>NW_017728906.1:96348764-96357717 GCF_001723895.1 Crocodylus porosus | reverse complement strand
ACCTTCAAGAGTAAATTGGATGCTTATCGTGCTGGGATCCTATGACCCCAGCTGACTTCCTGCTGTTTGGGCAGGGGGCTGGACTCGATGATCTCCCAAGGTCCCTTCCAGCCCTAATGTCTATGAAATCTATGAAATCTGGAGGTACATGCCCCCATGCTCTCCCAGGGTGTGTGCAGCAACAGAACCTGCCCCCCACCCCCCAACACACCTCCCAGACAAGCCATGGCTCCATCTCATGCCCTGGGATGCTGAGTAGCTGAGTTCTGGTCCCACTACACTTGCATCCTCTGACAAGCCTGACCCAGAAGTCTGGCTTCAGACGGCTACAGGCCCAAATATGAAACGGTTAAAGCAAGCATCTCCCAGCTTAGCTTTGGGGGAAGCAAATGCCCAGAAAGCCCCAGAAGTTCCAGTCATCCTGGAGAGAGAGAGAGAGATGGTGGATGTCATTGGGCTGAGACTATCCCTTGGAATGGGGCAAAACAGGGAGCCTTACCCTGGACCCCCTGGAAGCAGGCCTGTTCGCCACCTGAGAACCTGGGAGCCTTTACTTGCTGGGACAGTGAAAGTGAATGCTGTGTGGGATCTCCTCACTGACCAGTAGAAAAAGCAATCCTGCAGAGAGAAGGGGCTGGGGAGTGCTAACATTTATAATAATAGAAGCAGACTATCTCTGGGAAAGGGGAATCCAGGGCACTTACCTAGGGACTGTGCAGAGGTGTAGACCAGCTGTGGATATCTTGAACTATGATCCTCAGCTACCAGAAGACACAACCTGTGTCTGTGGGTCTGTTGGAGGAACGTGCCCCGATAAGGATGTGGCCTAGGCAGTAAAAGGAACATGGCAGTCCAACTCTGGGGGCTCTGAGAGTGGCTTTGGAGGGAAGAGGAAGGAAAGAAAAATCAGTCTGCTGTGGAATTGAGGTGAGAGTCTGTTTGCAGTTTGACCCCAATTAGGCCTTTAACCAATCAAAGTGAGTCCCTGAGGGCAAATTGATAGAATTAAATACAGATGGTGTGGGACTCAACTTGGAGGGTACCCCCCACCCTCCCCAGACTATGCATGGACTGCACTGGAGAAGACTCGGGGGGAAGAGTTCTTATTTGATTTAGAGAACAGAGAAATGAATTGATTGAACACTTGGAGCATTGGTGTTGCTCTGAGAGACAATTGTGGATTTTGGTAAAGGAACCTGAGAGTTCTTGAACCTAGGTAAATGTCGAGGGGAATAATTGGTCACGAGGACTGGCCCCATTACGGTGAGTCCAGTATTGTGAGAGGAACAGAAAATGGGATGAAGTTTACCAGGAATAGACCCCAGGTTGTTGATAAGGTCTGATGGGGACTGACCCTGAATTGTGACATAGAAATCACTGAGGAAGTCTATAAAGAGAACCAAGTTGTTAAGTTCTGTTTTGTTTAAACATGTACATTTATGTGACAATAACTATGGTACACCAAAGGGAATCCCGGGTCAAACAAGAAAAGGAATTGAGAGTGCAAATGTAAAGGTCAATGAATGTTAAACATCTTGGGAGTGACGGATTAGGGTGTAGGGGAGTTGGAGCCCTTGAAAAGGGCCAATTATAAGAACTAGCAGGGAAGGATCCCTCTTAGGCCGACATTTCCTTCTGTCCATAATAGTACCAACAAGGCATGGCAGGAGAGAAATTAAAGGACAGTTAACCTCAGCTGGGAGGTTGAGTAACTGATCAGACAACACTGTCACAGCAGGCTTGTATTATTTGTTCTGATTAAGTACTGGAGGACTAGATAGTGTCTGAAGGGGAGGACAGGAGAACACGGAGGGCTGAGGTTGCTTTGCTGCATCAGGCCATGGCTGGGAGAGGTAAGGCCAGGACCAGGCAGTCTAGCTGGGGGCCATAGACTCAGAGGGCTGTGGGGCTGGGAGAGTGACAGAAGTTCAGTGGCAGAAATTCAGCCTGGGTTCTGAGATTAACATAGCAGAGCCATCCCAGCCAGGGGCAAGGACCCAAAATGTTGAAAGCTGGAGCCAGAGCAGGCTTAAACCAAATTGAGCCAAAGCCTGAAAAGGAGCTAAAGCCCAAGATGAGAAGAAGCCAGACCAGGGCCAGGGGCCCAGGGAGAAGACAGCCTTGCCAGGACCAGGGGCCCAGCAGTCTAAGTAGTTTAGTTGATTAACAAGGCCATGAGGTCCAGTGGGCAATTTAAAGTAACCTCTGTGAGGCATGGATATCGCTGTAGGTGTAAAAGGAGGCCATAGATAGCCCTTAAGGCAGCTGGTGCCCTGGAGTACAGACAGGGTCAGGAGGGCCCCATTTAGTGATTAATGGGAAGAACTAGGATTATGTGGGTCCAGGAGTGACCTGTGGCCCAAACAATAGACAAGGGCTTGCTCAGGGATCCTGGGTCAACCTCCTTTTTCTTTTTTCAATAAAATAATCCCACTAAGGCACGTCAGATGTGAAAAAAGGGAGGGTACCCAAGGAGCCAGGGCAGGGCAGGAGCTATGTAGCCACTAGGGGGCATCACAGCTGCCCCTGGGGCCCAGTCCTCCACACCATGCCTCACAGGTGCCATTCAGTACAGATTCAGAAGGAACCCCCTCACCCTCCAATGTAGCACTTGGCATCTCAGGCCTTAAACCTTTGTCCAGGCTTTAGCTTTCCATCCTTGGCCATCTTACTCTGGCTGGGACCCTCAGTCCAGGCCCAATGCCCCAGAACTTGGCTTCTTAGCCCCAGCCCTGGTCTTGCATTCTTGGTCTTCAGGTCCCAGGGCCTTCTGAACTCATCCTCTGTCCTCTTGGGGTCTGGGCCTGCTTCTTCAGCCTTTTTCGCTGTAGGCTCTGATTCCTAGTTGACAGTCTTGTCCTCTAGAAACAGAGACAATGCTGTGCTAGGCTCTCCCTACAGGCACCAAGTCTCTTCTTACAGCTATTCCTGGTCCTCTGGTATAAACTTAAACATAGATATCAGCTATCTGCTTTCAAACAAAAATTCAACCCCAGCCTGGGCCTGTATCACATCACAGTGTTAAATAAACATATAACAATAGACCTTTATAAAGTAGTAAGGCTGGAAGGGACTTCAAGAAAACATCTAGTCCAACTGGGTATCTAGCCTGAAACCTTGGTGTTATTAGCAGCATGCTTTAACCAGCTGAGCTAAATGGCCACTGTAGAAACTTAATAGCAATGTCTGGTGCTGCTGGCCACCTGTAATCTGGAGCTCCTTTACTCTGGCAGGTCAGAGCTGGTCTCAGGCTTCAGTGATGGCCCTGGACTTATGAAGTCTGCGGCTATGACTGCCCTGTTCACCATTTCCACACCAGGCCTGTCAATCACAGCCCTGATTGTGCTTTCTGCACCTATGGCAAGCAGCCACTTTTCTTAAAGGGATCTCTCCTTCCAACAGTTCCTCCAGAATCCTGGAGCCAACCAGTTGCTTTCTGGGTCTCTCCTCTTCAGTAATGGGGTAGGGGCCACACTATACTGTGGGACTCAATGGGTTGTTGCTATTAGGATTCCTTCACCAGGAATTGCTGAATCTGAATTGCTTAATCTGAATTGTGAGTGTTTGGAATAACTCTTGAGTATCCACATATCTTTGTGAAATTGCTTGGAATCCATCCCGATAAACATACTCCAAGTCCAACCTTTTAAAGTATTCAGTTCCCAGAGTATCTGTATGCCTTGGATACGGCCAGAACATAAGGACATCAGCTATGGAGATGCTATGCTGCTCCATATTACACTACACTGATAAAAGCTCCACTATCTGCCAGTGCAATGCCTTTACATGGGGATTTGTAGTGATATAAGTATTGATGCACTTACCCAGTGTGAATTTGCTTAAAAGTAAAAAATGCCTAAGGGTCTGATCCTGATCCCACTGAAGTTGATGGGTGTTTTCCCATTGATCTTAATGGGATTATAATTAGATCCTAAGTACAACATTGGACAGGGAACAGGACTTTTACAATCTAAAAATTAGGAGCAAATTGGAACTCAAGCAGCTTAATGGGAAAGATATTATAGGTACAGGATATAGTAAGTTGCTAGGCAAGATGAACTAGATAGGAACCTGTATGCAATTTCAATTTCAATTTTGTTCTGTCTTTTAATTTTGATAACTTACTGAGAAATGGCCCTTTCCCTATATCAGTGTTGTTATGGGAACATGTCAACCCCAGCAGGAAAGGGATTTGTTAAAACTATTGTGCTGGTATGGCCCAAAAAGAGAAAAACAGAAATGGTCTGGAAATAAGCATAGTCATTATGTCAAGGGATTTGATTGCTCTACCTACAGGTTGTTTGCTACATGTAATGAAAGCTCTTCCATACTGCTTTAATCCTCAAAGGAATATTAACCCACAGTAAACAGACCATTTTATTACTGAATGTTAGCATCCAAACACAAGTTTAGCTTACTTCTTCACCATTGTTTCATACCTTAGGTTGTTATAGAATAATAGAATCATTGAAAATTAGGGTTGGAAGGGACCTCAGAGGCTCACCCAGTTCAACCTCCTGCTCAAAGCAGGAACATTACCAGCTAGATCATCCTAGCCAAAGCTTTGTCTAGCCAGGTCTTAAAAACCTCCAAAGATGGAGAGTCTACAACGTCTTTGTGTAACCTGTTCCAGTGTTCTACTACCCTCCTGGTGAGAAAGTCCTTCCTAATATCTAACCTAAACCTCCCATTGCTGCAATCGTGACTGTTGCTCCTTATCCTGTCATCTGCCACCTCTGAAAACAGTCTAGCTCCATCCTCCTTTGAGCCGCGCCTCAGGTTGTTGAAGGCTGCTCTTCTCTAGACTAAATAAGGTCAGTTCCCTCAGCCTCTCCTCATAAGTCATGTGTCCCAGACCCCTCACCATTTTTGTTGTCCTATGCTGGACTCTCTCCAATTTGTCCACATCCCTTCTGAACACAGTACTCTGGGCAGGGCTATCCTCCCATCACCGCCTCACTGACAAAGAGCGATCTGACGTCACCAGATGTGATCATGCCTACCCCCTGGCCGGGTCGTCCTCCTACTCCACCTACCCTAGCAACCACACCGCCCCCTCCGTATCCAGAGGAACCTGATGGTACGCGGTTAATTAAAAGCAGAAGTAAAGCTGATGAAAAGGAACTTATAACTTCAGCTCTCCCTGTCAGCGTAGTCAAGTATACTGTAACAGGGGGTGGACAGCCCCAGCCCACAATAACAGTCCGCACCAGAACTCGGGCAGAAATGAGTGATCTTCGCAAAGAAATGGGAATCCAACCCGACAAAACCCCCATTGTTTGGATGGGCCACCTAATAATAGAAGCAGCAAACAAAGTCATTGATGCAGAGGAAGCTATTCACCTCATTCGAAACACAGCCTGGAGTAGAGGAATAGTTACAGATCTGCAATCCGTAACAGCAAATGACCAATGGACACTAGCGTTACCAGCCTTAGTAGTAGATGCAATTATGAGAAAAACACATGTCTGGCATGATGGGGGCTCCAAACAACCTAATGCTGTCCATTTGATCCATGCCGTGATTGGAGCATCCTATGCCCAATGGAATCCAGTTACAAACCCTTTGAACTTAACAATATTACAGCAAGCTACAGTGTGGCCCCACCGTTACCTAGAAAACCCAGGCCAAGTCCCCTGCCTTCACCAAGCCATTGAAGCAGCGTCTGAAGTATATGGAGGCCCACATGAACTAACTGTAAAAGTGGTTCTCACTCCATCCATTAACACCCCAGTAACGAATATCTGGGCATTAGTATCCCGACTACAATCAGCAATGACCAGTAAGCCTACCCAAGTTCATGTCACAGCTTACCCGAAGCAAACACCGTTACCAGAGAAAATCGGTCGCCAAAGCACTTCCAGAGCAGCGCCTCCACAGAGGTTGCCAGAAGAAAGAGCCAGATTCGGATTCCTATTGAACAACACCAAACTTAACAAAGCCCAACTACGAGCACTAGGGGACAAAGGGCAGAAGCTCCTCACAGAACAACTAGGCTTCAAATACAACGAGCAGCCAAAAAATGAGTAGTCGCTGTCAGCAGGACCGGTGGCGTGATACATGAAACTGTTACAAATGATGATACTCGCCCTTATGCCACCCTCACTCTCATCGACCCAGCAAATCCTCTCAAGCAACTACGTGTGTCATTCCTGCTCGACACAGGGGCCCAAGTCAGTGTAATTACTGCGGATGTTCCTCATCAGGTGACGAAGAAAGTCATCATAATACAAGGCCTGAATGCTGTAAAGCCCACACCTGTAATTAACTTTCTAGTAAAAGGCCATCGAAAGATGTTAACTGGTGTTCTAGAGGGCATCAATCTCCAAGGCGTTCCTGCAATCTGTGTATTAAAGCTTAAAGAACAAGTACTGCAAGCTCTCCCGCTCACCGTATCACCGGACAACCGCCACCGTCCACCTTTACACAATGAAACTACTTGGCGATATTGACCTATCCCAACCAAAGCGTCATTACAAGCCTCTCTTCAAACCCTGCTATCCCGATTGGAACAGGAAGGCCGTATTGCACCTGTTTCCAAAAGTATTTATTTATCAGCCGGATGGGGCATAGCTAAGCTGGGACGTCCTGATGAAGCTCGACTTGTTGTCGACTATCGCATGGCGAACAAACATTGTGCATCTCTTATTCAACTGAACATTTTGGACCTTCCTCAACAACTATGCACAATAGCTGAGTACCAGAGTCAACCGTGGGTAGGAGTAACCATTGATATGAAGGGTATGTTCTTCTCCATCCCCATCGACGATCACTTGGGAGTACTAAATATGTGTATCGATGGAAAAATGTACAAATGGAATGTTTGTCCTCAAGGCTACTGTAACTCTCCCACCCTTGCCACTGAAGCCATGAATAAATGTCTCAGCAAATTCAAGCAAAATCAACAGTTCCCGGACGATATTCTCCTGTGCAGCTACGTAGATGACATTGCTATTCTCAGTTGGGACAGTTCAACAGTTTCATCTTTAACCCAGTGATTACTTGAACACCTTACAGCTGCAGGTTGGACAGTAAACCAACGGAAGTCATGCCTCAATCCTTAAGATGACATCACCTTCCTTGGAACCAAGTTTAAAGGCCTGTGGAGACAAAATCATAAACCACCAAGCGAAATATTTTCACCATTTGCAAACCGTTCCAATAACAAACCTCCATCAAAAAAAGAATTCCAACAAATGCTGGGATGTATCAATTGGCTCCGACATTACGTCCAGTCCCAAGGACTCGCAGTGCTTGACAAGCTTCAAAAGCACATCCGCCAAGTGGGTTATTGCTTCCCTTCGAAACCATGGACCTCCAAAGACGACCAAGCTGTCCAAGATCTAATCACACAATGCAAAAACACCAAACTTCACGCAATCAACCTAAACAACGACTTGACTGTTGCTGTTGGCTATACGGATATGCATATTTGGGCGACCGTGCATGACCAACACCATCTTGTTCTAGCTGCCCAACACCACTATGGAACTGTCAGAAAAGTCCTACTCGCATCACAGTTAGCAAAGTCAGTGTCAAAAGGCCATGGAACCATTCTAGGCCCGGGAATGACACTTCTGACACAAATCAACAGTGACCGAGTAAATCCAGAATTTGGTGGCGAACCAAAAACTTTAGTCCTTGACCACCAGTACCATTGGTCTGCCTCATGGGAACATCATGATAGACCAGCACCGTGTGAAATTCGAGATCACCCAATCTTATATGGTACCACAGCGCCTGCCATGGCTTCCAATGGAACTACACGACATGGCGGTCTATGTGGCTTCTATTGCCACGCCTGTAAGGAACATGAAATCCTAAAAGCTTTCAAGTCAGTGCAGCTAAATGAACTTGTTGCATTCTGCAGAGTCGTCAGACATTGTCTCGAACGACATAATGGCTGTCAACCAGTTCCAGTCATCGCTGTGGACTCTCAGTTCATTTACAAAATCATCACAGGAAATGGTGATCCAGAACTCTGTATCCAAACTTGGGAAAGCATCTTTGATATGATCACAGCTCTTGACCCACCGCCATTCATTAAGCATACCAAGTCGCACCGCCCTGACACAGACCCAGTTCATGCTGAAATTGACCAACTACTCCAAGAAGGAAAACAGCCCCAAGTATCTGTCAGTCAAGTAGCCGAATTGTCAGAAAAAGATCCTTTCCTTCATTGGCTACATGAACACTGGGGGCATCCCGGAATAAGTGCTTCCCACAGCCGTTGGTGCAAAGATACGGCTCAACCTCGGTCTGAAGGAACTCACAAAGACTGGACCCGTATAGTCCAAGCCTGTGAACAGTGTGCCAAAGAAAAGAAACACCCTACTGCAGTAAAGCGAGAAACCTTTGCCAAAGAACACTTTGAACCTGGTAAAGTATGGCAGATTGATTTACTAGGTCCCTTGCCCGGAGCAAGGTGACACCCGAAAGGGTTCGTTGCTGTTGATCTTGGTACACGACAAGTGCAAGTTATACCACTGCAAAAAAGTACCGGCCCATCAGTCGTCACAGCATTAAGACTGTTAATCGCTCGCTGGCAAGCCCCGGAAATCATCCACTCAGATGGAGGACAGCCCTTCACCTCCAAACTTATTGGTGATTTTGCAGCTGCCTTCAATATCCAGTGGCATCATCATATCCCGTGCCACCTGCAATCCAACAGTGTAGTCGAGCACACCATTGGTCTTGTCAAAGAAAAAATTCGACTATTGAACAAAAGTTCCTACACTGGATGGGACGCAGTTCTTCCCGACGTCCTCATCAGCCTGAACGCTGACAAATCCTTATGGGAACATTGGACGCCAGTCCCAGTCAAGCCATGGACACCTAAATTTCTCCCAGGCGGATTAGTTTGGGTTACAACTCCGAACCCAGAAGATAAACACCCAACACCGACCAAAGGCCAAGTTGTTTGCCCTGGACAGTATCCGAACACGTATTGGGT
>NW_017728906.1:96335894-96348579 GCF_001723895.1 Crocodylus porosus | reverse complement strand
AACTTTGAAGAACCCGGAAACTCAACGATAGACTACCGACTTTGTTTCCCGAAGCTCACAGCAGCGATGGACACTGGCATTGTCACCCATCTTGGACGACCATCTTCTAATTTTAACATATCTCACTATCTTAATCTCTTTCATTGTAATCTCCCTTCAGCAGATGTTTCAGGGTTACCTTTTACTATTAGTGCTTCTGTGTTTATCCCCATATTTAAATGGCCGTATGTCTGTATTGGACCACGTTGTCCTGCCGATACCATTAACTGTTCTACCCCTATAACAACAATTCTTGAGGCGCTCAACATTACCCTAACTAATAACTCTCTTTCACAAATTGCAGATTGTCTCTATGTTTTTCAAGTTAATTGGACTGCTGGCCGAAACCGTTCCCTAACAGAGCCAAAAATGCAACACAATATACGCATGTTATGTAGTATTCTTCATGCATTATGGCCTCAGTGTCCTAGTTATGATCCGCTAAATCCCAAGGAAAAGAACCGTCCAAACTGTCATAAAACTAACAGTTCAACCCCAGTTTGGCTAATAACACCAAGTTATCTTGATTACGCTGAACTCCGTAACTGTGCATGCAAGTGCTTCAGACCTAAACCTTGTCCGTTTCCCATCCCACGGCCAGGAGTCCTTTATACAGACCTAGCCGTTCCTTGTCTTTGGAGTCACTTCAAAAACTCCAATAACTTTACTAAAATGACCATTAAAGAAAACTCACCCTCTTGTAATTACCCCATACCAAATGGACACTTACCCCCCAGTTGGGTTTGGTTTAACCTCAAAACCAATGTTACCAGCATATACCCCGTTCTTACCTCTGATGAAACTCTAACTCCTGTAACCTCCTTATGGAGCCTAAAAGGACTCCAAGTTGGTCGGAAAAAGACCACCACCGCTATTCATAAAAAGTCTAATCTTTCTCGTACAAAGTGAGCCTCCTCACACACGAACAAGTCGATTACGCCTAGACTCTAATGAATTCTTGGGACAAAGTAGGCATTTATTTTCCCTGGATGTATGGATCAAAAATGAATATGTTCAAAATTGTCCTTTTAACTGAAACTGTTGCCAACCTTACCAACCTAGTCACTGAAGGGTTCCGAAATATTGATGAGTCATTCAAAAAAGTTCAAGCAGCAGTGTATTATAATCAATTAGGCTTAGATTATCTTTTACTTGAGCATGGAGGCTTATGTGCTATGTTTAAAAACGACTCACACTGTTGCCTTGAATTTACCCCCCAGGATGGAGGTAATTTGACCCAAGTCTTAAATAGTTTTGAAACGCTTTCCGCCCAACTTCAAGAAATGACCACGGAAAAAGAAAGTTGGTTAAATGATCTATTCAGTTGGTTTGGCTTTGATATCTCCAAATGTTTTTTTCCTGTGCTTATACCTATTTTAACTGGTTTTATTTTCATATTAATAATATTATGTATTTTTCTTGCCTTTTTAATGTAATCAAAAAAAGCATAACCATGCTTTCTGCTTTTGTATATACATGCTTGCCAATTGTTTATGAACTTGACGAGAAAGACAACCAATTCTAAACGATGTTACCGAAGCTGCCATCGGCAAGGGGGCATGTCAAAGAAAAATCTTTGGTTTCAGATGCCGATGGCAAAAAGGTCAAAGGCTAACATAACATATTTCATCATTATAGTTCCGTATCCAACCCCCCCAGCTTAAATGTAAAACACATGCGCAGTCAATCTCGCATGAAACCTAAGAACACACAGAGTCTGTTCACAGTCATGATTGGCAGTCCTGTAATTATTCATGCCTGGCGTGTTGTAATAGGCCACCCTGTAAACTATAATTTTAGAAATATTTCTGCCTTTGGTGGAGACCTCCACGCACGCCCAGGAGACATAGTCAACGATTTGGCGAGTTGCTGACCTCTCCCCGCCAACGGTAAAAGTTTTTCAGGTGTATCCATTTTTGCCGGCTCGTCCATTCTCGACAAGAGCTCACGAAAGTCTATACACTGAAGTTACCTGTATGCTTTGCTTAAAATCTGCACCACGCAGTTTGTAATCTGTGCAACAAAAATATCTGCATGCTGAACTGAATAAATCAACTTCTCTTTTTACACCACACAACCACGACTTCCTTCCTACGCTGCATTCTTCTGTAGTGTAAGTAAAAATAAACTTTCTGTATAACCAAGATGCGTTAACTTCCTGACTCCTCTCGCTTACCCACCTGTCCGACTACCTACCCCACCTGCATCCAGCCGGTCGTGCCGACCCAGGCTCGCAGGTCAAGGGTACACCGGTCCTCGGACGTGACACTTGGGTGAAATACCTCTCCTTGAAAACCAGTGGGAGTACCACTGTCTTCAGTACAGCCAAGATTTCACCTTTTGTGTCTTAAACTAAAGAACAGGACTATCTAGATCACAAGCCTAGCAATGAGATCAACTGTTACCTAACCTCTTGATGCCCCTTTTCTTTCTTCTGTCCATGGACTTCATTGCCTAGGACTGGCAATGTCCAACTGGTGCCCTACAGGCTGCACGTGGCCCCTGACGGATTAAGCTGTGGCCCCTGGGCTCCTGTTCCCGGTGCCACTTCCCTCTTTACTTTTTGTTGCTGCTGTTGGAGTCCCTGGGCTACCCTTCCTTCCTCCAGCGTCCATTATCTTTCCCCACTCCCGGAACTAAGAAAACCAGTGCAACCTGTAAGGTTGAGGGACGCCAGAGCTGAAAGGCATGAGAGGGTTCTAGGAACCTATTGTAGCATCCATACTGGTATGGTGCAGTGGAAGTTGCCTGCTAAAAGGCAGTGGAGGCGGTGGGGAAGCCAAGTTCACACATCATAGTCTTGTGTGGTACATTGGGAAAACTCATGTGACACATATGGGACCTATGCAGTGAGGTGCAGTAGAGAGTGGAGTTATAAGACTCATGTGGGGCCTATACAGCATAGTGGCAGTGTGCAGCCTGGGGTATGCAGCTTGTGCAGTGTGTTGCTGAGGGTCCTATGTTTTCTAGACACTAAGAAGTTGGACAGCCCTAGCCTAGGAAATCCTTAGTATAATGGTGCTTAGGTTGCCTAGAAAGACAGGTCTGAATAGCTAACCTCCTTTTCAATAGCTGATCAAGTGTACCTCAGAGATCCTGCTGCAGACTAGGGAGGAAGTTTAACCTCACAGTACTTGTAATATTTCCTTGGGTGTGCTTGTTTGGCATTCCACTCTTTCTATGCAGCGTTTCATCCAGAGCATTAATATATCAGTGACCATTAATGTTCAAGATACAAGCAACTTCTGTTACCACAGTCTGTTATTGCTTATCCTAGTATCTCCTGGTACACAAGCACTTCATTTGATTACCATGTTTGATCATTTTAAGAAGTTATGTCTGCCTGTATCTAAAGAAATGCTACAGCTGGTCAGTCTAAGCTGTATTATTCAGGGTGAGTGGTCCCCACAGTGAGCCTCTATGCCTGGAACCCTACCTCTTCCAGATTCCTAGGCGATGTAGAGATATGAAGCTTCAACCTAGTGAACATAATACTACAAACAAGTAAAAAAGAGGGAGCATGCTATCTCCAAGATTGGGGGTGTGAGGAGGAGGAGAAATGAGAAGCCTCCTACCTGGAAACTACACTTATCACTTGTTGGTAAAAGGGGATTTCTCTGCCAGGATATTTCCTTTATCTGTATAATTTGGACGTGGGAAAGAACGATACAGTATCTTCTATCCATCTCCCATACAGGTTTCCACATACACATTCATACACTGTTTCCATTAGCTAAACCTATCTGTCCCCCTGCCAAGTATCAAACTCTATGTCTGATCCTATGTCTTATCTTTGCAGTTTTCTATGTGGTGGTAGCTCAGAAATGTTTATCCCTTTTTTCCCATTCCTAGAGATATTGTTGGGGAAAAGGAATAGCGATAGTTATGACAGAAGAAAAACAAGGAATCAGTGCTAGTGTTACTAATCAAGTGAAGAGAAAAAGATGATGTGATACAAGGCACAGGTGGTAGATGTGGTCTGGGACTTTGGGCCTGTGACAACTGAGGCCATTTTAAATTTGTTAGGATAGGCAAATGAAAGCCAGAAAAGGAATTCAAAGACAAGAGATGATATGGTCAGATTGCTGTGCTATAATATAGTTTGTCAATAGTACCTAGAATTCTAATAAAATAAAAGGCTTAGTCTGTCTGTCTGCATGTCTGTCTGTCCATAAAGCTTTTCGGCAACTTTGCATGTACTGCTAAGGCAGGCAGTGATTGGCTGCATGGCCCAAGCTGCGCAGGCCCAAGTTTGAGCCGCTGCTGGGGAAGTTTGTGGTGGTGATGAACATGCCCCAGCCACCCAAGCAATGGGGATTCCCCATGCCTCCCTGCTTAAGGGCGAAGGGGGGAATCATGGTGGTGATGCCCCCCCTGCTGACTGGCCCTGACACCACCCAAAACAGCCAGCAGGGGAGGAGCAGGTGGGGGGCAGGGAGGGAGGGAGGCAGACATGGGCCAGGTGGATGCAGAGCAGCACGGGGGTGTAGAGTGGGGCTGGACCTAAAGCGGTGGGGAGGTGGGGTAGAGCAGGGCTGGACCCAGAGCAGCAGGGGTGGTGGTGGTGGAGTAAGCCGGCCCTTGAGTGGGTGGGTAGAGTAAGCCTCGACCCGGACTCGGACCCGGACCTGGACCTGGAGTGGTAGGTGGGGGGGCATGGAGCTTGATGTAAGGCTTTGTCCCTGCCTGTCCGCCCCATCATTCTTGATTGGAAATTTGCTATGAACACACTGTACCTACTCAGTTAATTCTGGCCAGCGTCAATAATGGCTATGCAGGAACCAGGACTGGAAGGAACTATTTCAAGCAACCATATCATTTAATACTTTTCATAAACTTATTAAGCTCCATCTTAAAACTAGTTAGGGTTTTTTATTTCCTGTATTCCTGCTGGAAGGCTGTTTCAGAACACCATATTTTATTATGAGATGCTTGATTTATTGAACTGTTGAAATGCAGTATCTTGTCATATTTGACTCAGAAGATGTTACAGTTAATGATATTTGCTATCATTAGACATATTTATCACTCGGTCTTTCACTTGTTTTATGGAGGTCATTGAGTTTTAATAAAAAAAAGAATTTAAGTTTCTATGTTGGCACAATTAGCTCAAATTAAGACATAATGTAGTTGTCAACAAATATTTTCATGGCTAAATTATTGTAATAATATTTTTTAAAAACTTCTTCAGTTACTCAAAACAATGCAGTATACCCAATTCTTTTCAAGTTATCTCTTGAAAAGCAATGCAAATGATGTGTAGCATTTAATGACTTAGCTCTTTTTCTCTTCTAATATAAGATTGAATTTCTCACTATTAAATGGTAATCAGCCAGGGTAGTTGATGGCATAATGGTCAATTACATTTCAAATTGACTTAAAAATTAGTTATTTCCTTTATACTTTCAATCATTTAACAACTAAGCTCTAGAATCAGCTAATATCATTTCTAATTCTAGCTGATAAATAATTATCAGTCTATCTTTTTTGCAACACCTTTCATTTTCAGATAACACCTGTTATTATGTGAGTAATCAGTGTTAGAACGGATACATTTTAAATCGTTTAAAATTAAAATTGAATTAAATTTGATCACTCCTGTAAGTCAAAAGAGAAAATGTTCTGACTTTTTTGCACAGGCTTTAAAATTGCTCCAGAGTATTGCCAAGTAATTTGTATTTGGCAGAAATACACAATATACTCTTTTAAAAGTACTTTTATATTATTGCTATAAATTACTATACTACCATAAGCTTCAGAAATCACATTCAATGAATGCATAACTAAAGAAGCCTTTCCTTTGAAATTGTACCTTTTAAAAATTATTTTCTGTGAGAAATTAAGCCGAAAGGAGTTTAAATTCTCCATTTATAAATACAACATATTTTATTCAAAACATGAATACAAAGTTGTTTCTTGTATACTTATCATACATACTTGCAAAGGTTTAGATAAAATTAGAATTCAGTCAAGGTGAAGAACTATTTAATATGCACGAAAAGGGACCCACAATTAGAGACTGGAAGAACGTTAGATACAGTTGTTTGAATACATCTTTCTAAATGTCATTCAGAGATCTAATCTTGAATAACATTACTGTAGACTGAATTTTGTTTGGCAACCCAGGATTTGTTTTGATTGAACACATGAGGAAAACAAAGCTTCCTTCAGGTAATCCAGCCTGGAGCCACAGTCACTAGAAACAATGGGAAAAATTGTACAGCTCACTGGTACACAAAAGTTTCTTTTAAATGTTTTTAAGTGTATTAACCTGAGTTTTGCTTTGTGTTCAAACTAGCTCTTAACTAAACCTGCTGGCATTCACTAGTGTCCACACACAAATTATAATTCACCCTTATTTACTCAAATTGGGCCCAAATTCTTCAGAAGCCCTCAGTAAATCTGAGCCCAGAATTTCAGTAAGCTTATTTAAAAGGAAAAAAGGGAAAACAGTTTAATTCCTTCTTTGGAATAAAGCCGTGAGGTTTCTTTTGTTGATACGGTTTCTCTTGAGAGGCAGAAAATGCCAGTTCATGAACAGGGAGGAGGGGAATCGAAAAAGAAAGTGAGAAGTGGGAATTTGTTACAAAATCATGAAAATGTGAATGCAACAGGAAAACCAGACCAGTTCTCATTTGGAATTTTGTTCAAAACGTTTCTCACAGCCCTACTGCAAGTGCTGTTGATGGGAATACAAAGATATGCATCTTATAGAATACCTAAGAAATATTGTAAAAAAGGCAGCACATCTAGTACAGTCATGGAAAACTGGCAGATTATGGCAGGAGAGCCGGTTGATGCAAGGAAAGGACACATAAAAGAAATCAGTATTAAAGCGTTGGAGCATGGGGTAGAACAGCTACCTGTTAAAAAGTTGTTTATTTAGTTTTGAGTTATAACTGGTGCATCATGAATCTCTGCTACAGTGAGCCACATAGTACAGCATTTCTTTTCAATCCAGACTTTGCCAGTAAATGAAAATGTTTCATTTCAAAACAACTTTTTCAGAAGGGGGCTATTGTGGAACATGGAAAAGATGATAGTGTGTTAAAGTTACTATAGTGCATTCAAATAAATATAATCTAACATATTTTGGTACCTCAAAATTTACAAAATAGTTTACCTTTGCACTGTCAGAGATCAACATAAATAATGAACTAATAAAAAATACTTTGCATATTTAAGAAAGGCAAAATAATAAATTTGTGTTGGACATACGTTATAATTCAAAGCTTTTTTGTGCAAGAAGAAGTCATAAAAGCATTGATGGCAAGTAGAATGATGTCTATACCATTCCAGAATGGTAACAAAAGTAGAAAATACCTGGATCCTAGCTAACAGAAAATGGCATTCGCTTTGATGAAACAGAATCTGACTCCTAGGCTAGGGACAGACATTCAAAAAGACTAAGCCTAAATTGATTCAATCTTGCAGGTTAGTCTAACCTGGATAGGCTAAATCAGTTTGTAACTGCACAGACATCCCCGACATGCAGACACATGCCTGCAGTAGTTCAGGCTAGAAACTGGGGGGTGCTAAAGCAACCCCCTCTTTCCTTCTACAGTACTGAGCTGAGGGGTATGGCCAGGATCTGGTAGGATGCTCTCACAGCGGGGAATTGATAACAATGTTTCACCCCTAACTCAGTGTTTATCACCCCATTAAGAAAACAACAGAGGGACATTACCAGCTACCTGTTGATTCTGTCTTTGACCTGTTTGCCACAGCACAGACTGTAGTTAGCATATGGACTGCTAGCTAATACACAGACACCTCTCAGCAAGGCAGAGGGGAGGGGAAAATTCCTGCTTAGCAGGGAGTGGTAATGGGTGGGGGGAAGAAGCAGCCTGCAGTCTCTGTTGAGCTTCAGCCAGGAAGCAGAGGGGAGGGGCCAGCTCTGCTGTGGAGCAGACAGCCCTGCCCAGCCCAGAGAGCATAGTGGGATTTTGGGGGTGTCTGGTTTAACTTAAGCCAGCAAAGGGTCTGGGACAGACACTGCATAAACTGGTTTGATCCAAATCAGTTAAGTCTGATACTACATTCAATCAGGTTTACCCCAAACCAGTTTCAGCCATTTTCAAACTGGTTTATGTGCCCTGTTCTGTTACAGGTTTAAATGAGTTTCTGATCCCTTAAACCAATTTATGTGCAATGTCTATCCCTAGCCCAGGCTGAACACCTTTAACTGTCTACATCAGACTCTTTTAAAATACTGTAGAGAACCATACCAGAATTAGGGGAATACAAAGGTAACAAGTTTTAAGGGCTTGATCTATTGAAATCAATGGAAATGTCTCTTTGAACATCAATAGATTTTGGATAAGTCTTAGATAGGGCCCAAAGAATATGTCTATATAATGTCCATGTCAATCCTGACATTGCCTCTGAAAAACAGGCTATAATCAGTTATCTCCACAACAGATATTTTCAGATTTGGCCTACACAGATTGGAAACAAATTGGTGGTGGTTGTGGCAGGGCACTGTTTGTGCCTGCCAGTTTAAGGGCCTTAAGCCAGCAGCTGGCAGGTGCCTGATGAGGGAAGCCATTTTGGATTTAGGGCTGCCCATATAAACAGGGCATTTTGCTGCTGGAAGGCCAGGCAACAACATTGCCTGGATGGAAGGCTGCTGGTATTATCTGGAGGTAAGGGAGGAGCTGTAGGGCTTGGTTTAGGAGGCTTCTGGTCCTGGGCATGACCTAAAACTGTACCCTACCAGGAGTGGGTGGCCTGGTGAGGCTAAGTGGCACAGGAGCCCCCAGGAAATGCCAAGCCAATTACCACCCTGGTGAAAGGCAGGTCAGGGCACCTTAACCCCAGCTCCCACCTTTAGGTGAGTCAGGTGACAATGGAGGTAGAGGAGGCCAGGTACAGCTATGGCCACCTGAGCCCACCTGAGGAGGGAAGCCCTGAGACCCTGAATAAAGGGGCATTGTGGTAGATGGGGAAGTGTGGAGCCCTGAGTGGAGTGGGAGAAGAAATAGAGGGATGAGGGCCCAGTACACATACAGATCCTGAGTATTACCCTGAAAGGGGCTCGAGTTGGGTAATTGGCTGGCCACTACCTTGGTGAGGGTTGCAGGAGAGGCTCAACAGACAGTATGTCTGCCACCCAGGGAATGGACTAGCTAAGCCTATGGCCAAAGGGTGCCCGCTCCAAGAGGGAGCAAGGTGTCGTAAGCTGTCGATGAGAGAAAGAGACCCTGAGAGAGAGGGTGGAGTGAGTGAGGCCCAAGTGAGAGGTGGGCAGTATGACTCTGTGTGACTGAGGCCTGACAGCATGGCCTAAGCATGCTCCGGCTGTAGGCCAAGGACACTATAACATCCGGATGACATCTGCGAGGTTTGGGCTGCAGTGTAGGGGAGGTATGGAGCTGCAGACATCCCCAAATATGGGGGTGTAGTAATGGGCAGCCTCCTGCCTTTTTTAACAGCATATTATTATTCCAACAAGGCGTGATGGATGAGACAGGCAGGCGGCATGCTCAGAGGCAGGTGCGGAGCTAGCTGTGGCTAGCAGGGATACCCACTTTGCCACAGTGATGGTGGAGGGTTCTTGGCAAAGGTCTCAGGATCACTGTAAAGACATGATGGACATTCACCTCCACATACCACCCTCTCCTAACCTGTATTCTCTGCAGTTTGGCTCTACACAGTCTAGCTTACAGTATCTAAAGAGACATAGTGAGCTATGTTAGTCTGAAGACAAATAGGAGGCAAGGTAGATTTGCACCTTATAGATTAACCAAAGTAAGCATATTTGTGTGTGTGTATCATATAGTGCAGTATCTACAGTGATATGAACTTCAAAAGATACTTGTGTTCAATTTCAGATTCAGTTTAACGCATTTGTACTTTTATCTAAGGCCTTGTCTAAAATTAAGTGACAGACACAGCATTCCATCATTCATTTTTACATATTAGACCCAAGGTGTCTCAAGTTAAATATTCAGAAAATTGGGAGACTTAGACCACAGGCACATTATGATTAGTTAAAAAATGAAAAAAAAAAAGAGGCAAAAAACTTAACACATCGGTCCATACATTACTTCCCCAAAAAGAGAAGACCCACTGGGCTTAAAACAGACAACTGGTTTGATTTGCATCAGAATTTTTTGTGCAGCTGTAAATCCAGGTCTTGCAGACAACCAAAGTCAATGTCCTGCATTAAGTACCTGTGAATTAGCACTTTGCCTTAGAACAATCATGGCTAATTTGATTTAATTGCCATTTAAACCTAGTGTTTATATGGCTGGGCTGTGCTGTACCTGTTTTGATGCAAGTCATATCCTGCTTAATCAAGGCAACATCAAACTGACTGTTTTTAACTTAACAGTCCACTCAGGCCTTTATTGTTGCTACTGATTTTCCATGAAAGGTACGCAATATAATGAGACCAGGCCAGAAACCTCGACATTGGATCTAGGGCAAGTCATCCCTGGAACAAGTACCACCTGCAGCAAGCCCAGAACAGCACCTTGGTCCCAGCTGGGCTGAGTGAGGCCACCAGGGCAGCCAATCCCCTGAAGCCACAGGCAGCAGTCCCCATCTACTCCAGCCCTTAAGGCCACAGACAGACATTACACTTTTAGTGGTATAAGTGACTAGAAACTGGTCTATACCCATAACAGAACAGAAGTTTGGCACAGAAAAAACAGTCTATACCTGTAAAAGAACAGAAGTTCAGCACACATAGACTGGTTTAAAAAATGACGGAACCCAGTCTAAGATAGTCCCTCCCACCAAAGGGCAAATGTGTGTTCTGTTCACTACTGATCTAAATTATCCCACTTGCAGAAAACTGTCTAAGATAGATGATTTTTGCCTAGTGCTTTTTGAATGTCTGTACCTGGCCTTAAAGCTAAGCCTAGCCCACAGTCTCTGTGGGCAAAAGGAAAAATTCCTGCTCCTGACCTTTGTGCTTTGTTGTTACTAGTCTTCTGCTTTTGACTTCTGACTCTGGGTTCTGACTCAGATAAGACCCTTGGCATTCCCTGATTCCAGTTCCCTGCTCATGATTCTGGTTTAACCTTCTGCTCTGGTTTTTGGCTTCTGATCCCAGTTAAACCTTAGCTTACCTTGTCTACCGCTTAGTCTTCTGACCCTGACTTGCCCTGACTTTAGCTAGGGCTTTCAAAGCCAGTTCCAAAACCAGCTCCAGAACCCCTACTTCTACGGGAACTGATCTGGATACACCTGTGCTTCAGATAACTAACTCCTAGGTCGACCACTATGCCCCAGTATATAACACTCAGGTACTATGTTGGTAGATTGATATTGTTCAAGTAAGCACAGGCATAAGCAGGGCAACTTAGCACCTTGGGCAGCCATGATACAAGCGACAGCTCCAGTTGCTGCCTTGTTGATTTTGGTGGTACAGTCAGTCACTGCTGTGGTGGTGGCTACTTTTGTATCACACACACACACACACACACACACACACACACACACACAGAGTATCTGGGCTGCTGCCTTTCCTCAGTTGTGCTACTTCAAGTAAAGGAGGTTGAACTGTGAATGCATATGTGACCAGTTTATCAGTATGGCTGAAAGCATACAGTAAGTAGACAAAGATTTCAGAGGAGCCTTTGGCTTGGTTCTTACAAAATTGGAAAGGACAAAGGCCCTAGAGAGGCTGCTATATATTCTGAATGGGGTGAAGATGGACTTTACATTGGGGATGTAAAGGAAATTCTGAGGACTGTAAAACCTGAAGAATCTTTCTCTTTGGACCTACTAGGCTGTGGTGTTTGAGGGTTCCCTCCCATAGGCCACTGATGGTACATGAGGCAGAGTGATCAAGAGTATGAACAGAAAAACAGATTAATCTGAGTTAAAAATGAGAAGGGGCTTACCACACATCAATTGTTTCATATGTCTATTTTTATCTAGAGATAAGTGGAAGATAAAATCATAGTAACTTAACCCTGTTTCTTTCAGAAGTAAGCTGCCTTGGTTTAGTATGGGTAGGAGTGGACAAATGGAAGTCGTTAGACAGAAAGCCCTTCTCTCCCATTATTAATTGGGAGGGAAGGACTTAGTTCACCTAATTTTGTGCAAATAGCTACAGATTATATGTATGTATATTATGTATATGTATACTATTGCTATTTATTATTAATCTTGGAAACACTAGCAATGTCAAATCAGGTCACCCTGGTTTTTGTTAGGATGACTACAATGAAATTCCTGCATCCCTACCTAGGCAGCTACATGCTGTTTCAAAAGAACTGAGCATCCAAAGTTCTCTTTCTAATTTGTCCATTAAGTCACTTTCTTTTCTGGAATCTTTGCAACTTGCTTTCAACCTTGAGCATGACCCGTTGTAAGCCTGCTCAGTCTTACGTTGAAAAAATTGTATGGGTCCTGAGTCTTCCGAAGTGTTTGGTGAATCCACAAAAGAGTGGAGAGGTAAAGAGTGGAGACATAAAGCTGGCATAATGAATTTCTGTTTGAAAAACAAAATAAATTTACCTACCACAACAGCTTTCAAGAATAAGTATTAATACCATGAGGAGAAGTCAGGAAGACTCGCATTACATATACAGCAAATATACAGAGTGGGTAAGGTAACCAGTAGGGTGAACGTGCTGGACTTTAGGAAAGCTGATTTCAGCGAACTCAGGCGATTAGTGAAGGATGCACT
>NW_017728906.1:96325885-96335883 GCF_001723895.1 Crocodylus porosus | reverse complement strand
GTAGGCCCAGCACTCTTTCCTGCTTATGCAGGGGGTCGGACTCGATGATCCATTGAGGTCCCTTCCGACCCTAGCATCTATGAATCTATGAATCTATAAGCATGAATACATAGTGCAGATGCCATGACAGACTTGTGACTGCATGCCTATATTAGCTAAAACTACATTTTAATTGAAGTTGATTGATTATTGAGCATATTTTAATTCACCTTTTCACTCTCCTTGTTTTTCAAAAACACCTTTTGAAACTACATTTGCCAAATTTTATTATAAAAAACTAAGGACATAGAACTTCATTCAGAGAACGTACCTCCGTAACAACAGGGCACAGAAAGGTACCAGCGGGAAATATAATATTGGATTGTAACTCTTCAGTGAGTCCCTGAGAGCCACAAAATAGCAAAATCAAGCCACGTATTAATTATTCTGAAACAAAAAGCCCATATTTCAGAAACAGACAAGTTATGAGACCTCCTCATATCGGAGGGAATCATTAATTGATCTCTGTTTCAATAATAATAAGAAAACTATTGCCAAACCACCCAAGCAAACAATTCACCTAATGAAGGATCATTTCCTTTCAATTTATTCCTCTTTAAATGATCCCATGCAGCCAGTTTCAGTCCATTACATATGCGCTCTCCCACTTGGATTTTAAGACTGAAATGCCTAATTACAAAATAAAAGTGTTCTGCCAATTTGGCCATGTTTGATGTATTTATTTATATATCATCACTTTTTTCTCACATTGAAATAATAAAAATATGGTATGTGAATTAATGTAAAGTTATTTGCACATGAGTTCATGAACACCTATTGTAAAGAACGATTTGGGAGGGCGGCCTCTCTCCATTCGCCTGCTACTTTTCCAAAAAATCACATCTACTGTGATATTACTTTCTGCTTAGCACAGAACTGGGTGGAATGGGAGAGGGGTGGGGGAGAGCAACCCTCCAAAATCAATAATAGTTTATATCTCATTTGAATTTACTCCATCTGCTTTCCAATGGCACTTCCTTTTGGAGCTGCTTATCCAGCTGCTTGGTAGTCTCATGATAATTTCTGTACCTTCACTAAATCAGTATAAATTAGCTTAAGATTCATAGCAAGTAAGATTTGGAAGTAAATTATGGCAGTTAAAAGTGATAAACCCCTCCTGAAATCATATACAATAATATTCAGACTGAGATTTAGTGACACCAGGGTTCATTAGCCTCAAGTCAAATGGTACCTATTTTCTTCTCATATATATTAGAAGTGGTTCAGGTCACAAGATACAGTGCAGGGAAAGATGGATGGCGCTCACTGCATGGGTAGTTGTTCAATATTTCTTTTAATTTTATTTCAGCATTCAATGTGTTCTCCATGCATTATTTACTACACACCACTGGAACCCTCTACTGCGTAGAGAATTATTAATTTCCTCAAAGGCTTTTCCATGGTGATCCCTTCATAGTTCTTTGCAGGCCTTGATGAATTTATCTTCCAAAAATCCTGTGGAGGGTGGGTATAGGGTATTACTACCCCCATTTTACATCTGGTGATCTGAAGCACAAATTCAAGACAAGCCTGTCAGAAGTGTCAACTAATTTTAAATGCCCAATATGAGAAGTGTAGGGCCAGAGTTTTCATAGTACTGGGCATTTATAGTACTTTATACTGACAAAAAATCTCATTGACCTCATTTGAAGTTATGAGCATACAGCATTTCTCCAAATTAGATTTCCAGTGTCTTCAGTTAGTTCCAAGAAAAGAAAATGTAGGCCTGGACACAAGAATGGATAAGCTGTGAAAAGCAAAGCTTAGGAATGAACTGAAGTAATTTGCACCATGGCAACTGCACAAAAATTAGTATGTTATTCTCAACTCCTCTGAATAAAATAATGCACAGGGGAAGAGGCTTGCTACTGGCCAGGCTTGCTATCGACATTTCTATTGCAACATGGGATTCCTGTTTCAATGCATGGTGGGTATTTAGGAGAGGGTTCAACATCCATGGGTCAGTGGCCCCAAGGTCTACCACTAGATTAAGAAGATGCAAACATCATTCCAGGAGGAAGGCGGCACTAATTTCAAAATGTCAAGGCAACAGCCTGGCCATGGCCTTTCTTGCTTTCCTTAATGTACTATTGCCATCTCACAAGTATGTGTCTAGCTTTCTGCTGCCAGCAACACACTTCACTGCAAGTCCTCTATCACATTGGTGGGTAAATCTTACTGTTGCAGAAGCAGTCCCAAAGGGCACAGATGAAAAGTTCTGTTACATGACACTTGATAGATCTGTGTGGCCAGCTCTCATATGAGAACTCTCAACAAGCCAAAAGAAGACTAGGATATTTAG
This sequence comes from Crocodylus porosus, assembly GCF_001723895.1. Classification (NCBI taxonomy): domain Eukaryota; kingdom Metazoa; phylum Chordata; order Crocodylia; family Crocodylidae; genus Crocodylus; species Crocodylus porosus. The sequence continues at coordinate 96,333,542 of NW_017728906.1, read as the reverse complement.
GCAATGAATGAGGATGGCTTGCACTGAGTCCCTCTCCAGTCTGTTAACCTCTGGTTCTGGGTAGGGAAACACACATGAATCCTGGGAGAAGGATGGTTCTGCAGTTATATGATGACCAACAATAAGCCATTCTGTCAGGGTGAGAAAGGTCATTTTATTGGAAAACTACACAGAGTCATCCCCCAAGCTAGCAGTTGGCTGCCCAAGCCTATGGGCCAGATCGGGTCTGCAGAGTAATTGGACTCAGCCCGCAACTGCACAGGGGACTGGCAGCACACATCTTGGCCTTGTGTTATCCTTTTCTTACCCTGCCTTGTGTAACTGATTTTGCCCCTTCCTCCCGTTTAGCCCCCATGAAGAAGGCAACAGCCCCAGAGGCAAGGAGTGTAGTGACCTGTTGTGGCAGCCAAGTGACAACCCCCCTGAAAAACTGCTGACCCTTCCCTTAGCTGCAGAGGAAGACCAACAACATGATTCTCCTGGGAGAGAAATGGGGGACAATAGCTTTCTGGGAGCTGGCAACCCCTGACTGCGAGTCTACTGTGAGTGCCATTATATGGGAGGCACATGATAAATAGTGCTGTTTGTGTGAGATATAAGGTCCACTCTACATGCTACAGGTTTAGCACAATTAACTAGAGTTAGTTGCACAATTATCTAGACACCAGCTACACAGGCAAAGTACCTATCGTGCCATAAAAAGCTTTGCCCAGCAATAAAGTTAAACCTTGAAAATGTACACTAATTTTATAGCTGGCTACTAATCAGCTTTAATTTGCATATGTAGCAGGGTGTCCCCTGTGGCTGGGCACCCCATTAGATGACCAGGCTCCCAGCCACAGGGATGCACTATGACCAGCTGGGGCTAGGAGTCCTGAAACTAAATCCAGAATGGGAATCCAGAATCCCACAGCTGCTGATGCTAGGTTCCAGGAACCATCTGGGTCCCAGCAGCCAGGGAGACACAGTGCCTCAGGCGTGTGTAGAAACCCCTGGGGCATCAAGATCTCTTAGCCTTGAAGGTGGATGGGATGATCCTGTGGCTGGAAACTCCTCCACGGCTGGGAGACCCCTCAGTGGAAGCTCGCTTCTTGCCAGTGTGGGGGGACCCCAGGAGCAGGCTCCCGCTGCACCAACAATAAAGAACGATGGGATCTAATGCACAATCACGCCTCCTTCTGTGTACATGTGGCATGGCAGAAAGTGCAGGTGTTTGGATTGCACATTAGATCCCATTGTGCCTTTACCTGCACATCCAGAGGGGCCCCAAGGCTGACTAACCCTCAGGAGGTTATTGAAAGCTTTGTATGCATGGGGTTCCTGCCAACTCCACTACAGTAATAGATGAACTTACATTTCTGTTCTCTACTTTTTCACCACCTGGCCTTAGTGCACACAGACAGCTGGGGTTTGAGATTTCTTTTTCCATCATCAGTGCTGGGGATTCAGCAGCACTAAAGTAGGATGGTACAGAAATCTGCATGAGATTAGAATTTTAACAGCTTCACTTGATTTTCCAGATGAAGAAAGGAAGGTTTGCTGGCAGCATAGAAATAAATAGTATGACCATCCCTTGTTGATATTTAGTATCAATACAGAATGAAATATAGACAATGAGTGAATCTCTGTTGGTGTTAGGCAGCGTTGTCTGGAATAGCTACAGATATTTATCCTGGAAGGTGAGAAAACATTCCATGTTCAGTTTCCATTAAACCTTCAACATCCCTACAGTTTCTAGATTTCCTTCTTTCTTCATTTGGCAAGCCCTTAAGCATTGTAAGTCTTTTTCTAGCCCAACTCCTGGCACCCATGATAGGTGACCATCCAAGTTAGGCACAGGGAGGCTGCAGGGCTGGGCTCTATCAGCTCATGGTTCACAAGGGTGACCTGCTAGCTTGAATATTGGCTTCTGTGCTCAGCCCACTACTGATCTGTCTGCTTCCCTTTGCCACTGTGAGGGGTGACCCCCACCCACATAGTGTGATCCCCACCACATAGTGTGTGTTCCATACCTTCATGGGGTGTTGGCTGCAGCCGTGTTGGTCTAAGGATATAGGCAGACAAGGTTCTTTGGGCAAATGTGATATCTTTTATTAGATCAACTTAGTAGTTGTAAAGAATGTTCTTTGCAAGCTTCTGGACACAAACACCCTTCTTCCTGAAAGTTTGTGTCCAAAAGCTTGCAAGGAACAATTTTTTCCAGCTAGTTAGTTGGTCTAATAAAGGATATCTGACTTGCCAGCCAGCACTCTCCCAAAATACAGTTCCCTCTTGGCTTCCTCTGAGGGGTATACTACTTGTATTCCTCTGGATTCTTCTCTCACTGCTTTATCAGTTGCTTTCTTCTGGCTTGCTTGCTGCTTTTAACACCCAGATATACATAAAGCTGCAACCTAATGATTTACCTACTCAACCCTGGTGTTTGCAATCAGTTTCTAGAGTCTCTTATTCTTCCTGAAGAAACCTTTGCCTGGGCTTCCTCTGTGCCCAGAACTTTGGGAAGTGACTTCTATTTTCTTCATTTGTCTTATTCCATAAAGAAGTTTAATTGCTCCATCCATTTAAGCAGAATAAAAGGCAGCTACCAAGCCCATTAACTTCAGAGAGGTCTATAATTGCCATTCCCTGGCTTAAGATAATGATTCATTCTGGTAGGTTAAACAGTGATGATAGGGACAGCAACCATCCAGACATCATGGAAGTATAGGAGGTCATTAGCCCACTAAACTGAGTTTAGTGAATTAAACCTTCTTCTCTGGTAGTAAAGCATAACCCTCAACAGAGGGGAAATAATGATGAATTGAGGAGGGTTTATTGGACAAAAGTTACCCATAGAAATGAAAGTGGACATTGGCCTCCATCTTTGGGACAGGTTTTAAAACATTATTTATTCTGATGTTCAATTTCTTCTTTCACTTTGTTTTGACATTTAGAAATGAGATAGGCAAACAGTTTTAATGTTTAATTTGATTACAACTTCAGCAGATTGCTAGTCTCCCCACTTCTTTAAATAAATTCCTGCTGCAATGCTTTCCTAAAGCAACAGTATGTCAGCAGGACTATCTTTCTCATTTCTAAGTGGCAGAAGCACACCAGGCACACAAAAGAACTCTTTAGATCTCAGTCTATTGTTCTAAATCCTGGATGTGAAATGTCCCTCATTACTAATAGAATGTTTTCTTAATGGGTGCGGAGAGATGAAATGGTTATATCATTTTAAAAGGAGTAGGGAGACTTACTACAGTGCAGCTGAATCTAGTGTAACTGTTTCATCTGTCCACTCCTAACCCATGACAAGTAAAACAAAACCACAAAAATGTGTTCCCCAGTTTAATTTGGTGGTAAATTATTATAGCTTAGCTTTAGTAAAAAGACAGATTCCACTGGATCATCTGATCCATGTTCTCATGCACTAAATACCCATCTGACTCTTGGTAAAATGGTGTAATTATATGTCGTGTTTGGCTGATGTTTATATTCTCATCTCCTAATTGTTCTTCTCAGGATTTTTTGTACAGTCTCAGAATCTGCCATATATTTGAATAAAATTGGGTTGCAGAAAAACAAATGCTGCTTTACTGTACTATTTTTATTTTGAAAGCAGACTTCTCTGTGTTTAAAAAAAAAAATAGCCAAAAACAACTTTTCTGAAAGTATGACTTCCAGAATAATATTTTTTCCAAGGCTGTGATCTGTTCAGGCTGTGCGCCAGTGGTATATCAACAAGAACCTAATGTGCTAGTTGAATAAACCCTTTTATTTCTATGATTACTCTAGTAAAATAAAAATGGATATTGTTCTTAAGAGAAATAAGGAACATGGCTGCATTTGTAGCTAAAACTATTAAAATTGTCAGATGTTAAGATTTGTCATAGTAAATTAATACTAGGATGAATGGGCAATGTACAAAATCAGCACAAGATTTGACTTTTACTTTAACATAAAATAGTCAGTGAATACAGTATTCTTTATTGTCCAAGGTATTGAACTTCCAAACTTACATTTGGGATGAATCGGAGTCAATTAATCTTCACTTTTGATCCAAACAGTTATGAAGAAATGATCTTTTAATGGCCACCTTGATAAATTTGACCATTAAACATCATATAGCGCTGCTGAATTCCTGTTTTTAATCAGAATGCTTTGTGTGTAAACTTGTGCAAAGGAGTGAACTTAATATTGTACTGTCTACTTCTTTGCATCCCTTTCTTTCTCTCTTCCTCCCTTAGCTGGCATAATGCATGATTTGGAATAACTGTAATCTGGTTCTGATACCAGTGATATCAGTCTATAAATGGAGTTCAGCCCTTCTTAATGAAAGCTGGTTTAATTCACAGTGCCACGTTGTACAATAATGTATACTACAAGTTTATTAATAGTATGCTATTTAATCATCAGCAAAATCCCATAGAGCTGTATGTTGGTGTATCCTTGTTAAGACCAAAAGAATTCATAAGGCTCATGTTTTTACATAGAATACCCAATAATGAACTATTACCAAATCTGTATGTATTTATGCTAAAAAACTTCTGCATGAACTAGGCAATTTTGAGGCAATTAAAGGTTATGACTATTCAGCCTGTGTTCTGAGAAAAGAATAAAATTTACAAATGGCAAATCCAATAGTAGAAGTATTTCCTAGGATTTTCTCTCTATTTTAATGTTACTTTTTCAGATCCATTCTGACATCCGCTGAGTGAACTGTAGGTCAGATTATAAATTTTGGTTTCTGTTGTTGTGGGTCCTTACTTTTTTAAGTTTCACTTCAATTTTATAAAGACAAGGAGGAAGAAGAGGGGAAAGGGAGCAATGTGGGTCAACAGGTATTAACATTTGGTTTTAAAAGTGTTAATTGCATCTATAGTAGGTCTGTGGTGTTTCAAATGGACTTAATTACTGCACATTAAAATGTGTCTAATTCAGAATACAGGGAAAAATCCCCAAATGCATAAGGCACAGAAGGAGAACAATGTGTTGTTCAAAGATGAGCTTGGGGAGGGGAGGTGAAGGGGTGGAAGCACAGTTGCATCCGTCTTTGACTATGTCACAAACAAGCTCTTGGCATGAGATCTGGACAAAGTCCCTGCTTTCTCACACCTCCAGAACCTGGGGGCTAAGTGCTACCACCGCTGCTCATCCCTCCCTTTCCCCTGTTGCTGAATTCAGCTGGGAAGGGCAAACAGCAGCAGCATTCACCCCGTAACCACATGAAAGCTGAGGTTCTGGGCAGCCCCTAGCCAGTCCCCACCCAGATCAGCTGGTAAGTTCAAAGCACACAGCTCACATACAGCTCTGGCAGGAGTGGGCAGTGACCAGGTAACAAGCTTAGAGCTCACTGCACACACTCAGCCCAGCCAAAACACACAGCTGCTCCTCCCCATACCCTGTTCCTGAATCCACTACTGAATTTGTCATTCAATACCTGCCCAGAGTGATGAGCACTTATTGCATTCATACTATGTTGTCTTAAAATAAGCCCAAAAGACTTGTGTAACCTAGAAAACAAAGTGGTATGAATGTACTGTTTGCACAACAGTTTTTCAAGATCACCTGGTCTAGATAAGCATGAGCCCAAACAACCATAGGCTACACTGGCTTAGTTCTATTTTATAATAGCACAGAGACAAACTGAAACAGTAAACCAGGACTAAATCACTTTGACAGTGTCCTCTCTCAAAACTGCTTTGATCATTATACAATCACACTAATGTTTAAATTAGTGAAATTTTATGGGTAGGCCATTCCTTAAACAAAAAATGCTTTGTGTCATAACTTTTGCTCCTAAGAAAGCCTCTGGCCTGTGACTCCCTTTTTTATTTATTTATTTAGGTGCAGGGTTGGGTTTTTTTTACACTAGGATCTGGTGTCATAAAATCCTGCCCAGGCTGCAAATTAACAGCACAGGAAACGCACTTCATGTGCCATGCAGTGCGGCAGACAGGTTCATGGCACTGCATACCACATGTGCACGCCTGTCTGGACATACCCAGGAGATCCAATTGATCTGGATTCTATCCCAGAAACACATAGACATTGCATGTGATCTTCAGGGATCCTGGTTTTCGCTGATAAAAAAATAAAATAAAATAAATCACAAATTATCTGATTAAAAAACCCCAAATCCACAATTAAAATGAAATATCACTATATATATGGCTATCAATTGAACACAATGTTTTATTGATATATTTACAATTTTAAAGCAATTTGGAAGCCTGCCAGTGCTCCAATCACCACAATAAAATAAATTCTAAAAACCTATATATTTTGATTTGATTTTGGGGTTTTTATCATGAAAAATAAGAACTTCCCCATCCCCTTCAGGTCATAGAACGCAGGTCTAGGCCCCTCATTCCCAAGCCACAGCCCCCCAGCAGCCCTGCCGGAGGGGGCCCCCAGCTGCCAAGGCTATGGAGTCAGAGACCCATGACTGCTGTTCCCTGCCACAGCAGCAGTCAAGCCCTGGCTGTTGCCAGCGGGAGGTGGCAGCCGCTGCGGTGGAGCAGAGCCTGGCTCTCTCCTCCTGCGGTCAACATGGCCAGAGCAGAGCCTATAGAGGGGCCAGGTGTGGGCTGCCTGCTGCAGGCTCGGGCTCCCCACCCTGCTGTCTTCTCCTGGGGCCTCTGCAGCCCAGCAGGTGAGGCCTGGCATGTCAGGGCAGAGCAGGTCTAGGTGGGGAAGCTCCATGCTGCTGCAGCTCCAAGCTGCCCTGGCAACGTGCCTCCTTCCCACCCCAGAGCAATGAGTGACATAATCCTGTGCCACTGCCTCCGCTACTACCTGGTGGGCAAAAGGTGCCTTGCCAGGGTAACATGGGGCTTGCAGCAGCAAGAGGCTTTCCCACCCAGCCCTGCTCTGCCCTATAGTTCCAGGTCCCACCTGCTAGGCTGCAGAGGCCCCAGGGGAGGCAGCAGGATGGGGAGCCTGAGCCCACCCATCTTCACCCTGCACACAGATCTGGGGGGCACAGGTTCCCTTTCCCCCCCACTGGGAGTGCACACAGCTGGGGGGGAGCTGACTCCACCCCTCCACCCCCAGATGAGCAACCCATGACCTCATCCCAGTCCCCACTAGGGCCCTGCAGCCATGCATTCTGGCTCTGGCCCCCAAACCCCATGCACTGGTGGACTGGGCAGCAGCCCTAGCCCCAGCCCTGCCCAACTCCCTCCCTTCCTATGGAGGCCTCAGTCCCAGCCTATACACCAGACTTACTGCTGAGAAATCCATGTTTTTCCCTCAGGTAAAAGGGGGAAATCAGCATTTTCCCCTTGGGAAACTGAAAACCTGGACCTCTGATGATCTTGGACAAGCCCAGGCCATTGAAGCCCCTGATTTCTACTTAGTTGTCCGATTTATATTAAAATCAGGGTGAGTAATTTGTCTAAATAGGAGTTGAGCACCTAAATACCTTTAGTTACTCTAAGTTTTTGTATGTCTAAGGTCCCTATAAAGGGGTCACTCTTCCAGCTTCCTTTTTGAGGCCAGCTGTGTGTTCTGGGTTTCTAGCCAGCTTATTTAACTTGCGGGAATCTTGATCTCACAGTAAACAAAGCGAATGTAACTCTCTCTGGCATGCTAGGCCAGGCGACATGCTGGATTCAGGATGCCAATAGTCCTGGGAACCTCCTCAGGAAGGTCTGCTGACTGAGGCACGAAC
>NW_017728906.1:96315212-96325785 GCF_001723895.1 Crocodylus porosus | reverse complement strand
GCGTTAATATATAGGTATCTATATAGTGGTGTTTCATTTTAATCATGGAAAAATGTGAGGTTATTTTTTTAACTGAAAATTGGGGATTTTTTTAAATCAAAGAAAACCAGGATCCCTGCTGAGCACCTCCTTACAGTTCCCTTCTGTAGAAGGGGGATGATAATATTTGCCTACTTTACAGATCAGGTTTAGTAACGTCTATGAAGCATTCGCATGCAATAGTGCTATGTGCCCTAAAACACCTAAAGATATTTCTGAATAGGTAACAGAATTTTAACAAAAATATTAGCTGACATCAGGTTTCAGATTTTTTTTTTTTTTGGTGATCACTGAGCCCAGTTCTATGAATGACTAGGAACTGCAGCAGCCTAAGTGAGATCTTATCTCACCTTTTTCTTTTTATTTGGGGAATGTGAAGAGATTTGACATTTGAGAGTTGAGGGCTTGAATAGATAATCCACCATGTTTGTGGATTACATAATATTTACATATACATTCCCTGGAAATATCCAAAGGGAGCATTCAGTCTGTGGCTGCATTGCAACAAAGAAGCAAATATCCCACAAACAATTCATTATTCTTATGTGGAGTGTAGGCAGCTTGTGCTGCAATGTGGTGTTAATATTTCCTTCCCAGCACTTTGTGTTAAGCACTCTTTAATGATACTGGCTCTTTAAATTGCCTTCATCTCTGTACTGATTACATTCCTCTGTTATGCCCTGTTCCTTGTGGTAGTTTAATGAGAGAAAGAGTTTTAATTTTTATGTGTACATGCATATTTAAGTACAGATTGCTGTGGTAGTGGCTACTTTGCAAATGCATATCTGAACAACTTTAGATAAACCAGCATTTATAGTTCACAGTCACTGGAGTAAGAGTAGTCTCAACAAAATTAGCTAAGGGAATCGCAAGGAAAATAAATAATTTTAGCTAACCCATCATATGAACCAAGAACAAAGAAAAACATTCCATAGAAAAGATAGATTGCTATGTTTTTAAAGTTACAAAAAAAAAGCTCCATATTCAGATGCAAGTAGGCTACTCTAAGTGGTTCAGTGAACGAGCTCTACCAGCATAAAGGGCACAAGGTCCTAAGTACTTCTTTGCACTGTAGCCCAGGTAACCTGGGTATATACTCCCCTTCTCCAATTGAAGGGGATTGTTAGCTGGCAGGTGTGCTGTGTGGTGGGAACTGCAGACCACTTCGTTTCCCTCCATCCCTATAGAACCAGGCCAGGACAGTCGGGACTTAACTATATACACATTTATTTACATTAATGTATCACAAGGGAAAGGAACATGGATATAAACACATGTACAGTGTGTGTGTGTGTGTGTGTGTGTGTGTGTGTGTGTGTAAAGATCCCAGAGGGAGTATTTAAACAATACTCTCTGAGTAAATGACATAAAACCTTATACCAGTACTCCAGATACAGGTAAGTCACAGGTAAGTATCTGACCTGAAACATAAACCCCAAAGATAAACTCAATCCCGAGGGGAAACCCCAATGCCCTTGGGCTTTTCCCAAGCCGTGCAAAGAAGCTGGTAACTTTAGGGGGGCCCTCTCAGTGGGACCTCCCCTTCCAGGAGCCTTTAACTAACTAGGGGGGGACTCCCCTCCCCTGTCGGAATCCTTTTTTCCCTGCAACTCACAGCTCCCAGGCTTGGAGGGCGGTCCTCATCCTCTGTGCCAGGCTGCTCTCTCACCTGCAGTAGGCTTCGGGGCAGGTTGCTGTCCACTGGAACAGGGCTCCACTATGCAAGGCTTCTGGGGCCTCTGGCTTGGCCCTGTCTGCTAGCTCAGTAGCCTGATCACTGTCTGGCTCTCTGGACTCAACCTTTTGCTATGGGTCAGAGGCCTGGACTGCCTCCTGCAGCACCAGGCTCTGTCCGCTCCCACACACTTTGTGCAGCGCCTCTTGCACCAAGCTCCCAGCCTCATTCCAGCAGTTAAAGACCTGAGCCACCCAAGTGCTCCAAAGGTCCTACTCCATGAACCGTCCTGTGCGCCGTGTCTCTGGCCGCACACCAGAGGTTGCAGACCTGAGCCACCTCATGCAGCTCCCAGGGTCCGGACACCATGTGCCACGCTGCACACTGAGAGCCTAGCTGCTGGAGCTGTCAGCTCTTCCCCGCTGATGGAAATCTTCAGGGGCACTTCCAAGCTACTGCTTCACCCTGCTGAGCAGCTCTCCTCAGCTCTTCTAAGCCCCGCTCTTCTCTCTTCTCTCTCCCAGACGTGTTCCCTCATGCTGGGCACGCAGGTCCTTTTATATGCTCCAGGGCTCTTCCCCGAAGTCTTCTGGACCTGCGTGTTGCAGTCTTCAATCAGGTCCATGGGGGGGGGATTCCTCTCCCCCTCCCCTCAGGAAAGGGGCATGACTGAACTCCTCTTGTTGCCTCCTGATTGGGGGATGAGCCCCACCAATCTAAACAGCAAGATTTCAAGCCTGGGACTCAACCCAAGTTTCAAAAGGCAAGCCTGCTATAGCACTTAGAAACCAGCTTTAAAATCTGACTTTAAAACAGGATAGACCTGAATAAATAGGATAGACTTAAAGATGACAGAAGGTTGAGGGAAGTAATGGAAACACTGGAGGGTAGGGATAGGATTCAGAGACTCAACAAATTGGAGGATTGGACCAAAAGACATCTGAGGAGGTTCAATCAAGAGAAGTGCAAAGTCCTGCACTTAGGATGGAACATTCCCATACTCTGGGACAGGCTGGGGACTAACTGGATAAGCAGCAGCTCTGAAGAAAAGGACCTGGGGGTTACAGTAACAATAAGCCGAATAGAAGCCAACAATGTGCCCTTGTTGTCAAGAAGGCATATGGCATACTGGGCAGCATTAGTAGGAGCATTGCCAGCAGATCAAGGGAAGTGATTATTCTCACAGTGAATGTTGTAAAACACTGGAACAGGTTACTCAGAGAAGCTGTAGATTCTCCATTCTTGGAGGTTTTTAAGACCTGGCTAGACAAAGCCTTGGCTGGGATGATCTAATTGGGGATGCTCCTGTTTTGATCAAGGGGTCAGGCTAGAAGAACTTCTGAAGTCCTTTCCAACCCTAATTTTCTATGATTCTATGTAGTGTAGACCCATTTTAGACAGTTTAATACGCGCTGATTCATTTTAGCCATATCCGTTTCAAGATGCAAGACTTCTTAGTCTAGCTCTATATGACTATTCTAATAATTTGAAAAAACAAGTTTGCTAAACTTAAAATCCCAGACTGTAGGTAGTCCATAAATAGGAGCTGCGCATAATAAATTAGGGTTTTCACCCCTGGACTACTGGAGCTCCACTATGACTTAGATTTTTAAACAGGAAAAAACAATGTAACAATTCTAACCATTTTTTAGATTAAATCTTATGGATTTTAATAGAAACACAAACCATATATTCTGCCTATAAATCTCTGAAGAATAAGCAGCATTCTAAGATACTATAGGGCTTAGTCTGTCTGGCTGGCTGGCTGTAATGATGTTGGAGCACTCTGATTGGTTACTGAAACAACCAATCAGAGTGCTCCAAGAGCATTACAGACAGGAGGCAACAACAGTGGCATGCTGCTATGACAGCGGGGGCAGAGAGGATGGAGTGGGGAGGTGAGGCTGGGGCTTTTTTTGTTTTTGTTATTCAAAATTCATCCTTCATGAAGGGCAATTTACTAGTAAAAATGACCAACAGGCACACAAACAGGACCATAGTATGTTAACTAATACGTTCTATGCCTGTATGTGGAAGGGAATCTGATCTAGTGTCAAAAGCTGCCACAGAATGCATTTGGCAGCACAGCTCATTTCAAATATGTTTTTATTCAAATATAGTCATCATGTCTGTTTCATGACATTCCTGATTTAAAAAAAGAACTGTATTTGATATTTACCTCTTTCCTTCTTGCCCTAAATCTGCTACACCTATGTTGCCCATTAGAACACAATCCAAAATAAAAAAAAACTTGGGGCCTTATCTTTTTAAAAAATGAATAAGTAAAACCTACCAGTTGCGTTATTTTTTTTAATTAATAGGTAACCTGGGAATTCTGGTTTTATTTTAAATATGTATATATGGTCTCCCCTAGAAGACACTGTAGACTGTATGGATGAATATTCACAACACATGCCAAAGAGACAAAACCTAGCTGGGTGGAGAAGGGATTTCTACAGACTACTTAAACCCCTCCTTGTGTTTGTTTTTTGTTAACAACTGTTTAATTAAAACTTAAGGGACAAGTTTGCTTCATTTAAGAACCCAGAAAGTGAAATTTGTGCTTCTGAATCATCCAAGGAGTCTTTCAATGAAAACAAAAGCTATATAAAGAAAAACATTACTTGTCAAGCCTGAAATTTCTAATAGGGCAAAAGCAACCTACAGAAAAATACGTGCCTCTGGAAAGCTGAAAATGAGGTGGAAATGCACTGCTATAGACAGCAAAAGGGTTCCTGAATCATCTCATCTTTTGTCTGTGTGTGTTGTGTTTTGTACACCCATGTGTGTAAGAAAGACGTTTTCCACAGAGAATGGACCAAGGAAGCACAAGGGGCTCTGAATGAATAGTTAATCCTAGCAAATGGCCAACCTGGCAATGCAGCCAGTATGTCTGTGTCACTTTGTTTAAGAGACATTACAAATTTCCTTTGAAAACACAGGTACAAATGAAAAATTTCACCCAAGAGAGCAGCAGCCATCTGCCTCTCAGCATTCACAGCATGGAGAATGCCAGTTAAGACTTAGAAAGACCCACTGTCCCAAGTGCCATTCAACTTCTGTGGGGAGTGGGAGCCTCTACTGAAGATTTGTGACTACTTTCTACTCCTATACCCCCTTCTCCCCTGTCAGACTGGCCATTTCTGAGGCTTTCCATCTGGGTTTTAGTCCCATGGAGGCATCTGAACCCCTGGCAGAATATAGTCCATTAACTATTTCTTTCTCTAGCTGAACCTTCTAAAACAGGCATTATTAACTACATTTTTATTTTAAATTCCTTTTTTTTTTAACTTTTGCTTTTCAGTTTTCCATATCCCCTTTGTTTTAGTTCTGAAGTTTTAACAGAATTTAAAATAAAGATTCCTTTTCCTGTCCAAGGTGAGTAGGCTGACACATAAATTATGAGTCGCTACATAGCCTATGCAGATGGTTTGTTTAACTGATAGAGGTGATTTGGACGGAACTGTTAACAGCTTCTTGCAAGTGATGCAACACAACCCAGCCAGTTCTCCCAGAGAATGGGGATGTGATAGGCAGCCTTCCCACAGAGTCGATTCCTAAATCCCCATCTATGTGTTAGTGAGATGATGTGTAAAGGAAAGGATCTTCTTTCTTCTTTGTCAGCAATGAGACAGAATACACCCATAATGCACAACAGCAAGCCAAGAAGAACATCTAGTTAACATACTGGTGAACACATCATATTTTAGGATCATTGAATCATACAAAATTAGGGTTGAAAGGGATCTTAGAAAGTCATCTAGTCCAACACCCTGCCCCTCTACAAGTTTAATAGAAGAGGGCAGATTCATCCCCTCAGCCAGCTAGCACCTATGCTTTTTGCAGCACTAAACATTAGCCATTAGCCACCTTGTTTTTTCTTTTGGAGAAGTGTGCCTCTTCAGCCTGCTGGCATAGAGCTGTACCTTGTCCAGCCAAGACTTTTCTCACAAAGAATAACTATGTCAGGGACCCTGTTCCTCCTTGATGTGTTTGCTGCCCCACCAAACAACAGAAGTCTTGGTGGGCAGAGTTTTCCAGTGGTGCTTTCTTTACTAGACATGAGGGTGGAGAGACTAACAGAGGATAGGGAGGAAACAATGTAATCTGCATCCTTTGATAAATTGAATACAACAGGCTACTTGTTTTGATACAAGATGGCATTGTAGAGTAGTGAGTTTTCCTTGCCTAAATTTTTTTGCAGCTGACCTTGTTGGGAATCTTAGGGTCATCTTTTGCTTCATGTGTTCCTTATCCATTGTGCTTGGGTAAAGAGCTAATGATTCTAGTTTCCCCAGTGATCCTCATCACATGCATTTCATGAGGACATCCTAATGGGCAACCTTTTAATATAGTCTTTAAATAAAGCATACCACTGTCACTGCAATCTGAGCTATTGCTCATCTAGAAACATACTTAGGTGAAATAGTCAGGCTCTCTAATGGATGCTGAATCATGCATCAGTACTGTTATTGCAAGCAGACTCAATTAACACTGTTCCCAGTCTGCTGGCCTCACTACTATTACTGTGTATATATCAGAGAAAGTGCAAGTTGTTGACCGTGTCATTACTGTAATCAGTTTGCTGCCCTATATGCCTGCTTGCTAATTATTTTAATTACATTGTCTAGTACAAAGCCTTTTCTAAAGAGATCCCATTTTACCTGAAGAAGATTCTAGCATTCTACAGATCCTTCTAGCTGGATGTGATGCTAGCTGCATCATCCTTAGTATGCCTTAACCACACTAGCACTACAAGCTGCTAGGCTCTGGAGGATCTTCTACCTTTTTTGGAAGACTCTTATAAATCTATACGCTCTTCTACTCGCATCTCTGCATGTCCTAAAATGCTTCTTTATTTTTTTTTGACAAGGCCCACTGGTATTACCTGTTACATAGACTTCCTTCCTAGAAGATCTGATGTATTCCTAATTTAAAGGGTGGGGGGAGGGGTCTGGGAGTGTGGTATCACAAGATGGGGTGTTTCATTTTGAATTTAGCGGATGTCTACATTAATTTTCTTGTAAAAAGTTTGCATTGCTTACTGTGCTGGATCACAACTGTATCATACCTAAAATGTGATCTCCTCTGGAAGAGTTAACAATGGGCCAAGCATATTGGGTATGGACTGTTATGCCTTCAAGTGATAGCTTCTATTTTTACCCAACTATAAAAATGAACTATAAACCAGTCTGGCAGCGGATGACAGACAACTAAACCTACATATGTAAACTAAACCGTAAACACCACTCAAGAGAAACACCAGAAGCAAACTTTTAAGGGCAAATACCTTTGAACATTACGGACTGTGATCGGCAGAGCTACACACAAAAAATAAGCTGGATGATTGGTTATTCCCAGAGTTAGTGATTTTGTGAAAATGAGTTTGATTTCTTCTTTTAGAACTGTATCTAATGATTACTAATATGAAATAATTAACATAATATTATATCATTTTATTAATATCATTCAATTATAATCTAATTAGATGTTCTGTGAGCTTCCCACTTACAGATAGTATTCTCACAGTTTTCATGAAACTAACTTTCAATCAGCCAAAACCCAACCTGCCATTTATTATTTACTTAAATTAAACTAAAACTGAGATTTTTCAAAGCCAACCCAGCATCCTCAGTAGATTTACTGTCTCAATTCCCATAAATTTTAATGCAAATTTGGAATCCAAATTCCTTTAATACCATTGGAAGTCTTAGCCGACACTATATACATTCAAAAGGGGATCCAGGCTTTTACAAAGGAAGATGCAGGATCAGAGAATGGCACTACAAAGGTGGTTGCACCCCTCACTCCCAGCCTCCTCTTTCTCCACCTGTCCTCACCATGGAAGGCAGGCCACACCCCAAGGCATGTAAGAATTCCCACTCCTCCACCTCCCCGGTCAGATGCATGTCCCCTGCACCGCTGTGCCCCCTCTCCCACTTGTCACGTTCCTGTACCACCCCATCTGAGAAGTGTGGGGGATGGCTCATCTTAGGCACTGCAAGGGTAGCAGTGGTGGTGGAGGTAGGGAGGCAGGTTCCCCCTCCTCAGACCTGCTCTGGGCTGGCAGGGAACACCTGGGGAGAACAGGCAGGAGGAGAAACCTGTTCACCTACAGCTGCTGCTGCTGTCCTGGGCTAAGCCCTGCCCCCTGCATAGCTCAGCTGGAGCAGAGCAGGAGTTCCCTTTGCCATCAAGACAGCAGGGATAGCAGCAGTGACAGAGAAGGGAGAGGGAAATGAGAAAGAAGAAGATGGAGAGGGGACAGAGAGTGAGGTGCCTCTGGACACAGAGGGGAAAGGAAAGGGGGAAGTCTTACATTCTTCAGGGACTTAAAAAAGTCCCTGGCTGCTGATCCTGGCATATGGTTAGAAAGGGGCATGTGGCTGTGCCACTGCACTCCCTCTGGATCTGTCCCTACATACATTTCATGTAATATTTCACAAGTAGACCCAATGAGGAATAGACAGGGATCCTGGTTTTCTCAGATAAAAAAATCCCCAATTTTCAGATTAAAAAAGTAACCCAAAATCCATATTGTTCCATGATTAAATTGAAACACTACTAATATATATATTATTAATATAGCTATATTGTGTGTGTGTGTGTGTGGTGTTTCATTTTAATTATGGAACAATGTGGATTTCAGGTTACTTTTTTAATTTGAAAATTGGGGATTTTTTTTATCAGAGAAAACCAGGTTGCCTGGTAATAATGCTTTGAAGGCATTATCTGAAACTCATTTAAGTCAATGAGAGTCTTTCTATCAATTCCAATGGGTTTTGGAGCAAGCCCTAAAACTGTAACATACACAAAAATCTTTTCATGCTTGTATTTCACACAAAATTTATTAAACATCACAAATGCACTTATAGCCCTTTTCATGTCTTTTGCTAAAAAAAGACCCAGACCTAAATGAATTCAGCATCTGAATTAGAAAGTGAGTCAATGAAAAGATGATTCCTTCTTATAAAAAAAGCCTACATGATTACCCAGTGATCTGGAATAATCACTCAGTGACATCAGTATATCAAGTAAACAATTCCACCACCCAGCATTTGAATGACCCATATCCAATTCCCTTATTTATAACCCAAGTATCAACAACTTGTAAAACTGTAATTAAAAACACTTACTCATTTGGCATGTTAATCAAATAGTAGTTAAAATAGTTGCTAAAACATCATTAGCTTATATTAGTTTTTGTCACATTCTATGGACATGCAAATGTTATTTCATTCATTTCTGTTAGCTTTCTCATAATGAACAATCATTTTTTCAGTGTCCTGCAAATCCATAGATAAAAACTAATTGATTTACTAACTGTATTAATTCTAATACAGTTAGACCTATGTTGTGAGAATTCTCTGGGGAATGGACGTTTAGCAGAGCATCTCAGGTTGATAGAAGAAGCTATCAGCTCACGACCTTCTGAAAACCAATGTCAATAAATTAGCCATTTGTAATTTTCCTGGTAATTATACTATTACCAGTTGAAGATAATACGTGCTTATTCATTATCTAGTGTACTCTGTGGTGAGAGTATGCTATACCTTTCTTTATAACTCACCTAGGCACATAATCTTTTTGAACCTATAAAAACCATGTTTGGGGGTAGTGGAAAAGAAATTAAGATTTATGAAGGTCTAATCTTTATTTAGGATAAGTTTCCAAGAGGCAGTTAATGTATGTCCAACACGTATCCCAGTGCCTAAAAACTGGGTACCTGGGCTGAAAAGGAAGAACCATAAAAATGGAGTTGGTTCCCTATGGTCTCTACATAGTCAATGGGTAAAGTCAAATTCCTTCAAGGGGGGATCTACAAGTAGTGTTGATATGATATGATATGATATGATATGATATGATATGATATGATATGGTCATCTTTTTTATCACAGTATCCTAACCTACAGAGGTTACAAAGTTAGATTGCTTCTTGCTTGCTCTTCTGGCCTCATAACTCATGCACTCTTGGCTTCCCAGTGGGGCAGCTTCAAACTGGAGCAGAGGATTTTTCACTTTTCTGGACTTCATCACCTAAACTCCACATAAGTCACAGTCCAGGTGCCTACAGTGCCTTTCTGGGTATAACTATTTGCCCTGTACCACTATCAAGGCTGGTACCAAAAAGTAAACTTAGCTCACTTGCTCTTCCCTGCAGGCTCCAAATCTGGAACTGAAATGGTGATGAAGCTCTGAAATATTGTTTTGTTTATTGTGTGAAACGTATGCAGACGTGGATCCAGAGGGAGTGCAGTAGCAGGGAGCGTCCTCATTGCCAGAACCCCAGGTTTGGAGTGCATGGAGCGGAATCAGATTGGCAAAATGTATTTTCTAGTGGCAGCCTCAAAAGCAGCAGAGAGCCAGCGTAGATATACCTATGAATCTTGCCCTTGGAAAAAATGGGATCACAAAATAGAATTTTCTCCTTTGTGTCCAGTCCAGTCCAGACCAGCCTTAGGGCCCAGTCTTAAAAACATTTCCTATTTGACTCCGTAGTTACTACTCTGAGGGTGCGTCTACAATGAGGCATTAACTGTGCAATAGTCTAATAAGACTGTGAGGTAGCCTGCTGGGCAAAACCTGTGCTAATACCCTACTGCACAGTAGTAGTGGGCTACTGCACAGTTAACGTCACAAAAAAGCCATGTTCCAGTGCTACTGTGCAGTAGTGCCAATTACTGCGCATTGATTTATAGATTTCATAGATTTCATAGACATTAGGGCTGGAAGGGACCTCGGGAGATCATCGAGTCCAGCCTCCTGCCCAAAGGGCAGGAAGTCAACTGGGGTCATAGGATCCCAGCAAGATAAGCATCCAATTTACTCTTGAAGGTGTTCAATGTAGGTGCTTGAACC
>NW_017728906.1:96310101-96315201 GCF_001723895.1 Crocodylus porosus | reverse complement strand
ATTAGGTCGTCCCCCATAGCCAGTACCAGGTCGAGCAGCACTTTGCCTCTCGTTAGCCCATAGACTTCTTGAGTCAGGTAGAGGTCATCCACGCACGAGAGAAAGCTTTGCAACCGCTCGGATTTTGCTGAGTGATCTTCCCAGGAGATGTCCGGGTAATTGAAGTCGCCCACGACAACCAAGGTCCTGGCTATGCAAGTACTAAATGTTATGAGCAGTAACTATAGCTCATTAATAAACGTGTAGACACACCCTGAGTGCCCCCATTGACTTCAAAGTCTAGTAGTAACTGTTTACCAGGTCAAGCCTTTGGTCATTGGCTTCTCTTAAGGCAATTGGAAGTGTCAAGCATTTTTTTCATAACATAACCATCTGCTGGTGGGGAAAAAGACTGCCTATTACCTTGTGCTTGTACAATGCCCAGGACAATGGGGCCACAGTCATGCTTAATCTCTAGACCATGATAGGCACAATTTATTACAGTTGTAGTGTTATTTTTAATTCAGTAGCACTCTAGTGCTGGACACTGTATAGGTTCATAAGGAAAATCAAGCCCCTGCCCCAAAAAGCCTACCATTAAAGATCCAGAGTGAAATCAGTTCCACAAAGGCAATCACAGATGTTAATTAGTTTTTATCACAATTTTTTTTAACCTGAATTTGATCCTAAATCCTAAGAATGAGGGGTGTGTATTAACATTCTCATTTCCCTCTCTCTGCCAGTCCTTTCACACTTCTTAATTTCTAAAAATTCGGGTCATAATTATATAAGGGAGTTGCCATGATCATTAGCTCCAAAAATAGGTTATGTGAAGGGAGGCAAATTTCAAAATTGAGGTTTATTTGAATTGTAATGGTGGAAAAAAAGCCTGTGAGAACTGGACTCCAGAGTGCTAGAATAATAAGGCCTACATTTTGAAACATGACGAATTACTCTGAGAGTCTGTTTTCAGATGCCAAGCGGAGGCACCTCAAAGGCCTGATTTCTAGGAAGGGCACAGAGTTCTTCTGAAAACTGGGTCCATTTAGATCAGTGCTTTCCAAACTTTTCATACCTGGGGCACATTTTTTTTTCCTAAAATTGGTGGCATACTTCACTCTTATATGTATACATGCATATACATATATATACATACCTATGTATGGTCTGCCTGCCATGGTGAGGACAGGTGGAGGAGAAGGAGGCTGGGAGTGAGGGGTGCATACACACATATACATACATACACATATATGCATACACACATACATAGGCATGTATGCATGTATGTGTATATGTCTATGTATGTATATGCATATGTGTGTATGTGTGTAAGCACGGGGTCAGGTACATGTATGTATGTGTGTGTGTATGCACACACACACACCTCCCTAGTAGTGAAGTATCCCCTAATAGTGAAGTATGTTATAACATCTGCAGGCTGGATGAGTGGACTAGATCTTGTCCATGGGCCTGATCCTGCATATGGTGCTGACCCAGTGGGACCTGATCCTCCTGTGTGGAGCTGGCATGGATTGGCCAGGGCCCAATCCAGCTGCATGAGGCCAACATGGCTGAAACCTGATCCAGCAAGGCAGGGCTGGCCTAGCTGGAGCCCTATGCAGCCATGTGGAGCTTAGAAATTTGGCAGCAGGGGAAAGGTAGCAATGTTAATTGCTACTGTTCCCCCACTGCCAGATTTCCAGACCCTTAAGGACCCCCATGGGCTGAATGACATGGTTCTGTAGATTGGATTTGATAATGATAAAGTATAATTTTTCACAGCATTTTTCTGCCACTCTTGCAGCACACTAGTGTGCCACAGCACACCCTTTGGGGATCACTAATTTAAGGGTACCTAAGACTGAACAGACAAAAACTGAGATACTGAAATTTACTGGGCACTTTCAAGTATTAAGTTTCAGCATGTTCCTCTTCAGAAGTTATTTACCTAACTCCTAATGATAAATCATGCCAACCAAATGGGATGGATGTTGTTTTTATATTTGTTTGTTTCAGAAGAACTTTTTTTAAATTACACTTTCAGTGAACAACGTCTGGATTCTTTTTTGTGTATAATACACAAATCTGTAGGAAAGTGGTTGGTTCCATAAATAAAGCAAAAATCAATTAGAAGGTTGCCAAACATTATTGGCAAGCCTGACCACATATAGTTTTTATGGCTATAGCTAAACTTATTGTAGAGAACAACTGAAGTTAATGTGAAAGAAATTAATTGTTTTGTGGAAATACTTGGCAGAAATTCTATTCCCTGATACTCAGGAGAACGGCATGGGAATTATTAGCAAAATATGTAGAAGCTGTGGATTAGAGCCAGCTTTCCAGCAACTTTATAAGCTGTAAGGTTTATAAAAAGCATAGGATGTCCTGTGCTTCTAAATTTATAACCAGGGAAAAATCAATAAAACTGTCCAAATAGATATATTTTTGCTACAACTTTTAGCTGTAAAGTAATATTAGCTCATGTAGATTCAAAACAAAATGTACATTTAAAAAAACCCCAATCTACTAAACGTGGCTCATCATAGCCTATGTTAAAAAACAGATAAAAAATCTCTAGTATTTTATTAATGGCTATTGGCAGTCATGCATGAGTCATGAAGCTGACTAGGCATTATATAATATAGATATTTATTGGTAAGCATGGAACAGACATAAAATGGGTCATTTTACTTGCTGAAACTTAGGGTCATTTTATGAGGTACTTAGCTCCCTCTGCTTCCACTGAGTAATAGTTAAAGGCTGACTGTAACTCAGTGACCAGCACTGGGTTTATTAAAAGTGAGTTGCTTGATGCTAATGAATACTATTTGATGACAGAAAAAACATTACCTTATAGGATCAGACCCTCAGTTCTACTGACTTCCAGTTTAGAGTAGCGGAGGACCTTGCCAGGGGTATATACATATACCCCTACAGGAATTAGCAGAATATGTGTACAGTGTATCTACAGCTATCCATTCACCTGGTCCATTTCCAACCCAAGATCACCTGAAAACTCAGGGGCAACTCAGTGTGAGCAAGAGTGGCAGAGCCAGCACACAAATAATTTAGAATCAGTCCTGGAACTTTTGGAAAGGCATTTTTCTTTCCAAATTTGTGTTGTTGTGGAGGACTTACCTATTGCTAATATTTTTCCCACTTTCAAGTAGGAACTTGACAGTTTGTTTTTGAAAAACAGTACTTGGACTAGGATTTTCTGACAGCAAGAATGTCATTACTGCAGAGCCCTCTGCAGCCAAGCTGTCTCCCTGTTACATCAGGATTAAACAGTCATGCTCACTTTGATGGGGACTGTGAGCTAGTCTATTAGAAGATGCCAGATTGACAAAAATGTAAGCCCTAATAATTGGCAGGACAAACCCAGAAGGTGCTAGGCCAAGTAGTACTTCATTGCTTTTTTGTAAATATGTTTGGGAGGGATCACAAGGGGACGCGGGATTTGAGAACAAATCCCTCCCTGTTACAATTTTTGCAGGTTGCAAACAAGTCCGGCTTTAGTTTTCATATCAGGTGAACCAACTTTATTGCAGAACGCATCAAAGACAAGGATAAACTGACACGAAACTCAAAACGTTTTAGAGTATGGAAATTTACAGGAATTGTGCAGGAAGTAAACACCTTAGGACAGCCTCAGGAGAAGATTAAAGGAGCCAGAAAATATGTGGGTGGGGACAGGGAAGACTAGATTAGTCCAATATGTCTAGTTTTAACTGCTTTGCATTTATGCTTTCAAACTGGGCAAATCAAAAAAGAAATGTTAACGGAATTTTCTCTTTGTGTTGACCACCACGTTTTCAATGAGTCTTGATTTTAAAACAGCTTATCGGGTTAATTAGGGGAAAAATAATTCTTTTCTGTATTAACAAGCCTCTTGAAGGGAGCAGATATATATTTTGAGGTCATTCCCTGCAAGAAAGAGGCCTGGAGACTTCTTTTTAAAAAGAGTTTGTCAGCAGCAGTTATTTGAAAGCCTGTTTAAGCTCTCTGGAGCTGATAAGCAATTTTGACGTTACTGTTTACAGTCTTAACAACGTTTAAAATTAGAGTGTACTCAATTACTCTTTAAACAGTGCATTAGAGTCCAGTCAACTAGGTTTAAAATTGTATCACCCTTCTTGTTTATTTGCTAAAAATAGACCAAAAATAGAATTTTTCAATTTTGATGAGTATTTCTATTTTTATAGTGTTAATATTTCACTTCAGATTTGCTAGGGAACTTTACCACATGGACCAACTACTTAGCAGTAACTGCCCATGAAGATGCTTTTACCCTACAGTAGTGGAAGTTAACTTAGCTTAGCCCCCAGGGAAAGCTCAAGTAGCTTAGCCCCCAGGGAAAGAGGAGTATGTTACCACGGATTAGCTTCCTGTTGTTAAAGAACAGTTGCTGTAGAGCAGGGGTCATCAACCCCTGGCATGTGTGCTGAACATGGTAGGCAAGGCCATTTTGCTGGGCACACCACCACTGGCCTGGGCTCTAGGAAGCTGCTGCCAGCCACGAAGCCCAGGATGCTCCCAGCAGGCTGCTGGATGGCTGCAAGCCCTGCTGTGGTTGGCAGCAGCTACATATCCACTCCAGGCTCTGGCATTAGCTCCATACCAGTGGGTGCATGCATGCCTTGGAGTGGACTTTGTCCAGTGGCCCAGCTCCGTGTCCCTGCACATCTGGTTCCTTGTGTTTGTCTACCTCTGTCTGGTCCTGTTTGTCTGTGTGTGCACACGTGTCTGGTTCTGGATGCGTGTGTGCATGTGTCTGTTCTGGGTGTGTTCTAGTTCTCTGTGTTTGTGCACATGGTTGTGTGCATGTGTCTGTTTCTCTCTCTGCTCGCCTTTTTCTTTCCCTCTCTCTCTCTCTCTCCTCTTTCTCTTATTTGTCTCTTTTTTTTCCCTCTCATTACAACATGCTCAACAAAAAAGGAATACACAACAAAGGCAACATTTATGATTACAAAATATACTAATATGCAGTGTGTCCTGCCATATACACCCTCCCCCCACACCACCCTGTGTCTGTTTCTCTCTCTGCTCGCCTTTTTCTTTCCCTCTCTCTCTCTCTCTCCTCTTTCTCTTATTTGTCTCTTTTTTTTTCCTCTCATTACA
>NW_017728906.1:96298558-96310001 GCF_001723895.1 Crocodylus porosus | reverse complement strand
AGGTAGACATTGTGGTTTTTTCAGCATTCCAGCCAAAAAATGTTGCCTACCCCTGCTGTAGAAAAACTGATGTACAGCCAAGCCTTACCCTCTTCTCCTCTAGGGTTAGTTCTTATGTCCATTCTCTTAGTAGTGAGGCACATACTAGTTTGCTCAATAGATTTTAGAAAGGGCAATATTGGGTTGTTCATTAAAACTGCTACTGAGTTTCTATAAAAGCATAATACAGAGGAAAATTCCTAAGGGGTTCTCTCTGCATACCCAGGGTCTAGTCATCTGATATGGGTTCAAGGTTGCAAAGGTTTCACCACTACCACATGGTAGATGTATGTTTCTACTAACAAAGGTAACTGTTGTTACAGCAAGCTTAAAAACATTTTTTAAAATTTAAAAATGGAATAAATAAGCAGTTACCTATACCCCCACATAGTGCCATTTGGAAGACCTCTGTGCTTATCTAGAAAGCCCTTGGTAGCCTAAGATGTTTTATTACTTTGCTATCCAGGCAGTATTATGTTTTAGAATATCTTCTATCTGTACTTCACAGTTCTGATTTGAATCATTTGATGCTAAGTCAAATGCTTTTTACATTACAACCTGTTCCTTGCACATATAATTTTTTACTACTTGGGGGGCATGTTTACATTTGCTAATAATACTCTTTACGCTTACTGCACAGTAAATTACTGTGCAAGCCTCCCTTGGGAACATGTCTACACATGCACCCTGTTGGGAGCAGATTTGCTCTCACTCTCTTCTACTCCCCTGCAGCAGCCAGGAGGAACTCCAGGCTTCCCTGAGTGCTAGCCCAGGGGCTGGTAAGGAGCACAGGATTCAGTCCCAATGTGCATGCGCAGAAAAGCTCTACTGGTTGCAGTGGTAGCCAACTTCTTGCCAGGACAGGATCTGATGTGCACAAGGCCAGGAGACAGATGCTGCTACAGCCAACAGCGTTCTCCTGGCCCCATGCAAATCAGGAATACACAACTGACAGTGAGCCCCCTGCTGGTTGGGGCTTCCCTGCCCAGCAGGGGGTTCACCAGGAGCTGTCCCACAAGTGGGGCAGCTGTGATGAGCCTCCTACTGGACAGGCCCTCCCACTCAGCAGGGGGCTGCCAGAGAACTGTCGCAGAAGTGGGGAAGCTGCCAGTAAGCCCCATACAGAGCAGCTCTGTACAGCACAGAGTTCATAACTCCAGAGAGTGACTGGGGACTACAATTTCCAGCTCTACACCATGCAGAGCTGTAGAGAGGAAGTGGTGGCTCAGAACCCAAGCAGAGCAGCTGCCAGCCAGCCCCATGCCCCCCTATTTGGCAGGAGTCTGGTCAGGAACTTAATATTGACAGGGGACTGGCTCCCACTTGCTCTCCAGAGCTCTGGACTCCATGCTACGAGCTGGGATGGGGGGTAAAGAGCTTCCCAGTCCCAGTGCTGGTCAGCTCTCAGCTCCTTGGGGGAAGTGAGAGCTGAGCAGTGCTAGGACCAGGGACAGATTGTTCCCTGTTCTCTGTATCCCCCTTCTGCCTAGGCTGACTGGGAGCAAATTTGTACCCAGTCAGTGTCTACAAGTGCAATACTGCGCAATAACTACAGTGCAGTTAATTTAGTACCTGCATTTACAGGTACTTGCTAACTGCTCAGTAGCCTAACTTCATGCACAGTAAATGCCCTGCATTTGTAGACACTGATGCTTTACTGTGTAGTAGATTAGTCTACTGTGTAGTAAAGCATTTCATGTAGTCATGCCCAGGATAACATAACTGTATGTTTTAAAGTATTTAATTATATGTTAAAGCTGAAAATATACCTAATAGATTCTGTTTACCTTATATTTCTCATTTATTAAACTGCAGCATAATATGTATAAATGAAGAATCAACACAACTGATTCATCTTTTCTGAAAACTGGAGAAGAAACAATTTGCACATACCTGTTTAAGAATATTATATTATTATATTGAAAAAAAATAGCATATATCCTAAAATATTTTTTAAACTGGAATTTGATTTTTAAAAAAGTTAATGAAAACAATTCCCTGACAATGTGACAGACAGCTGGTTTTATTAACACATACATATTCACAGTATGGAAGAATGTATACAAGACAGATAGTAACTCTCCAACAAATTCTTCACTAGCAGTCACCATTTCAGGGATGCCTTAGGTCTCAAATCTAGCTGTTTACATTTTGTTAGTAATCTACCAGAAAGTCAATGTATTGGGCTAGTCTCTAGTTTAGGCAAGCTAAATATATTAGTATAAATCCAGCTTGACTCCACTGAAGTTATGGATATACCGTATCATGTTCCATGGCTCAAAACTGGGACAAAGTAGATACAAAAGTCCCAAATAAAGCCCCAAACAAAGGTCACAAATATTGTATAGGAAACTAAGGATGACATAGGATTCATTTTATGGGTATGATTCTTTATTTCTTATGCATATAATTTTCAACAATAAAAATGAGGAGAGACAAAAAATGTTGTGGATCCCAAGTAACCTGAAGGCTGAAATGAATGATATTGCTCTAAATGACCAGTGGTTGATAAATATGGCCAGGGATTTATGCTGGAACTAGTAGAAGGAGAATTTGGCCTACACATTTTTGTAGGCAATCCTGATTATCTGGTGATTATAGATTTAAATTAAAGTACAAAAAGTCATTAAGACAGTCAGAACATGATACTAGTTAGAGAAAATAGAAATTTAGGACCTGATTACAGCCAGCTGAAGGCAATGAAAAGATTTTCATTTACTTTAATGAGCACTGGATTAGCTTGTTCTAGAAAATGTATTAATTCATTAAGGGAGAATCTTCTCTCTCTCTTTATTTTAATTATAATACGCTGACATTAATCATTGGTCATGGAAATTGCGTAAATATCAATAATACGATGTGGTGTTTAACTTCCACATTCACTGTTGAGGTTTCTGGTGAAACAGCAAATGATTCCAACTATAAATACCTAGAGAGTTAAAAATTGGAACTATTCAACTTAAACATTCAATTAGATTTGCACATTTTATGACACACAAATACAGCTGTTCAATATATGGGATACGTGAAGGAAAATAATGCTTTTAATAATGGTCCAGAGTCAGGGATAATTCTAGGGAGGGGCTTGCAGGGGTATAGCCACCCCAAAATTTGCCTTAGCCCCCCATAGCCACCCCTCCTAGAGATGCCCCTGTCCAAGCCCCCTGCCCTGTACCCAGGCCACCAACACCCACCCTGCACAGCTGAGCCCACCCCACTCCCATCCACAACCCACAGAAGTGTGGCACTCCTGGCCCAGCCCAGCCCAGTCTGGCCATGAGGCCCATGTCCCAACTTTGTATAGCACAGCCCCCTGCAATTTTCTGTCTTTCCCACCTCAGCCCCCCAGACTGGGAAGAGGCTGGCACTGCCCCTACCCAGAGCTCTAGAATCACTCAGTTGTTCTTCAGTTCTTTTTCTTTCTTGTGGCCTGTACAGACCTGAAACCGAATATTTTCCCTGAGGCATTTTTCCCTGAGGCACCATCTGTTAGGATATTTTGTGGATTCTTCTATTTTAAAAGGATTATCTAGAGGTCATCTCTTAATGGCTGCTTTGCAAACAAATAAGGAGGTGTCATTTTCTACAAAAAGGAAGGAAAAAAGGATGGACTTTGACTTTTTAGCTACTTTATTCAGAGGTTTGGGATACAGAGAGTTGGCCCCTCCAGGGTCCAGGTCCAATATACAAAGCAAAGATAAACAAATTACCGTCAAACCAAGACCACCATGTCATTACATTCATAATATCACACCGTGACAGACACCTTTGCTGCATTACATATTGTGCCTAACGTCGTTATATGGTTGGGACACTGGCCACACAGTCATACAGGCCAAAGCCCTCTATAAACAAACAATTCCTACCCTGCTCTATCCAATCATACACATGATAACACCTTCAACTTTCCACATACAAAAAAAGACAAAAAGCAGTCTGGTGAGGGCCCAGGGCTCGGCATGAGCTGGGAGTTGCAGTCCGACACTGAGCCTGCCCAGTCGCCCAAATAGGTCATGACGTCAGAGTGTGTATTGAATACAGCAGTCCTCCACGTGGCACAGTGCTCTATTAAGGGCCCAGCATGCCTGAAAGGTGGGTACTGCCTGCTGGAGCACAGTGTGTTCAAACTCCAGCAAGAGGTGTGTCCACACCACAAGGCCAAAAAGCCACAAGGCATCATCTGAGTTGGTCCCAGCTAGCCAGTTATGGCAGCTCTTGAGAACAGTCATCTTCATCTGACCTAACAGAAATTTGGCCAGACAGATGGCACCCCGCTCACCTACCCAGAATGGGTAGGAGCACATGTAGGTGGTCTCTGAGAGGCTCCTGCCAAGTGGCCACAATTGCAGCTCAATCACAACAAAAAGAAGCCGCAGGCAGGGACAGTCAAGGAAGGCATGAAAGAGGTTCTCCTCAGTGCTCTCAGGGCAGAAAGATCAGACCGTCAAGGCGGCTGGGTCAAAGTGAGACATGGCAATGGCTAGGATGCCATGCAGCAACCGCCACTTCATGTTGCCAGTCTTCTTGGTGGTTGGTGGGTTATACAATGTGCACCAAGCTGGGTGGGCTGGTGGGGAATCTGGTGGTCCCAGGCATCATCACCACAGTGTATTGGGGTGGCCCACCAGCACCCAGGCATATAGACTTCTACGTGACAGAGAAGCAAAGGGGCAACACATTTCACTGTCAGGAGACAGGTGGAGTGTCAGCAGGGTGCCAGGCCCACCAGCCAACTCACCAGCCACAGCCGGGGTGACTGGCAGTGCAGGGAAAGCCTTGCTCAGGGCATCCACGGCATGGGGGACCTGGAGTGCCCAGAGACAGTCATCCAGGGTGGCTGCTGCCTCTGGTGGGAGGGCAGCCTGGATGTCATGCAGGAGATGGCCCATGCTGTAGACAGAGCACTTGCCTAGCCAGGTGGTCAGGGCCTCAGGTGAGAGACAGGCCAACAGAGTGGGGTCAAGGAGATGGCTCAGGCGGAGGACACACACCTGGATGAGAGCAGCCATGAGACTGCCACAAGGCTGGCAGAGACCAGACTCAGCACGGGGTGCCTCAGGGCTGGGTTGTGCATCAGGGGCTCCCTCAGCAGCTGTAGGAACTACAGGTGCTGAGCCTGGGACTGGAGGCAGAAGGTGGTCTGCCTGGCTTGTACCATGCCACAGTAAAAAGCTGGAAGCACTGCCCAGTTCAGGAGCGTGAGGTCCAGCAGGAAGAGCTCCCGGTCACAGCTGAGGGCCCCCAGCCTCTGCAGGACCTGGCATGCCAATTGTTGCCAAGGTTGGTGGTCCTGGGAATCTTTCAGGGCCCACATGTCTTCCTGAGTGTTATGGAAGATGGTCACATCATCTGCATATGCTGACAGTCGAAGTGGCAGGGCAATGGATGGGCCTATGGCCGATGGCAAGGCCACACCACTCAGACAGTGCCACAGCGTGTGCAGCAGCAGTTCAGTGGCCAGGGCATAGAGCATGCCCAACAGGGGACAGCCCTGATGGATGCCCCTGCACATGGGGAACAGGGTGCAGAGCATGCCGTTCACCTTGAGAAGGCTGGAGGTATCTTGGTAGAAGACTCAGAGGGCCCTAGTGAAGAGGGGCCCAAAGCCAAAGGCCTCCAGCCAATGGCCAATGGTCATGGCTGGCATGGGTGTGGGTATGGAAGAGGAAGAACCAGGTAAGGTGTAGGTGGAAGAGCAAGCACCCAAGAGTGACATGCTTCATTCAGCTTTGAGTCCTTGCTTCTGATTGTCAGTTGGTGAAAGAGACATGTAGGAACCCCATAGGGCAACCCCTGTAACAACCTCCTATGCCCTTGGCCAGCTCCTGGTTGGATACATGTGAGAGCACATTGGAAATCACCACCCTCACTGCCTGGGTGTCTAAGGGCGTGATAAGGTAGTGTTCACCATGATGTCCAGGCCCTCCACACATGCACCCTGTTGACCAGGGTGGAAGTGCTTAGGTAAATCACTGGGACTGTGTTCACACGACCCACGTAAGAATGTCACACTGTCCCAGGAGACCAACTAGGGCTTCTATCCAGACCTCAACCCCAACACAGGGAGTGGTGTGAACCCACAAGCCATGGTTCAGGGGGAGGTCTTGAGGGGCATCCCTATGCCAGCCACTGGGTGTAGGAGCAGCCATTCCTGCTAAGACAGGTTAATTTCCGAAGTTAAACCTAAAGGAACGGAAAAAGATAAGTGTCTGGGAAAGCACCCATAAAAACCAAAAAGGGAGGGTGAGTGTCTGGAGTGGGGCGGGGAAAGGGGAGGAGTGAAAAGACTTGTTGGGGAGACTTATAGGGGTTAGGAATAAAACAGGAACAGAGAAAAAGGAAAAAAGGTAGGGATTAAGAGCACCCCTTGAAAGGCAAGCTATAGAAAAAGATAACGCCTCATGACAAACAAGCAGAAGAGAAAGAAAGAAAGAAAAAGAAGCAGTAAGAAAAAAAACCTGTGAAGTAACAACTTGCAGACAAAGAAACCCGAAGTAGAGAGGGAGGGCACAGACAGCAGAGAAAAAGAAGAAAAAACATGGCAATAATGCAAGAAAAAATTCAGAAAAGGACATAAACAGAAGGGAGAGACCTTTAGACAGGTGGGAGTCAGAAAAGAAAGATATAGAAAGCCAGGGATTCTTATGCTCAGGATCTCCACGCGCAGCTCCAAGCAAGCCTGGTCTGAAGCATCCAAAGCGAAAGGAAGGAAGGAAAAATGAAACCAATCTGAAGCTTGCTGTCCTCATCTTGTATATCAAGAGCAACAATACGAAGGAGAAAAAAATAAAATAAAAGGGTAATTAAAATTAGAGTAGCCTAAGAGTACAAGCAAGAATGAGAACAACTTGAAACAGATATGCTTTCTGAAATCCATGAAAATCCCTGTCAAAATTTTATAACCTAGACTTTAAAAAGAGGAAGATAGATAAAATACAAGCATCAAAGTTTTTTTTCATAAAATAATAATTATCACTTCACTTTCAGAGTAGATTAAGATTTTCAGGTTGTCCTATATTTCTTCCCCAAAGGTGGAAACAGGGCCAAATTCTTATTTAATTTATATTTATTTTATAGACAATGCTCCATTGATAATATCTAGTTCTTAAACACCACTTGAGACCTCACACTACTTTACAAAGGAAGTCATTATCATTGTCCCCATTTTAATATATATTGTAAATACAAAGCCCATGCCTTCTGTACCCAACCGAGAAAAAAATTCCAAGAAACGCTGTAAATTTTATTCTTTAATATCTACCGTCCATAATTACAAAATATATGTGAAAGGTGAAACATTTCCTTGAGAAAAAAGATTTTCTTTTTGTCACAGCAGCCAAGAATTTTGTTCTGCTAGATGTCATTTTAAATAAAAATTAATAAAATGTGAAGTGTTCAAAGCCAGAACAAGATTAATACTGTATTTGGGGAAAGAAAAAGGAGTAGAAAAGTACTGTAGAAGCTTTTTATTCTCAAAATTATAGAAAATAATGGCAACAAATGTCAAACAATTTATATGAAGGAATAAAAATATGCACTGTGTGCGTTGGCTTTCAACACCAGGGTCACCCTCCAGCTACGGAACCATTTACATCTGCCAACTGGCGGCAAGCATGGACGTGTTAGAGCCATTATAGAGTGATTAGACTCAGTGTCTGCAAGTCCAACCCATTCTTAGAGCCAAGCTTCAAACTGGGGCTCTCAAAGTCCGTTGACAATAGTTCCACCAAGTGAGCTGAGAGAGAACTACCTTCTTGGTGGAGCTATTATGAGGTGTACCTGATGGACACTGCCGAACTATCTGATGTGACTTCTCACCAATGAGCCAGCTAGAAGCACTTTTGCAGGGCTCTACACTGGGCTCTATCAAAGTCAGCTTCAAACATTTTGCAGGCCCAGGTGAACTGAAACATATTAACCTATATTTTACAGGTTTATTTTAATAACAACAACAACAACAATAATAATTTAGAGCTATTATTTTCACTTTAAAAAATATTGTGTTAGGTTACTGCCACACCACTGATCTGCAATATTCTGGCAGTCCAAAAGAACCACAGACTGAATGTATCCTTTTACCACAGAAAAGGAAAATCCTCCACTGGCAAACTTACTACTACCCTTCTTCTAGCCCCTGGCATAGAAAGAGTGACTGGGGCATCACCAGGGCCCAGAGGTCCATCTCATTGTAATTGGTATTGCTCCAAATGATACACTGGTTTTACCTTGATCTGATCCCTGTCTGACTACATCCTTTTGTTGTGCTCAGCTCTTTGTGACAGGATAATGAGAGAGAAATAGCTACCGAGACAGACTCTGCTGGAGTCTGTGTTGTGGGTGGCAGGGTGTGTTGCCATGGGGAGGGTTTGGAAAGTGAAATAGTTTAGTGATTTCTCAGGGGGTGGCACAGAATAGGATAAATGCAAGAGAAGGTTGTTCCCTCTGTGAGTAGGAGAGAAGCAGGAAGTATCTGGTTTGGTTTTTGGTTGTTTTTTTTTGTCACACGTCACCCAAAGCAACTGCATAGTGTTTGTATAAGGCAGGGATGGGCAAAATATAGCCTGTGGGCCAGATCTGGCCCACCAGGCCATTCTATCCTACCTGTGGGGCCCCTAAAAATTTAGAAAATTAGTATTTATCTGCTCCTGGTTGCCTGTCAAAGATGACAGAAGCCACGGGCAGTAGGACCCAGGGGAAGCCAGCAGGACTCAGCAGCCCAGAAGCAAGGCCTACCTAGCCCAGCAGCACCCAGAGCAGGGCAGCAGGAGAGTGGAGTTTGGCACCAGTTGTGCTGAAGTTGGGGCAGGGGTCCTGTGCACCTGCTGCCCGGCTCTGGGCCCTGCTGGTGCTGGCCCTGCATTACATTGTAACCTTACTGTGAGGGACATTAAACTGTTTTATTTATTCAGGATATTGATTCTTAGAAGCCTTGATTATCCAGAAGTCTATGGTACATACAGAGCCTTATGATTCAGTTGTTTGATCTTTCAAACATTTCAGCATGAATTAAATTTGCATCTTAGAAATGAATGATGAACAGATGGCAGTCCATAATTAAGAATGTATTTTTCTTTTCATTCAGGTTTGATTTTCAGCCTATTCTAGTCAAATTTCTCTTGGGTTAAAATGTGTGTGTGGATATTTTTTCTCTTTGCCCATCTTATTCAAGCAAACATTTTGGAACATAGGTAATGACGCACAAGTGAAGATCAGAATTTGAAAATTCTTTTTTCTTTTTAACCATGGCCTAGCTGGTGGCTCTACAGGTGGAACTGTTTTTTTTTTTTGGAGATAAAGAGTATCATAAGAAAAATAAGTCTTGGTCCATAGGGTCACTGATGCTTCAGAGAGAATGGCAGGCCTTTCTAGGAATATGCCTCATCCTTTTTAGGCCCTGTTTATACTATAGCAGCACTGAGTCATGGTGCAACCATTCTTGAACAGTTCCCATCCACCTGTTCCTGCATGCCCCAGACCTGGAAATGTGCCAGTGGGAAATGTGCTACTCTGGGTCATCCTCTGTACCACTCTCCAACAGGTCTTGGCCATAATTTCACCAGTATACTTTTAGATTTGGATCATGCATATGGGAGCAAGTAAGCAGGAAGTGGTTGGAGCAATGTGGCCAGGGCTGACTCCTGCTGCAGTATAAGCAAGTCCTTAATATTTTGGGAGGATTGTAGTCACTTTCAGTTCATTGAGAAGGAGTTATCATACAGGGCTCAAGGCACCTTAGCACTGTGGGGTATGGATTTACAAGAAGAGCAGTTTGAAGATATTTTGATTAATAAGGACCCTGACAGATGTTACACTTAAGATGCGATTAACAGGTGAATTATGTCTTAAGCAGTGACCTGGCCACATGTTCAATCATTTAATGGTGAGATAAAATGAGGAATAAGCCACAAGTTGTTACACAAGATATGTAATAACATTTTGTGGTTGGTTCCCAGTACTCCCAGCCTCCAGATTACACTGAATCCCTTTAAGACTTCAATGTGCTACAGAGGCTGAGAATGGTCCTCAGCTAATCAGGGCTCCTAGCTGGGGGAGGTGCTCCATGCACATGTGGCATGACAAAGATTGCAATTGTTGGGATTGTGCAACAGATCCCATTACACCTTTAATTTAACATCTGTTAGGGGCCAGAGTTTCCATAAGAACCAAAACTTTTCAAGGAGAAACCTCCCTTTTAGAGAAAGATTCATCAGACAGGGGTCTCAGTGGTATCATCTCTCCCTGGTATAAAAGAACCTTGGCTTTCTCTCAGCTTCCTATACAATAGTGGCATAAAGGTGAGACTGGGAGTTGGTAGACTCCCCCAGGTTGGTTGTATCCCTTTGATTTCCTGAAGCTCAAACTTTTTTCCTCCTACTCTCCTTTTCATCCATACTCTACTTATCTAATTCTCCTTCTGTCTGGTGGCTCACATTTCTGGTTAGATGTCTGCTGAGAAGCCATGGTCTGAAACCCTTCTATCAAGGCTCTACAGAAGGGGCAGCCAAAGCACTCATAGACTTCCTATTATAGTGATCTTCAGGTTCAATAAACACAGGCATATGTGAATGAGAAGAACTGAAAAATCAACTTTATTGTGGAGCAATAGGTAACCTTTGCAGGCCTCTCACCAATTCTCAACTTCTGTAGTCTAAATAAAGGAGTTTCTCTTAGGCAGCTGACAAATATTTAGTTAAAGGCATAATGGGATCTGATTGGTGATCTCAACAGTTGTGCTGTCTATTGTACCACAGATCACACCATATCATCACCCAGGGCTCCCCCTGCACTGGAAAGTAGCAAGACAGATGGTGTTCCTGTGGCTGGGAACATCAGTCAGCTGATCAGAATGCACATGGAGGCTTTGGATCATCAGTGCTGAGTGCTTCAGCTGATCAGGGGTTGAAGCTCCAGGAGGGCATCCAAAGTCTCCATGTGCTTTGGTAGTTAGGAGCCCCAATCAGCTGGCTGGTGCTCCCAGCCATGAGAGCAAATTTGAGCCCTTCAAGGCTTAACTGTGCTCCCAGTTGGAAGAACCAGTCAGCTGATCAGCCCTGGCCACACATTGCATTTATGGTGCACTGGGAACCAGCCACAAGCTGTGGTTTAGTTCCTCTTTTATCACATCATTAATTGAATGAATGTGTGGCCAGATTACTACTTAAGACATGATTAATTGGTTAATTACATATTAATGGGAACTGCTGCCAGGTGTCATGGAAATTTTTTGAGTATGTGCTGCCAGTACAGAAGAGGTTAAACTGACATGCGCGGTTTGAAGCTGTGAGTGGAAATTTCCAAGGCTCACCCAGTCCTTGCCCCCTGGGTGACCTGCGGAGCTGTCAATCATTGCTGACCTACTTTCCCCACAGACGCATGCTCAGATTGTGTCAGCTCCTGACTGAGA
>NW_017728906.1:96282926-96297988 GCF_001723895.1 Crocodylus porosus | reverse complement strand
TAATTGCCACCCCGGCCCACCGTGACCTTGGGGCCCGATCCTTCGGTTTTCCCCGACACCAGGGACCCAAATTATATCTTCTATCACCACACTTAATGTTCATGCTTGAATCTCATACATGCCAGTACGCTTTGGTTCAATTATTCTGACTCCTTATTCAGCCCAGCTCTCACCAGCTGTCTGGATCTTGGGTTAGGAGGCCATTTTTCTGGAGTGATAGGAGGTAATGTTGTTCCTATGAACCTCCCGCCAGGCTCCCTGATCTTTGTTGCCAGGCAATCAGCCTACTTACATTTCTGTAGTTCCTACAGATGCTATTGGACTGTTGCAGAGGCTGTGTGATAACTTTTCTTTGCCTTCACCCTGGGAGAGAGAAGAAAGCTAAGTGGAAATGGCTTAAACCCATTCTGTGAAATGCAGATGCATCTACAGTGGAAGGCAGCAACTTTTTATTGGTGCACAACAGCAGTATCCAATAGTTCAAGAGAGGAAAAGAAATATTCTTTACCAATTGTGACTACAGACCATTATGTAGGTAATATGTGATTTATTAAATTGCTCATTATCCAGCATATAAAAATCAATGTTTTGATTCTTACAAAAACCCTTCTGTAAAGATTCTTACAAAATACTCTCTCAAAACAATAAAACCTAAAGGAATAAAGCTGTCTGTCAAATAGAATTTGTTTGAATTCTGCTGTTGTGTCTGCTGCAACAAATGCTACCCACCTCTCCCCATCCAAAAGAAAGTTCTTTGTAAAGCTAGCAACAATGCAACATTGCTTGAATGACTGACAGTTCTGGTAGCCTACAATGAAGCATTTGTAACTGTAACATTAGGAACTAGATCTAATAAAGGACTTAGGCACCACAATATGTAATTTAAAGGCAGGGAAAGGGAACACTGTGTTGAGCACGTAGAGTCTCTATGCAATAAATAGAGAAGGTTAAGGGCCACAGAATGATGATGCAAGAAACCCACATGATGCACAGGGCAAGCCAACAGAAAATATTAAGCACACGGGTGGTCAGGAAATGCTATCCCTGCAGAGCCTAGGTACCAGTGTCCATTTGGGATACATAACCCAAAACCCTTTCCTGCAAGGAGACATCTACAACAATTCTTTCAAAGAATGCAGAAGGGCTCATTGTCTTTTAAAATAGCAGTGCTCCCAATACCTATCTTTTACATAAAACCTTGATAGCTCAGAGATTTGGAGAACCAATTTCCAGACCCTTCTCAGATGAAGTAGTTCATAACCATATCTCCCACTTTCTAGCAGAGTAACCTAACCATCCTAGGAGAGTGCCTTGATATAGGTTAGGCTGGGCGAAAGAGACACTATCTGCCTTTCCTTTTGTAGCTATGCCATTGGGTAGGAAGGAAAGCAAGATTCATGGAACCAAGATTTATTAGCCTTTTGCTTGGGGCGTGCATCTGGGAGGGAGGAGTCCTGGGTTCTGTCCCAGGATTTTCTGTACTTTACATTCCACAGTCATTAGATAAATGCAGAAACAGGTCCAGGAGCAAGGACCAGAGCCTCTTACAGGTCTCTCCTCACCTGGTCTCAGCTCTCAGACCACTGACTCATATTGTCTCACATGCTCTCTCACTCATTTGGTCTCTCTGGCTCAATAAATTCTGAGTTCTTTGCTGAGTTCAAGACGAGGGATGCACAATACCATCCCTTCCCACCTGCT
This sequence comes from Crocodylus porosus, assembly GCF_001723895.1. Taxonomy (NCBI): domain Eukaryota; kingdom Metazoa; phylum Chordata; order Crocodylia; family Crocodylidae; genus Crocodylus; species Crocodylus porosus. The sequence continues at coordinate 96,296,287 of NW_017728906.1, read as the reverse complement.
CAGGTAGCTTGTAGCTTGGTAAGTAGGAGATTCTTCTAGAAAGGAAGCAGGGGAGGAGGATGTGGTTTTGAACCTCCTCAGGCTGAGGGGGGGCCTAAAACAGGGGCAGACAAAGTCTGCCTGTGGCAGACTCCATTTCCCAGCTACCCCTGCCCATGTCACTGTGGACCGTTTCTATGGAAACCCCAGAAGCAGTGATGCTGTGACAGTACAGGGCCGGGGTTTCCATGGAGACCAACCCCAGTAGTGCTGGCAGGATATGCAGCTGGGTGGGGAGCTGTTTTGGGGCTGGGATCTTGCAGCAGTTAGAGTGTGCTCTGAAGCCATGGCAGAGCTGTGATCCACTACCTGCATGCCTCAGGCAGAAGCATGCGGGCAGCAGATCAAGGCATGCAGGCAGCTAAATGTCCTGTCAGTATTTAACTAGGGTTTTGGGTAAAGGTGACATGGGCTGAGTAAAAAATATAACACAACAGTAAAAGATAGGAGTAAATATTTTTATCAAAATAAGCCTAACAGAAGCAGGATCATGACATTCCCTAGGCTAAAGCATCTGTCTGTGAATCCCTACATTCCCAAATACAATATATGTATTGTCTCCCCACCACCTTCTGTAATACTCTTGGTCACTTGATCACTTATGTTCTGAGTACTCTACCATTAACAAACCAAAATTTGCCCAGAGCTTTGGGCCAAATGCTGGCACCTCCAAGAGCCTCTGTGGCCTCCAAAGAGGCTCTATGGCTATGTGCATTGAAAGTTAGCTTCACTTTTCAAAAAAATCCTCAGCTCTGCACAACAGAAGACGAGCAACAGAAATGATTTCTAGGTAGGGTGTCATGATCAGGATCCTTGAGCCTCCTATTTACACATATGTCCTCTCTTCCTATGGAAAGGCCTGAGCATTAGAGCTGTGTGAAGCTTCAGTCCTCAATTTGGTGGCCAAATCTCTGAATCCAAATCGAATCAGAGGACCCTTTAATCTCTCTGAATCAAATTGGAACCCCCTGAATCAATTCAAAGAGATTCAGAAAGGTTCAGACATTAGAGACAACTTTAAATGTTTTTTCTACATACCTCTGGGTAGCAGGGGCTCATGACTGCTGCAATGCTGGGGCACATGGAGTGCAGGGGGATCCCCAGCGTGCTTGGCAGCAGACCCAGAAATGGACTAGAAGCACTTCCGGTCCACTTCCGGGTCTGCCGGAGAATGCACTGGGTGGCCCCTCTGCACCACTCACTCCGGCTTGATGACTGGTGCCTCCTGGGTCTGGGGGGGCACCTGGGGTTCCCCCACAGCTGATCACTGAGCTGGGGGGGGTATGGGGGCCCCCAGCGCACTGCCCGGAAGACCCAGAAGTGGGCCAGGTGTACTTTTGGCCCACTTCCGGGTTCACCACTGAGCCCGTGGAGGGCCCCCCAGCTGTGCTCCTGTGGGATGCTCCATCTGCCTCACCACTGCAGTGTTCACTAGCCATGCTGGTACCCTGAGGTATGTAGAAACAACTTTTAAAGCTGTGTCTATGGCCAAATTGCTGATTCTCTTAAGTCGGCATTAAATATTCAGATAGGCCGAATTGAATCAGGGACAGTGATCTGAATCAACTAATTGAATCACTGTTCCTGATTCCGGCCAAATCCAAATCATATAGGACCCATTTCGCACACCCCTACTGAGTATACATCCCTGTTGTTTGCTTTTCTAGGAAAAATAAATTGTCATCCAGAATATGGGAGCATATGAAGATGGCTTGCAAGTGTACGTGTACCCCTGCATGGGCAAGCACAGGTTGTACCAGAATTTGGTCTTTAGGCAAATACAAATGAACTGCAGCCCTGAGGTATTTTAAAAATATGACTTTTAGTACAGCAATAATTGCACTATTTTTAATTTGGCTTCTGTGTCTGCTCAGTAATGATTTTTCATAACAATTTATTGGCTTCAGCTTTTTTACCCTGCTCTTTGTTCAAATACTTTAGGAACAGTAAAAAAGTCATAATACTAAAATTTAGTGATTTGTAGATGTCTTTCTTGCAGCAAAATATCAAAAAGTGGCTTAGGCACTCCAAATGATTTTGGCTTTGTCTTTTCTGCTTGGCTTAAGGCTTAATTATTATACATTTTCAAATTCATGTCTCGGGAAATGTAAAAGCTCTACATTAGAATTTTGGCAGATGAACAGAGATGTGCATTGACATTCACAAAATGTTCCCTAAGGTTGTAGTTATTTGACTGCATTCTCCTTAATTATCAGCGTTTCCATGTGTTATACATTTTCAACCTTTTTACATTAAGATTTTCTACAAAATACTTAAGCTGATATCAAATTAATTTTGGGCCCCACTGCTACTTGTATTCGCAGGATATAAAAGTGAGGGTGGCAGAAAAAGGCAGGGTGCATACACAGGAGAAAATAACTGGCACAACTACTCCACAATAGCTTTTTAGCTATTAATAGCTATAATAATTTAGCTATTCTAGAATGGGTCCCCTTAATAATTACTCTTTTTGCATAGAGAAATTATTCCTAAATAAACTCATGTTTCTTTTTTGGATTAGCATGCCCACACCAAAATCTATTAAGACCTAGTTATTCTGGAATAGTTATTCCAACCAATTTCCCTTTGTAAGCACATCTTCAAATCCAATATGGAACCATATGTACTACCACGTTTTACTCAGAACTCCCTGTTGAATGGAGAATTTTATTTAAGTATTGGCACACTCTGGTCCAATATATGGAACTTGCTTGTACAGTGGAAAATTATAATTATTGAATTTCCAAGACATTATTTATGAGCCAACCAAGCACCACTTTTTGAAATCATTAGATACAGAATAAAGGAATTTAATTCTATAGACATAAAAGTATTCTACAAGAAGCCTGAAAAATTCCATCAGGGTCATGTAAGGAGAAAATTTTATGCGACAACACTGTGTGTGTTTGGAGTTACAAAAACGACAGACAGAGACAGAAAGAACAGCTGGTATACAAAAACACAACTGACATCCATTGTGTGCATGCTGATATTGTGGAGTTGATGAACAGGCTAACTCCGAAGTTCTAAACATGTTTTCTCATGGAGAGGACATCTTTGTTGTTCCTAGCTGATGCTGGTAGGAACTAGGTAACAGGGGATATAAAAAAAAAAGAAAAGTGAAAAGAAAGTTTTGTAGCAATAAAGATGCATTTATTTCATCTATAGACAAATCAAGCTACAAAAATGATAATATGACTTAGAGGTAGGTCCCAATGAGAAATTATAAGGCTTTCTGGATCTAAGCCTGCCTAGATTCTTATGTTGATATAGATTATCTCTCATAGGAACTGGAGATCACACCCTGGGAATGTCTCTGTCAGGATTCCATTATGAAGAACCATTCACAATCATTGCGTCAAAACTCATACATATTGCAGGCACTCCTAATATACACCAATTCCAGTGTGAGGAGAATCCAGAATCCTGCATGTGTTAGTTGTTACACAATATATTTAAAAACACAAACTTGCCAGGTTGCTTATATAAGGCTTACAAGGCTATATGATCAGCACATCCCATAATGCCAAACAGATGAATCATCCCAATTTCATTCATAAAAATATTCTTCCATTCTACAAACACATTACAGTTTGTGAACAGCGAGAGGACTGGAACAATTTCATATGCTCTGTCAATATGCTTTTCCCCTATTTCTAGATTTTAATAAACAATATATATAATTAACAGCAGTTTCCCCACTTTTAATAAAGAATATATATAATTAACAGCAGTTTCCCCATGGCATGTCTACATTACAGAAAAATAAAATAAGTGCACAAAGTGTTTGTTGGAGGAGCAGCGTAAACTGGATGGGCATGATGAATGGTTTAACCTGTTTCTGCAGTTCAAGACTTTTTAACATTTTGCATTTAGAATAAAATAACTTCAAAGCAAGTAGTGAGTGTGTGTGTGTGTGCGTGTGTGTGTGTGTGTGTGTGTGTGTTTAGATGGACTCCACTGAAGCCTACTTTCAACCCAGCTTCTTTTTAAAATAAAGCTTTTGGTGTGGCTATACTATATACAGTTACAAATATGGATGCTATTAAATAGTTTCCATGATTTACTAAATTTGGACTTTGTCAACCTGATTCTTTTCTGATGGCACAGAAGTAAATTAGAAGACGATCCAGTGGAATGAATGTAGTTAAACCACCAGGAAATCAGGAAAACAAATTCAGCCCAAATTCCTCTATACCCTAGTAGTCAAAATAAAGCTAGTGACAAACAAATTTTAAATGTGGGTAACATTTATCAATAGGGGGAAAGCTTCATTTTGTTTCATACAAATGCTTTTCTCAGACTAATCTGGATTAAACTGATCTAATGATGTTACACTGCCCTGAAGTTTTCTGAACGGTATGTCTTTAGCAGCAAAATACAAAAGTAGAACGTTAGAAGGGATGGGCATTTAGAACAGATGGAATATGACTATGATCAGTTTCTGATACAGGTTTACATAATGAATGTAACTTCTTCAAGAATACTGGATTCAACTGGTGAAAGAAGAGGAAATCACCAAAGTGAATGATGGTTTTCTGTTATACAGTGCACTACTGTACATTGTTTTATTAAAACAGAATGCCAAAGTCCTGTCATCTGTAAGAACAATACTTTGGAGATAAGAGAGGGAATGTAAGGATTTTTTCTCATTCCAGTGTAGTGAAAATATCTTAGAGGTCAGATATTGTTACAGAATAATTGGTGCATACTATGGGAAACAACTAGAAGATCTATGAATTGAATCTGCCCAGACTGGCTTCCCATGCAACCCCACTGACTCCACAGCAAAATTTGACACTTTGTATCTGGCACAGGTACAGCTCTGCAGTAAAAGGCTTTTAGAAAGGGGAAACGATAATTACAAGTGGAAACATTTTTCTTGGGCACATTTCACTCTGTACTTTCACAAATAGCCTGTTAGTTGTTCTAGATATTATCCCTTTTCACTTCAGCAGTTATGCAACGTTTGGGGGCTTGTGGGTTGTTTCCATTACGAAAACTTGTTGATGGAGTCAAATATTTCTTTGATAAGATCCTGTTTACAAGCAACACACACACACACACACAAACAAACACACACACACACACATATCTTAAAGCCTTTTTTCAAGACATCATTTTACCCCAAAAGTTCTCACTGACTCTTTCTTTGTCTCAGGGTCACATTACCAGTGCTTCTTTTGTCTCCCTGGATATTTTTCTGTCTTGTCTCTGCTTTTGATTGCCTTTCTGCCAGGTCTCTGACTGCTTCTGTCTATCAGCTTGCAGCAAAACTCCTCTGCCTGCATCGTCCACTTCTGATATGCCTTGCACGTGGTATGTCCTTTGGGTAAAGGCTTCTATTGTTTCAACTAACTACTCTGTAACCCATAATTTCTGCTTACATTTATCTTGAATGAAATTTCAGCAATTCCCGGCCAGGTGGGGATCAGGATGATCCCAATCCCCATGTGGTAGGGAAACAGCTGCCCCTGTAGCCAGCACAGGGAGGCCCCTGCTGCCTGAGCTGACCAGGAGTAAATTGCTTCTTGTCAGCATCTACATGTGCATTACTGCACATTAGCTAATGCACAGTAAATCTACTACCTGTAAATATGGGTAAAAAATTTACTGCACGTTAGCCTATTTTACTGCTTAGTAGTTCAGCATGTGGGTACATAATGACACTTTACTTAGTAGATTAGTCTACTGTGCTGTAAAGCGTCTCTTGTAGACATGCCCTCTGTAACTTAATACCCATCTAACAATTATTTCTCTTATGTTCTCAATCCTCTTTTCATGTCCTGTTTCCCCTTGCCTTTACAAGCATGCCTATTGAGTTGCTCCATTCTTATAATGTGTTCTTCTATGTCAGCCCCAGCCTCTGCCTCTTCTATTTTTTCTCTTTCATAACAAAACCTCTGTGGTGGTCATAAGAAGTGGCCATTGTGAACTTGTTCTCTCCTCCTTCAGTTCTGCTGTTTTCTAGCAAGGCAATTCTACTTCTCAATCTTAACTGTAATCCACACATGCAATCCTAGCTCTCCTTTCCCTGCCTTTGACCCCATCCTCAGATACTTCTTTCTTCCCACATCAAACTTGTCTTTTGCACAGGATCTTACTGATTTTTTCGAAGAGAAAAAAAGCCAGGCTCAGTGATGGTGCTGTCTACAACTGGAATGCCTTTCTTTCCATTCCAGTCTAGACCCAAAAGGTTACTGTATGTGTTCAGGGAGCATGCTCTGACATGCTGGAAATCCAGCTCATCAAAGCAGACTCAATTAATGGAGTCTGCTGTAGCATGTAAATGAACATGCTCCAGCAGACTCTAGCATCACATGTATCACTGTCCCTGTGCTGAAAAATGGCAGTGGAGCACGTTGAACCAAAGGTCATTTAATGAGCTATAGTTCAATGTGCCCCGCCACCATTTTTCAGCATAGGGACACTGATACACATGACACTTGGGCACTTTTAATTAGTGCAGCTCACTAATTAGAGCATCCCCCACCCCCCACACCTCCTGGAGTATGTGTAAAAATGCCAAAAGCGTCAAATTACCTCTTCTCAGCCACAGCCTGGAACCAGAACTCCTCCTTCATCTTGTTTGGTCTGCCCCCTGCCCCAGTGGTCTTCTACCTCTCTTTACAGCCCCTTCCAACTTTCTGTATGTTGGCTCTTTGGCCCTTTCCTCTTCTTTCTCTGCACTGCGTCTCTGGGCAATCTTATTTACAAGCCAAAATTCATTATAATCTCTATGCAGATATTCTCCATTGCACTTCTATCTCCTTATGTCCAAACTTACATATTGATCTATATTTCTGAGATCTCTTTGTGGCTGTCTAGTCCTCAGCTTAAGTTCACCGTGGGGTAAAGAGAGTTCTTAATTGTTTTCCTTGGAATCCCTCACTTATTTTCATTTGCTGTGGATAACACCACCACCTTTCTTGTCACTTGAGGGTTTCACCTGGATGTCATTTTTTAATCATGCCTGTCTTTAGACTGTCACATCCAGTCTTTCAAGTCTTGCGGCTTCATCCTGCATATCTCTGAGACCAAGCCTTTGCATTTCATCTAGTCAGCTAAAAGTCTAGCCCAGACCTTCATCATCCTGACTGTTGCAAAACCTTCCTGACATGGTCCTAGTCCTGGCAAGAACTATATTGTACCAGCATCATACATTCAGACAGCTGAGATAATTTTAGCTTGTTACTGTGACAAACATCACTCCCATCTCTGCATCTCTTCACTGTCTTCCACTTTTCTACTACATCAGTGCATAGCAACTTAAATTGAAACTTCTTTAAGGAAAAAATTTGGATACCTTTACTCCTACTCAGAGGCTGCATCTACATGAGACGCTGACTGTGCAGTAATTACAACAAGGAACAGCTTTTTTGTGATGCTGACTGCACTGTAGCTCATCACTATTGTGAAGTAGCATTGCATCATGCTTCCTGCTATGCTACTGTGCAGTATTCACGCGCTACTGCATAGTCAGTGTCTTGTGTGAACACAGCCAGACACATCTTACCTTTTGAGCAGTCTCATCGACATCTCTGTAATATGTTCGTATCTTTTCCTTAGTTGAACATAACATGTTGAATTCCTTCACCAAAATAACTTATAATACGGAGAAAAGGAACAATGGATTCTTCTAGTACTATGTAATGCCATATGCACATACAATGCTTTCTGAATGTGTGATATTTTGATACTGAATCTTGACAAAATATTAGCTATATACTCAGAGCTAAGCTAGGAACAAGTGTTGTATTTGGCTATATTGCAAATAGCAAATTGATTTTCTATGATATTTTCTTTTTAAATTTGAACTACAAAATTCTAGTCTTGCTAGCAAATTCTTCCCTGTCCGAAAAACTATTTTAGGGCATTATCAGTTTAAAAAATTTAAGCTCTAAATTTTGTCCTTGAGTGCATGTATGTAAAACTGATTGACCTCAATCAGGCAGTTTCTAGGGACAAAATTTGGTAATTGTGAAGATTTTCTTAATAAAGCTTTTAATTCTATGTGAGTTAGAAATTATATTTTAAAATCCAGTAAGATAAATGACACTGGAGACAGTTCATGAATTTCTAAACTTTCTTTGATGCTTGGGGAAAAAAAGTCCTATGTCTGGTACAGACTGGATAGAGTATTTCAAGTTTTCTGTGTTTTCAGTTTGTCTCAAAGAGAACAGGGTGAAATCTTTGAAGCAGAAAAAATGTTCTTAAAAACATTCACAGAAAGATTTGACTTATTGTCTGGGTTATGTTTACAATCCACTCATAGTAACTAGAAATTTGCATTTTCAGTTTGCAAAATGAAACATGTTCAGCTTTCCTATGAAAATCTGAGCAAAAAGTTGGAATTCTTTCTTTAAAGTTTTTTCCCCATTTCTTTTGAATTAAGTTGCTCCTCTCAAATACATCCTTTAAAAATAGAAGAGCGAAATAACTCATTCAGTAGTTACTTCTAGCAGCCAGAATACAATTAGCAGTCCATTTTAATTTCCCAGGGATTTAAGTTTTAATTTAGCCCTGTTTAATTTCAAAGAGAACATAATAAATGTGGATGAAGAGTAAACCAGTACATTAGTTTTTACCAAATCTGCAGACAGCCTGAAACGATAATTTTGAAATATGTGCACCATCACATCTATCTCAATAAATTATTAGGTCTGAATCCTGAAGGTGGCTATTTAAGTGCCAGTGGGTGCATCTACATGAGATGCTTAACAGTGAATTAGCATAGATTACTATGAAGGAGGCATGTGGATTTATACATGCACATGCTTACTTCACAGTAAATCCCCCTAATCCTGAGTAAATTTACTACATGGAAAAGCAAGTACCAAATGTACTTAGCTTTAGCAACAGCACTATAGCATTTGTGTAGATGCCTGGCTGGGAACCAAATCTGCCTCTGGTTAGCCATCCCCCAGGATGCAGGTGAGAGCTCCCTGCCCCTGGAAGCTGCCTGCTGCCAGGGCAGGCTCTGACACAGGAGCCAGGGGTGGGAGGGGGGGACGACTATGTCCCCCTGCTCCGGGAAGCTCCAAGTTCCATGAGCACTGAGCTGAGTGGGGAGGGGACACAAGCTCCCCAGCCTGTGCCCCTGCAGCTCAGTGCTCATGGAGCTGGGCAGGGACCAAGCTCCCCAGCCTCCACTCTGTGATCACAATTGCAATCATGGAGCAGGAGCTGGGAATTCCCTGCATGGGGACAGTTCCCCATTCAGCCTGGAGCTGCCTGGGATCTCTCCCTGCCTGGGACAGTTTCCAGCCAGCTCCAGCCGGAGCAGGGAAGCACATGCAGCCTTGAGGTGGCTACGGACTGTCCTGTTTTGTGCAGTCCCCAGGCAGTTCTAGGCTATACACGCAGACTTCCCCATGCAGGCCAGGGTTGGCTGGGAACTATCGCAGTCAGGGGCAGGTCCCATCCCTATGCCCCAATCAGGTGATCGAGGCATGGGGTTTAGAAAGAGGTCCAGGGGTGGGGTAGGTCCCAGCCCCCTGCTCTAATCTGCTGATGGGGTAGCTATCAGCCATGCCCCTGATTAGGGAGTCAGGGCCAGGAGCTCCCTGCTGCTGGGCAGAGGAACATTGTCCCCACCCCAGCAGCAGGCAGCCACCCCGGGCCAGGAGACAGCTGTCTCCTGGCCCAGTGCTCCCTGCCAGCCTCTGGGATAGCACCCAGGGGGAGCCTAGAGCTCCTTCTGGTGGCTACAGTGGTACACTGCAGGGCTGCAGGGAACTGGGAGCAACTCTACTCCCTTATCTCCACATGTGTAAACACCTACTCAAAAACCCTTACTGTGCAGTAGCTTACCTCACAGTAAATCTAAGCTGAAGTAAATGCATGTGTAGACACACCCCAAATCAACTATCTGATAAATGTTCATTTTAGCAGAATTCAGATAACATTTATATTTAACAATCCTAAACCAGTCTCAAATGTCCACAGGTATGAGAAGACTCCAGCTATATCCTGCCCAGTTGCTAGTACCCCCATCTTCCCCAACTACCACTATAGTGCAATTGTTGTTTTTACCCATTACGTGTAGTATGCAGAAACTCCAGACATGGATAAGCACTCCATTGTGTTTGGCACTGTACAAATACTGAACTTACAATCTACCAGCAGATATGTCAAGATATAGCCAGTGACCCTAGCTGCAGAACATGGTTCAGATTGCTGCATAATACACAAGGGCCAAGTACAGACATTAAAAAAGCCTAAAGCAGAAGTGGTCTGTTTTGCACTTTTCTCTAAGCGCCCAAAGTTAGGTAGGGAGAGAACAGATGTTCACCCTTTGGTGGGGTGGGTCTTCAGGCTGCCTGCACTGGCTGAGGCCAGCAGGTTGAGGGCAATCCCACACCTGAGCCAGCAAGCTGCCAGAAAATGCTGGGCCCAGCCAAGCATTTGGCCACCCCTGATTGGCCAGCTGGGCCCCTCTCCCCAGCCTCATCTCCCTGCCAGTGACTGGCTGTGAGCAGCAGTGAGGGAGAAGGAATAGAGGCCTCTGCCCTAGCCCCAGCCCCAGCCCCCACAGCCCCAAGCCAACACAGCTTGTGTGGGGGCACATGGCAGGGGTCTCTGCTCCCTGCCCCCCTCTGCTGCCATTGATAGCCAGCCCCTGGCAGGGAGGCAGGGTTGGGGGTAATGCTGTCCAGCCAGGCTAGGCAATTGGGCAGGGGAGCAGAGCCTCCCAGCTGTGCTGGTTCAGGCTGGGGCTGGGGTTGGCCAGGACCAGCCCCCCCTCCCTCCCCCTCCACTGGCTGGCCACTGCTGACAGCTGGCACAGCCCCCAGCTCCAACTCCTGCCTGTGGCTGATGCTGTGAGATCCCACTCAACTGGAGCAGATGAGTGCAGGCTGAAACTAGTGCATCACAGCCTGGGATGCTGAGGGACTGTGACCTAACTTGAGTCAGTAGAGGATCTGGTACAGAAGTTTGATAGGCTGGTCTAACTAAATTGCATAAGCCTGATACTACATCCACCCAGGTCTATCTTAGACCAAGTTCCACCATTTTTAAACCATACTAAGTGCATCAAATTTCTGTACTGGTACAAGATTAGACTGGTTTTCAGTCAGTTATAAGAGTTTATGTAAGGTAATGTCTGTACCTGGTCAAGGGGTTTGCCAGGGCACAGTAGTTAAATAGCTACATTTATTACTGATTTACTGTTGTACTTATTAAGTAGCTCCCCAGCCTTTTTCTTTAAAAAAGTAATTGACTTAAGGGATATTTGCTGCCACTGTAGCTAAGCTACAAAATGCACAATATAATTTTCAATGGCTGATCTATAGTCACTAGATGAACCTTGCTGTACCTTCTGTGTAAACAGTTACCCTTTTTCAATTAATTACATAAGTATAGATTATAATGTAAGAAATGAGATTTGTTTAGTGATTCCTTTTATTAAACAAGCTGTATAGTTGGAGAAAATGTTAGACAAGTTTTCAGGCCCAAAATGCATGTGTAGCACACAGCCGCCATTTTAGAAGAAACAATTAGGCACCACATATAAATAAAAGTTAAATTATGATCCATATATTAAAATTAACTTTAATTTCTCAAATATAGTGTACATTCTGATCTGAGATTGACATGCCTGTAGGGTTTACAAAATGCTACCTCCAGTGCAAATTGCATAGATATTCAAAGAGCCAGGAGAGAAGGACATCACCCACTGATGGCGATTAGCTTGCTCCCCTTTGCAATCACATAAGATTTAATTTTTTTAAAAAAGGGTCCTTAGACTTTCTTATGTAGTTACCTGAACTTCTTGTGCTTTCTTTTCATCTTTTACATAGGGTAATAGAAAGGAATGAATTGATCTGACTTGAGTTGGCTCACTTTTATTATATAGCGTATATTTTGTTGTAAGTCTGCCTTTGAAATATTGCTGATTACAGCAAGTTTGTAGAAGATTTTTGTGAATGGTGGACACCTGTAATTAACCTTATTCTGAGGAGGACTTGGGCGGCATCATGCTCCACTACTACCTAACAGTGTAGGCAGCCTGAAGTGGTGGATGATAGGTCCCAATGCCTATCACTGAATTTTAGTTGATGATTGATATACTAGACTTAAGACCCATGAGCACAGTATTCACTAGGGCTGTGCAAAGCTTTGGGTCATGATTCGGATTTGTAAATGATTTAGACAATTCAGAGGCTGAATCCATGAATCCAAATCAAATCACTAGAAACTTTAGGCTTTCTGAATCAATTCAGAGCTTCTGAGTTGATTTGAAAAAGATTCGAAAAAGATATGGTGGTTCAGTCATAGGGTATAATGGGAAATCAATGAAATATTTATAACTTTGTTGTTTTTTGCCTGATTCAGACAAAACTTGCAGGGATGGTATCTGCTTCTGAGGGCATGAAGCCTTCTAGGTTTCAAGGTGATAGATGCAGGGGTTTCTGGGAAGCAAAACTGCTGACAAGGAAAACTCATGCCACAATGTGTGTGTTAAGCTACAGTGGGGTTAAAAATGCAGGAGTGGTAGCACTTGATGAGGCCAGAAAGCCTGCCAAGTTTCAAGGAGATGGGGCAGGGGTTTCTGGGAAACTGCACCTTAAACTGCTGACAAGCAAAACTCATGACATAGGTGACACTGCGTGTGTGTTAAGGCATAGGGGGTGAAAACTACAGGAGTGGTAGCCCCTGCTGCGGCCCAACACCTGCCAGCTGTCAGGGAGGTAGGTGTAGTGGGAGTCTGGGTTGTGGGGCCATGTACCTCTGACCACAAGCAGGCAAAACTTGTGACATGGGTGCTTATGGCATTGTGTGAGTGTTCAGGTGAGCCCTTCCTGGCGCTGGGGCCTCTTCACAACATGGCAGTTTTCCCCATGAGATCTCCTCTTCCCCTACAGCCTCAGCCCAGTCCACCACTGTAAACAATGGCAGGTCAAAATAACTTCGCTGGCTCAACACCAATAGCACCAGCAGCATCAAAGGTAGCCAGACGGAAGTGTCACAGAGCCTTTATTTTTATAAAGGAGTTGATAGCAAGAAGTAAAGACGTTGGGTTGGATATATGTTACTCATGGTGGGTGATGGCTTATCTTGTGTTTTTATGTGTTTTATGTTTTTATGTGTTGTATGTTTTATATGTTTATTATCAAAAAAACCCAAAATAGTTAGAAAAATATATCTTAGGAAGCTTCTGGGTTGAAAAATCCTTTGTCAGGCTGAGGAAGTACCTGCAGTTGGTATGTCTCCTGGTCCTGGATGGAAGGAAAAGTAAAGAAGCCAGAGGCTGGCCTGGCATGCAATGAAGGCAAGAAAGCCAGTCAGTGCAAATGGAAATGGAGGTGTCAGCAGGT
>NW_017728906.1:96276811-96282826 GCF_001723895.1 Crocodylus porosus | reverse complement strand
GAAGATCATCGAGTCCAGCCCCCCGCCCAAAGGGCAGGAAGTCAGCTGGGGTCATAGGATCCCAGCAAGATAAGCATCCAATTTGCTCATGAAGGTGTTCAATGTAGGTGCTTGAACCACCTCCAATGGCAGGCTGTTCCAGACCTTGGGGGGCTCGGACAGTAAAGAAATTCTTCTTTATGTCCAGCCTGAAATGGTATTGCTGTAGTTTATGACCTCTTGACCTCGTCATCCCTTGGGGCACTCTGGTGAACAAACGTTCCCCCAGATCCTGGTGGCACTCCTGATACATTTTAATGTAGCGGCGCAGGTAAAAGTGCAGAGGGACCTGGGGACTCAAGAGTTTTGCCTGCCTGCTGCCAAAGGTGCAGGACCCCAGAACCCAGACTCCCCTGCAGTTTTCACCCCTCTGTGCCTTAACACACACACAGTGTTACCTATGTCATGAGTTTTGCTTTCAGCAGTTTGAGGTGCAGTTTCCCAGAAACCCCTGCAACTATCTCCTTGAAACATGGCAGACTTCATGGCCTAAGCATTGGCTACCACCCCTGCAAGTTTCATCCAAATGAGGCAAAAAACAATAAGGTTATAAATATTTCATTGATTCCCCATTATACCCTATGGCTGAATCTCCAAATCACCAAACCTTTACTGAATCTATTCTGAATCGATCCGGCCAAATCGAATCAGAAAAGCAATTCAGATCTCCGAATTGAATCAGATTAATCCAAACTGGCTGAATCCAAATCCAAATTGAATAGTTTCCTATTCACACAGGCCTAGTATTCATCTACTGCACAATCAGAAAGTTTCACAATTTACACTGCAATCACTGTGTTTTCAAAGTAACTGTAATATATTATTACCTTGGAATTTAAAGAATAACAGGAAACCTGAGCTCCATCATTAGTTTGCCAGGTGACCATGAGAGCGTCACTTGATTGTTCTGTGCCTCAGTTTCCATAACTGTAAAATGAGGGCAGGGGCCCAAAATGCATGATACTAACCTTGTTTGTAAGCAATGTGTAGATATCTATTGATGAAAGTGCTATATAAGATTTATCATCATCCTCATCATTATGCAGTGCAAAATAAAATTCAAGAGGCTGAAGTTCTATACAGGAGATTTTCTGTATGTGTAGAATTTCCATTCCATTCCATTCATAGTACAAAAATACTTGGCTTTGCTGCATCTTGTATCAAACCTCTACCATAGGACATAAGGAAAAGCAAGGGCTAGAGAAAAGTGGGGAGGGAGTCAGCCAGAGGTGCAAAAGGGGAAAAGTAATGTGAGGCTCTGATGTACCCGATTCCCCAGACCCCTGCAGCTTTAACTTATGCCTGGGATACTGCTTGGAAATCATAAATTGCAATCAAGTCTATGGCCACCATCCTCATTCCCCACTAAAAGCCTTAGTCTGTCTGGCTGTCTGTCCATAACACTTTATTTGCATCCTGATTGATTGTTTCGGCAGACAATCATAATGCTGACTGAATCAACCAATCAGAGTGCTCTGCACAGACAGACACATGTGGTGAGTGCCGCCATGATGACAGAAACTGAGGGGCTGGAGCAGGGGGGCAAGGCCAGCAGCGCTGTTCCTTGGAGGCAGAGGGGAAAGGGAGGGATGAACTGGGACAGCGGAGTGTTGCCATGTTGGCGGGGATGGAGGAGATGGCACTGGCACTGGCCTCACACCCCCGGCCCCCCGGCCCGCCCCGGCCTGCTCCTTGGAGGTGGCGGCAGCACAGGATGCTAGCGATGCAGCACTGGCCTCATCCTCCTGCTCCAGCCTCACCACTGCATCCAAGGGGAGGCCATGCCCCACCTCCCCAGCATGCATGATGGGTAATTTGCTAGTTCTATGAATAAAAAATCCTAGCTCCACTGAAGTCAATGAGAGTTTTGCCACTGTCTACAATGGGACCAAGGTTTTGATGGTAGTTGCAATAGAAAGAAAAAAAGAAAAGAAAAACAACCCTATCCACTTTTGCTTGCCAGCATATAAAGTTTCATTTACAAAAAAACACACCAAAAATTAGCGACTAAGTTATAACTTTCAATATAACTGATATTTGTTCACAATCAGGCAACAGAGAATGAGTTGATAAACTATCATTATGATCATCTTCACCCTCTAGTTTAAAGAGCTCATCCCTTTTACCCATTTTGTTTATTTTAAAAAGTTAGTAGCATCGCAATAAAAAAGATATGGACTTTCTAAAATCTTTAATCAGTCTAACTTTTGCTGGAGGCAATACAGAAGCTCAATAACCTAGAGACAAGAATTCAGGGTCAAGCATTAAAAGTGTCTTCTTCCACGGTTGGGTAATCTTACTAATGTCTGGAAATATAAAACCTTCTTATTCTGAGACTGATTGTTTCCTTTCACATTCCTTTCCAGGCAATTCACATATTTGTTCCCTATCCCTATCCAGTGTCACAAGATTAACAATCATAGTTCTTGTAGCTATAGAGGAGTCAGAGGGGAATAAAAAACATTTAAAAAATGAAGATCTGTAAGATACCCACAATTTGAAAGGAGGGTTTTATTCTATTGAATTACATTCTCACACTGCTCTCATCACTGTGGTGCCTGACAGACAGGATGTACTGGTGTGAAAGAAGGAGAAAGTGGCTCCATGAGTATGTCCACAATGTGTCTCCTATGTGTCTGGGGAGGAATGCTTGCCCTGTGCACCCTCTCCTGCTTGCACATGCCAAACTCAGAAATGAAGCAGTGAAACCACTCCTGCAGCACCCCCTGCAGTTCTTCAAGGCTTCTCTCTCTGGCATCGTTGACATCGACTGTCGGGGATACCCTGAGAGCAGCTTCACAGCTGTATTTCCAGGTTTGGCATGTGCAAAAAGGAATGTATGGGAAGAGTATGTTTGAGACCATCCTTCCTGAAAGTGCTGGGGACACTGCATAGATACATCTTCAATATTTTTTACACAAAGGATTTTCAGTGAATTTTAATTTACATGCTTGAGGGAGTCCAGTGATGAAAACAGATCAGTTATTAGCTTTTATAAGTTATTTTGTGATTAAATAAAAGGACTGATATTCTATGCACCTAATTTTAAAAATATAACTTAGAGTGTAATCCAGGGACAGTATCCTTTATTTCCTACTACTTCCTTGTGTCTGTCACTAAGATTGAAAAAGATATCCTGAATAATTCACATTATGGCGAAGACAACAACAGTGCTTCCTGAAATTCATGACTTTTTGCTTGTTCATTTAAACAAAGTATTGTCATGCATTTAGTGCATGTATACTCAGACCTCCTACTGAATTTAAAAGGGGTTTGCTTGCAGAAGCTAGCCCTCCACTGATGATTTCCAGAAGTACACTTCCTGGCTAGCTAGCTAGATTCTGTTTCCAGCACCTGTAGACGTCAATGACAACCTTTTCATCAGCTACAGTGAGTGCTGCCAGGCTCAGGGGGCATTTTCAAGAGGACTTGACTGCTGTGAAAGCTTGAGTAGCAGAATAAGTCATCACTGACGACCCACCTTTCCATTTGAAGTGTCCCTTAGTGAGATAGAACAGGGAAAGGAGAACAGCCTGTGAATGTATCATCTCAAAATGACCCTCCAAACAAGAAATGTGGCTCCTCTGGCAGTTGCTACTGCCGTGTGCACAAACTGTAGAATCCATCTGGCATTGCTGTGGATGACATTTCTTTGTAGCTTAATGGAAACACAAAATAGTAGTAATTGGGTTTCATAAGAAAGATTCTAATACATTTATTGTGCAAAGTGATCTATCAAGTCTGCCAACTGTTCAGAGAGAGAGAAAAAAATATTCAAAGAAACAGGTTGTTCTATAGTAAACTAAGAATAATATAAGCCATTATTATTTATTAATGTAAACCTTAATGTAACCTACAACACATGACTGGGCAGTGAATATTAAGGGCTATAGGCTGTACAGGAGGAACAGGACAGGGAAGAAATGTGGGGGTATGGCTCTCTACATTAAGGAGGAATACACATCCTTATCAAGTAGCACGGGGTCAGAGGAGGGGCACACTGAAGTGCTCTGGGTTAGAATACAAGGAAGTCAAGGGGAAAGGGACTTAACGGTGGGGGTCTACTACAGACCACCCAACCAAGGGGAAGAGCTCAACCAGGAATTCTTAAGTCAGCTCACAGAGATAGTTAGGTCAAAAGACGTGGTAATCATGGGTGACCTGAACCTTCAAGACATCTGCTGGGAAGAGCAGTCAGCTAGGTCTGACTGCTCACGTAGGTTCCTAGCCAAAATGCAGGACCTCCATCTAACTCAGGAGGTGCACAGCCCCACCAGGGGAGATGCCCTGTTGGACCTGGTGCTGGCCACAGGCAGCGACCTGGTGAGGGGGCTACAGGTGCTCAACCACCTGGGTGACAGTGATCATCGCCTATTGGAATTCACCATCCAGCACAAGGTAGCAAAGGCCTGCAGCAAGGCAGAATCCCTAGATTTCAGGAGGGCAGACTTCAGTGAGCTAAGGAGAATAGTCTGGGAGGCACTGAGGTCCCGGAGGGGAGGGGAGTCAGGTGTCCAAGAAGAGTGGTCACTTCTTAAGGAGACGATCCTCCAAGCCCAAAGGGACGAATCAAAGGGGGCAGGAGGGGGCAAAAGCCCCCATGGCTCACCAAAAGCATCTGGGAACATCTCCTAGCTAAAAGGGAGGCGTACACCCAATGGAAGGGAGGGGGCATCACCAGGGAGGACTCTACTGCAGTTGCTCGGAGCTGCAGGGGGTCGGTCAGGAAGGCCAAGGCAGAAATAGAACTGGGACTAGCTACCCAGATCAAGGACAACAAGAAGTCCTTTTTTAAATAAATAAGAGGCAAAAAGAAAGTACTGGGTAATGTGGGGCCCCTGCAACACATGCTAGGAAATCTGGTTGTCACACCAGACAACAAAGCTAATCTATTTAATAACTTCTTTGCCTCCATTTTCCTGAGCAGGGACCGAATTAGCCCCGCCACCGGGACTCCCTCAGGCCCTGCAGGAGGTGCACCTAGGCCAAGGGTCAGTGAGGATCTAGTCAGGGAACTTCTGGAGGAACTGGATGTATTTAAATCAGCTGGTCCAGATGATCTCCACCCCAGAGTACTGAGGGAATTAGCTAAGATCATTGCAGGACCCCAGGCACGGCTTTATGAGTACTCGCAGTGCTCTGGTGTGGTACCAGAGGACTGGAAAAGGGCCAACGTAGTTCCCATCTTCAAAAAAGGGAAGAAGGAGGACCCAAGAAACTATAGGACAGTCAGTCTTACCTTGATTCTGGGTAAGCTTTTTGAGAGAATTATCCTGGCACATGTCCATGAGGGGCCAGTGGGGGAGGTTATGCTTAGGGGCAACCAACATGGGTTCATTACAGGCAGTTCCTGTCAGACCAACCTGGTGGCCTTCTATGACCAGGTCACAAAATCCTTAGATGCAGAGGTAGCAATGGACATAGACTTTCTAGACTTCAACACTGTCTCTCACCCCATTCTCATTAAAAAACTGGGGGACTGTGGTGTCAACACCTACACTATCACATAGGTTGCTAACTGGCTGGAGGGCCGCACCCAGAGCGGTGGTGGATGGGTCATTTTTGACCTGGAGGGATATGGGCAGTGGGGTTCCACAGGGCTTGGTCCTTGGGCCCACACTGTTCAATATCTTCATCAGTGACTTGGATGAGGGGGTAAAAAGCACCCTGTTCAAAGATGTGGGGGGATATGGACATGCTAGAAGGGAGGAAGAGGCTGCAATCAGACCTAGACAGGTTACAGCGGTGGGCGGATGAGAACAGGATGGATTTCAACACTGACAAGTGCAAGGTGCTGCACCTGTGGAGGAAGAACCGGCAGCATACCTACAGGCTGGGGAACTCCCTTCCTATCAGTGCAGAGGCAGAAAAGGATCTTGGAATCATCACTGATGCCAAGATGAACATGGGCTGGCAGTGTGGGGATGCAGACAGGAAGGCCAACTGCACCTTGTCATGCATCCACAGATGCATCTC
>NW_017728906.1:96271582-96276474 GCF_001723895.1 Crocodylus porosus | reverse complement strand
TAGGCTAGATATCAGGAGGCACTACTTCACTGTCAGGGCGGCTAGGATCTGGAACCAACTTCTAAGAAAAGTGCAGCTGGCTCCTACCCTGAGGGTCTTTAAGACAAGGCTAGACGAACACCTTGCTGGGGTCGTTTTACCCCAGTATTTTTTCATGCCAAGGCAGGGGGTCAGACTTGATGATCTGCTCAGGTCCCTTCAGAACCCTATCAACTATGAAACTATTAGTCATGAATTAAGAACTTTTAGAGCAGGGGTGGGCAAAATGTGTCCCACAGGCCAGATGCAGCCTGCCAGGTTATTCTATCCAGCCTGCAAAGCCCCTAAACATTTACAAAAATGAATATTTATCTGCGCTGGGCTGCCTGTCCTGCGGCCCTCGATGGCTTGCCAAAACTCAGTAAACAGCCTTCCACACAAAATAATTGCCCAACTCTGTTTTAGAGTCTACAAGTTAGATGTAATACTGAAATGGTGGCATGACACATTGTACCAATGTAAGTCATGTGGCTGAAGTACTACCAGTAGGTAAAGGTGTCTAGTTTCAGTACAAAAAATTTAGACTCTCTTGTTCAACTAGAATATTTTTTAGGCAAATCTACAAATATATAGAAACTTACTGGATGCATCTACACATGCATTTGATATGACAGCAGTTTACTCAGAAGTAAATTACTTGCAAGTAAATGGTGCTGGGCATATATCTACACATGCAGAGAAAGAGGAGCAGATTTGCTGCCAATCCACTCCCCCTTCCCAGGGCTCTGCAATGGGCCACTGCTGCCACTAGGAGGCGCTCCAGGCTCTGGCTGTGAAGTCCAGCAGCCAGCAGCCCTCTTCAAAAGCCAGCCCTGCTTGCCACTTCCCTGGCCAGGAGTAGTATGCACAGCACAGGGACAGCATGAGGCAGTGCTCTCTTTGCTGCCTGTGACTCCCCATGCTACGGCTGCTAGAAACCCTGCCCTGGGTAGGGATGACCAGCGCCCTGCAGTTCTGCTGACTGCCAAACTGACCCTGCTGGCCCACTGTGTGAACCACCACTTGGCCCACAGCCATCTTGCCTTTCCCAGCTCCTCCAAGTGCCGTGACTGCCTGCCCACTCGCTGTGCAGCATCTGCTGTGTGCACATACTGCTTCCACCCCATCCGCCTGGCCAGACTCTGCCAGAGATGCCACCAGCAGGCTCTAGGATGCTACTGTTGGGGCCACCATTGCCTTCCTGGGCCTCCAGCCCTGCTGCCTCTGGGAGCACCGGGCCAGCCAGAACTGGTGGCATCATCATCCAGGACACCTGGGATGACAAGCAGTGGCTGGAGGCCTTCAGGATGACCTGGGCAACCTTCTAGGATCTCCTGGAACAGGTCCAGCCCCACCTGGAGTAGCACCACACCTTCATGTGGCTAGCCCTCCCAGAGGACCCCTGCCTGGTAGGGCTGTGTGAAGCTTTGGTCCCTGATTCTATTCAGCAGAGATTTGGCCTGATTTGGTGCCTGTATCGCTGAATCCAAATTGAATGAGACGACCCTTTAGTCTCTCCAAATCAAATAGGAACCCTTTGAATCAATTCAGAGAGATTCAGAAAGATTTGGAGATTCGGACATACAGACAGCTTTAAATGTTTTTTTTACATACCTGTAGGTAGCAGGTACTCACAAATGCTGAGATGCTGGGGCACAAAAAGTGTCCCACAGAAGCATGGGGGATCCCCAACATGCTTGGCAGCAGACCTGGAAGTGGACCAGAAGCACTTCCAGTCCACTTCCAGGTCCACCCAGGAGCGCACAGGGTGGCCCTCCAAACCCCTCTGGCTTGGTGACTGGTGTCTCCTGGGTCTGGGTGGGCACCCAGAATCCCCCTGTGGCTGATCACTGAGCTGGTCCACTTCTGGGTTCACTGTAGAGCACATGAAGGGCTTCCCTGCACTCCTGTGGGACACTCCATGTGCCCCAGCATTAAAGCGATCATGAGCCATGCCTGCTACCTCAAGTTATGCAGAGAAAACTTTTAAAGCTGTATCTAGGTCTGAATCACTGATTCCCTTAATCAACACTGAATCTTCAGATTCGGATTTGGATGAATCGAACCAGGGACAGTGATCCGAATCAACAAATGGAATCACTGTCCCTGATTCAGGCTGAATCCAAACCTGAATCTGAATTGAACAGGGCCCACTTTGTACATCCCTACCACCTGGCCCCTGTCCTGCTGAAGCTGGCCACCCCTGCCAGCCTGTGGTACATTGATCACCTGTTTGATGTAGGCAAGATCACTGTGCCCTGAGTGTGCCACTTCTGACCGTGCCCCAGGCGGTGCACAAGGAGGTGTTGCATGGAGTGCCTGACCAACTATACCATGCAGCTGCTGATGCCTGTAGTGCCCTGGCCACACTTGTGCATCTGGTACAGAACCCTGAGCTATGACAGTGTGGGGGGCAAGTCTGGGTTGCCCCACAACCTCTACCTGGAGGGCTACCTGGCTGCAATATAGGTCCCCGCCCCCTGCAGCCGAGGAGGACATCACCACTGGCATTGATACATTCTGCAGCATTTGAGAGCCCTGTGCCCACCCAGCTGTAAGGGCACGGACTACTTGATAAAGTTTGGCACTGTCTTTCAACTCCCTGTGTGCTGTGAGGGGGAAACCTGGTGCCAGGGGCATGTGGATGGGCTGGGTGAGAAGGATGGGGCAGGGGCCAGGGGCAGGTGCAGAGTGGGTACCTCCCCCAAAGCAGGGCTTACTACATGGCTGGGGCCAGCCTGGTTGGTGGGTCTGGTTGGTCCTGGCTTTGGTGATGGTGGCTAGCTCTGCATGATGTCCTCGGATGGTGAGACATGGCACCCAGCTGCTCCGCCCGTCCCCGAGGGAGGAGCTGGTGCTGCTGGCAGCTGGCAGCGTCATAGCCAGTCATCTCTTGTGGCTGGGGATAGGACTGTGGGCTTCCTGAGCTGATGACAGACAGTGCAGCTGCAGAGCTCAATAGGATGGGCTGCTGGATGCTAGAGGGGCCCTCCCCTGGTAATGTGTCACCAGAGATGACAGGCCAGGGTGGTGGCTTGGGCAGGCCATCCGTGCTGCTATAGACAGCACAGTTACAGCCTGGGTCCCAGGGCATGATGATGTCTGTCAGTTGCCTTATAAAGGGCATGGACTTACAGGCACTCCCTGACTGACAATTATGATCAGTGATGGAAACCTAATGTGTCCACAAGGCCTTGACCTTTATGTGGCACTGCTATGCTGACCAGTCAGTCATGTCTGAGCTCCCGCATCCAGGCTGACAGCCCCTCATAGATATGGCCATTGGAGTACCCACCCTTCTCAAACTTACACTGCACCTCTTCCTCACCTCACAGCATGATGAGGTTACCAGTCTCCTCCATGGAACAGTTGGGGCCCTGGCTAGGAGGCATGGGCATGGAGGTGGGCATGGCCACAGACAAGGAAGATACCATTGTAGGTCCCACCTTGGTTCTCTGAACTCCTGGGTGGGTATCCTTGTGCTGCCAGACCTGAACAGCTGCCATCAGTGCCCAGTGTAGGGGTCCAGTGTAGGGGACTGGCAGCTGCGCAGCAGAGCCAATGCCCCACAGCACCTATAAACTCAGGGCAGGATGCTGTGGGTGGAGATAGCCCTAGAAGCCAGAAGCTACCTGCAGCTGGGTCTGGGGTGGCAGGCCTGGCTGGAGCCTGCAGCAGCCTGGAACAGCATGCAGAAGCCTGGAGCAGCTTGCAGACCTGGACAGCATGAGCCTGGCAGCCTCATGGGGCACGTCCACACATGCAAGCATGTACGCTTGCAGCAACTCAAATAGAAGAACTGCAGATTTGAGCCATGGCTTTTTGCCTCAGCGCACATGCTCAGACATGCACTTTGTTGCGGAGCAAATTGTGCCACTTGGGGCAAAATAACCCTGCCTGGCTCCTCCCAGATCTTTAGCCAGGGGGAGCTAGAGCCTGGGGGAAGCACTTGTTCTGGCCCCAGCAGTATAAAAAGCCACCCTGGCAAGTAGCTTAGAGCTACTAGCTCTCAGGAACTTCTAGGGACCAGGCAATTGGTACCTGCAGACACTACCCCTTGTGCCAACTGGACTGCTGAAGCATCCCTGAGAGTTCCCTGCACCCTCTACCCACTGCAGCAGTCTGGCAGTGGGGGCTGCTGCCTGGCTGTGACCTGCTCCGCACTTGCCAGACCCAGATGGGGACTGCACAGCCAGTCTGCCTCTTTGGGCTAGCTACCAGTGGTTACAAGGTTGGCCTCTGTGCGGCACTACTGCCACGTGTGCTCCCTGCCCAGCCATCTGGGCAGCTATCACCCGGAAGATGTTCCATGTGTGGTGGCCTGCTTTGAACTGTCAAAGCATGTCCTCTTGACCCCATTTGGCCAGGTGTTAAGCCACAGCCAGCTGGATTAAAGGTGCCAGCTCTGAGCAAGTGGGGTCCTGCCACTGGCCTTCCTAGCAGGAATTCTGGTGTTCCCTATTGGAAAACTGAAAAATTCCTGATAAAAAAAATTGCAAAGTCACTCTGTAAAATTCCCCAAATCCATGTTTCTCCACAAGTAAAACAAAAGACCACTATAAAGAGAGAGAGAGAGAGAGACAGAGACAGCGATCAGTTGGACAATGTTTTATTGATATCTCTTACAGAGTTCAAGCATGTCTCTTATCATAATAATAAAGTGAACTCTAAATACGTGTTTTGTGAATTCATGAGTATTTTGCTGCCCTCCCATGGGGTAATGGCCCCCACAAAGGGGTTACGGCCCCCCAACAGGGAATTCAGCCCCCACACAAGGGCTATGGCCCCCCAACAGGAGCCAAATGTCTGCTACCCCCCTCACAAGGCCCACATGCCCCACCCCATCCCCCTGCTTGCTGCCCCACCTGGCCCCA
>NW_017728906.1:96199066-96270946 GCF_001723895.1 Crocodylus porosus | reverse complement strand
GGGTTTGGGCAGGACAGGGGTTGGGGAGCTGGGGGAGTAGGCAAGTCTGGCAGAGGTCCCCTCCATGCTCTCCCCCTCCTTCAGCTCCTCTGACCCCTCACTCACTGGCACTGGAGCCCTGGTGCTGAAACACATGGCCTGGCTGGTCATGTGTTTAAGCACGAGGGCAAGGCGCCAACCACAGAGATGCTCTGGCAGTCAGAGCAACTTCATGGAGGACCCAACCTCCAGTTGCCTCTGCTTTTTAAAACTTTGACTCTTTTAGACCCCTCCAGGGGTCTACTTTTCTCCCCAAACTGCAAACTTGCAGCACTTGCAACAAAATTTTTTTGTTCCCGCACATGCCTCTTGCCCCACCTCAAAGGGATGCTCATCTGGATGTGGCCATGGGGTGCAAGCAGATTGGAGCAGCTGGCCTGCTGCCTGCCCAAGGGAACACAGGGTCCTGGAATGGCCTCAGGCTCCCTACTGTTGTACCCCAGAGCTCTAAGTGACTGCAGGATTTTAAAGGCCTGAGGCAGGAACTGCCTTAGAGACAGACCAGCCCTGGGGCAGGAGAGGCTCCCAGCCTGAAGCCCTAGGGATAGCCTAAGACCAGCCCCCTAGTGGCAGAGCTGACTCAGGAACAAACTTGCTTCTGGGTCATGTCTACATGTGCATATAATAATGCGCATTTGCATTTGCAGGTACCAAATTTTCCCATGATTAAGCACTTTTACTGTGCAGTAAGCATGTGTATGTGCAGACACATGCTTTTACTGCACAGAAAGCTATGCTACTGTGCAGTTAAGCATCCTATGTAGATGCGCTCACTTTGTCATCTATTCTGCAATATAGACAATTCCCCCACAGATGTGACAGGTAAATCAGATTGCCTTCTAAAGAACTTAGTCTTAAAAAGAGTAGATATCCTGGAATCTGCTTCTTAAACTTGTTATATTGAAAAGTGTTTATGGTTACTGTCAGTCACATACTAAATGAATAAACATTTAAATACCCTTATGCGTAGCAATAGGACATTATAAGGTGCTACCCAAGGCACTAGCAAATATGGCAAGGCCTGATTAGAAGTTAAGCCATGTGAACTAAAGGGGTTCCCTGGAAAGTGGTTGCAAATGCAGGGAGCAAAGAATTGAGAGGCTGCAACTGTGTGCATTTGGGCATGAGAGATGCAAAAGACAAACAGAAAGCCAGGAGAGAGGGATGGAAGTACTAATGGGACTGGTTCTTTGGGGAAGCTCCTTTTCAGCATAACTTTCTTTTCCTTTTCAAGCTACCTGAATCAAGGACAACAAGAAGTCCTTTTTTAAATACATAGCGGGTAAAAAGAAGGTACCAGGTAACGTGGGGCCTTTGCAAGACACGCTAGGAAATCTGGTCATCGCACCAGATGACAAAGCTAACCTATTTAACAATTTTTTGCTTCTGTTTTCCTGAGCAGGGACCAGGTCATCCCCCACCACCGGGACCCCCATAGGCCCGAGGGGAGGTGCACCAAGGCCTAGGTTCAGTGAGGATCTAGTCAGGGAACTTCTGGAGGGACAGGACATATTTAAATCAGCTGGTCCTAATAATCTCCACCCCAGAGTGCTGAGGGAATTAGCAGAGGTCATTGCAGGACCCCTGGCAAGGCTTTACGAGCACTCGTGGTGCTCTGGTGTGGTACCGGAGGACTGGAAAAGGGCCAATGTGGTTCCCATCTTCAAAAAAGGGAGGAAGGAGAACCCAGAAAACTATAAGCCAGTCAGTCTTATCTCGATCCTGGGTAAGCTTTTTGAGAGAATTATCCTGGCATATGTCCACGAGGGGCCAGCAGAGGAGATTATGCTTAGGGCCAACCAACACGGGTGCATTAGAAGCAGATCCTGTCAGACCAACTTGGTGGCCTTCTATGACCAGGTCACAAAATCCTTAGATGCAGGGGTAGCAGTGGATATAGACTTTCTGGATTTTAGGAAGGCCTTTGACACTATATCTCACCCCATTCTCGTTAAAAAACTGGGGGACTGTGGCATCTACACCTACACAGTCAAATGAGTCACTAACTGGCTGGAGAGCTGCACCCAGAGAGTGGTGGTGGACAGGTCTTATTCACCCTGGAGGGATGTGGGCAGTGGGGTTCCGCAGGGCTCTGTCCTTGGGCCCGAACTGTTCAACATCTTCATCAGTGACTTAGACGAAGGGGTTAAAAGCACCCTGTTCAAATTCGCAGATGGCACTAAGATGCAGGGGGACGTGGGCATGCTAGAAGGGAAGAATAGGCTGCAGTTGGACCTAGACAGGTTACAAGAGTGGGGGGACGAGAATAGGGTGGGATTCAACACTGACAAGTGCAAGGTGCTGCACCTGGGAAGGAAGAACCAGCACCATACCTATAGGCTGGGGAACTCTCTTCTCTTCAGTACAGAGACAGAAAAGGATCTTAGAGTCATCACTGATGCCAAGATGAACATGGGCCGGCAGTGTGGGGATGCAGACAGGAAGGCCAACTGCACCTTGTCATGCAATCACAGATGCATCTCAAGCAGGTCTAAGGAGGTGATCCTCCCCCTCTATGCAACACTGGTCAGGCCGCAGCTAGAGTACTGCATCCAGTTCTGGGTGCTGCACTTCAAGAGGGAAGTGGACAACATGGAGGAGGTCTAGAGGAGGGCCACTCACATGATCAGGGGGCAGCAGGGCAGGCCCTACAAGGGCAGGCAATGGGACCTGAACCTGAATCTATTCAGCCTCCATAAGAGAAAGCTAAGGGGGGATCTAGTGGCCTGTTACAAACTAGTCAGAGGGGACAAGCAGGCATTGGGGGAGTCCCTATTTCCCCGAGCATTCCCAGGAGTGACTAGAAATAATGGTCACAAGCTGGCAGAGGGTAGATTCAGACTGGACATTCAGGAGGCACTACTTCACTGTCAGGGCAGCTAGGATCTGGAACCAACTTCCAAGAGAAGTAGTGCTGGCTCCTACCCTGGGGGTCTTTAAGACAAGGCTAGACAATCACCTTGCTGGGGTCGTTTGACCCTAGTACTCTTTCCTGCCATGGCAGGGGGTCGGACTTGATGATCTGCTCAGGTCCCTTTCAACCCTACCAACTATGAAACTATGAAACTATAACACTGGCTGCAAAAAATTGATATTGGTACAGGGAAACTGT
Source organism: Crocodylus porosus (assembly GCF_001723895.1). Classification (NCBI taxonomy): domain Eukaryota; kingdom Metazoa; phylum Chordata; order Crocodylia; family Crocodylidae; genus Crocodylus; species Crocodylus porosus. Next base: position 96,267,795 of record NW_017728906.1, on the reverse strand, counting down.
CCACCAATGTTTGTTTCCACTGTATTCAGAGGAATAGGACCATATAGAACTACTCCATATACATGTACACCATATAGGAATAGGCAGAATTGCACAATCATCAATTTTTCTTTGTAATGCAAATAAACTGGTAAGGCCCCCAATATTAGCCAACTGCTCAGGCCAAATGTACATAATAACCCCTACTTCTTTGCTGGACTTGCACTGGGAGATGTTGCAGTCGTATCCTTTGCTGTCAGTGATGATATGGATATAATGACCTAGTCAATCTAGGCCAGGAATTATGTGGATTAACACAGACAACTGAGCAGTGTTTGGCCAATCCAGCTCTTCTCTAGCTAACTCCTATAGAGTATGAAACAAGTTTCATCAAGTCTTATGCAAGAAACATGGGAATATTTTCTTCCATTAAGTTAATGGAGGGTCTGTCTACACTGTATCAAAGAGGCTCCCAGGACTACTACCAACAAGCACGACCCACCCACTTATGCCTTCTTAGTACATTCCAAGTCCCAGAAATGAGCAGTGGACTTTCCTAAGCACATTGTGGAGCAGTAGGCAACCTCTGCAGACACTTGATCTCTCTTTCATTAACCAACCTAACTGAGAGAACATTCTCCCAATTCCCAACTTCTGTAGTTTTCTAAGTAAGGGAGTGTCTCTAAATTATAACTTCTATCACTACATCTCTCCTCTTAAGAACAACTACAAAATCTATAGCACAGAAATCAATTAACACTAGGGTTTCCAACTGTCTGTATGTTTATTCAGTCAGTAAAAAAATCAGGCTCTCTCTAAAATCCAAAAAAGAAAAAAAAAAACAACCATCCATAAAAGCACTAAAAACCAGGGATTGATTGATGCTTCTTGGTCAAAAAGAAGCTGAAGGCAATGTTGAAGGACAGACAGAGCAAGACACTGCCACCTGGTTTCTGAGTGGCAGTCCAGCCCCCTGTAGGGAGCCTTGTCTCATGTCTTTGTAGACCCCTCCCCTACAGCCATGCCCTGCTTCTTCTGCTATTCCTGAGTCCTGTCGGGTACTTATAATGATTCTGAGTCATAGATAGGATTCTTTGGAGGGTCCTTGTTGGAACAGGGGGATTGGGAGTAAACTGGGGGGGGGGGTGCCCTGGGAGGCAGCATAGTGAGGGATGCAATTGGGGGCATCAGGGTTTGGGGGTAAGTAGGGGACTCCTGGGGTGGGGATAGTCTGATGTAAAGCCATTGCTGCAGTCAAGTAGGGTTGCCAATACAGTATTTTTTTTGTTTGCTTACTGGCAATCTTACTGGTAACCAAACTTTATTGTATTATGATTGGTGTTAAACACCTACATTTGAACCCAGCATGTCTAAATGAGGCCTGGCATCAGGGCAAGGCCTGACAAAGGAGTTACACTTCCATTATGTAAAATCACTTATAGTGGCCCTTATCTCTCCATATGTCTGTGTTGCTCCAGTTACTGTCAGGTTCAAACTATTTGTTCAGTTTCAATCTCAGATTCTTTCAAGTTCTGTCTTATTTGCCACTTCTGACACCATGTAGTGATCACTGAGTTCAATAAACACAGTCATTAATAAATGAGAAGAGCTAAACAATTAACTTTATTGCGGAGCTGATGGCTACCTCTCCGGATCCTTGGTCTCTCTGACTAACCAACCTAATTGAAAGACCATCTACCCAACTTCTGTAGACTTCTAAGTAAGAGAGTATCTTTAGATTATCACTTGTATCACTACAGCTAGGGGATCTACTCAGGGCTGCTCTAAAATACGTATACTTCCTCACTAATTATAGAAATCTGAATCTATATGAATATAGTTTTCAAATAATAATAAAATAAAGTATGCCGACACAGTAAAGTATATGTTTACACAATAGTTGTTATAATAAAAAGATCCATATAAGTGCATATGTACTTTTCCCAAGACTTCTATAGGATGGTATCTGACATTTCTTTTATAAATTTACTATAGATTATGTCTCAAGGATCTTTCATCATCTTAGTGTTTTCAAGAATTCATAAATATTCATGTATATCAGTATGAACATCAAAAGTAAGGTATGTTAAAACAAAAAGTGAACAAAAATAAGGATTATTATTCTATACTGTGTCACATTTTAAAGACAAACTTATAGTTTGTGTGAAAAATAAAATAAGGAAAATACCCATTTTGTGAAGTTATACAACCGTACTCATGTACACACATTTGTAAATGTAACTGTTTTCAATAACACTTATCTTCCATACCCTAAAAGTTTCTATGGGAATTTTTAGGAATTTTATGCCCTATTTTCAGTTATTACAATTTGCCAGTAATTTTGCCTACAAAACTCCAGGGCCTCAGGGCAGGCATTAGCTGAATGGGGGTGAGACCAGCTATGCCGAGACAATTAGTGTTTGAAGTTAACCTTAAGCATCTGCAGCAAGGCAGCAAGGATTGGCCAATTAACCTTTGTTTCAGAAAAAGAAACAAATTTCATCATGAAAGGCTCTCAAGTGGAATCATGGGAGTGAAAGACTCTTGATTGTTTATTTCTGTAAGAGGCATGATAAGTCACTATAGTTCAAAGTTATGTCGCGTGTTAAGGGATGAAAGCAAGGAAAAAGGAGCAGCTTCATGATGTCCTCAGAAAGGTCAGGGAAAAAAAGGAATACATTTATGCAAACAGAAGAACTTAACAGCCGTAAGAATAAAGATAATCTGATATCTTTAAAAGTGTTTTGAGCAGATCTTGAGGAAGCAGGATTAAAAAATGAATTTGGAAACCTATCATCTCCCTGTGGATTTAAAAACCTTATTTAATGCAAATTCAGAAGAATTAATCTGAAAACAACACAAGATTATATGTTCTAGAGAGTCTGCTGCCCTCTTTTTAGTCCAGCTGTTTTCTCCATGTTTAAATGCCCTTTGCTCATGTCAGTGAAATGGAGCTTATGAGCCTACATTTGGGGACTGAATTCTATAAATAGAGAGACTGAGTACAGGATATAAACAAGAGAGATATCAGCAGAAATTGAAACTAGAAACTATTGTGTTTCAAAAAAAATAAGGATGAAAAGGGTATTTGAAATGGCTTATGGGAATGAAATACTTTTTGAAAAATTAATGAACCAAAAGACAGGACCAAATTCTGATGCTCTTACTCATGGTGTGGAATTCTGTTTCCCTTTGTGTGTTTAAATGGCAGCTTTCCAGCTGTGTAAGTGGCATTTCTGGAACTTGTACATAGGTATATACCTTTATTTACCCTGCAACATGAACATGTAAATGCATGTGCATAGATTGAGCATGCTTAGTAGCCTATAGAATGGCTAGGCAGCTCTGTGGCTACACAGGTATGCCTGATTGGTAGGTATGCTTATGTCCAAGTCAGAAAATTCTTCTGAGCAGGAAGAGAAAGGGAGTATTTTCATCTTCACTGGGGGATCTCAAGCTGCTTACAAGCAAAACTCATGACCTAGATGACACTGTGTGTGTGTTAAGGCACGGGGGGGTAAAAACTTCAGGGGTGTAGACCCCTGCTGTGGCCATGAAGTCTACCAGCTGTCATGGAGATAGGTGCAGGGGGGGTCTGGGTTCTGAGGCCCTGCACCTCTGGCCACAGGCAGGCAAAACTCGTGACATGGGTGCTTGTGGGACTGTGTGTGTGTTCAGATATGCCCTTCCTGGTGCTGGGGTCTCTGCACAACGTGGCAGTGTGCCCCCATGAGGACTCCTCCACCCTTACAGCCTTGTCCCAGTCCACCACTGTAAACAGTGGCAGGTCAAAATAACTTAGCTGGCTCAACACCAATAGCACCAGCAGCTTCAAAGGTAGCCAGATGGAAGTGTCACAGAGCCTTTCTTTTTATAAAGGAATTGACAGCAAGAAGTAAAGATGTTGGGTTGGGTTGGATATATGTCACTTGTGGTGTGTGGTGGCTCATCTAGTGTTTTTATGTGTTTTATGTTTTTATGTTTTATATTTTTATTATGAAAAAAACCCCAAAATCATTAGAAAAACATATCTTAAGAAGCTCTTGGGTTGAAAAACCCATTATCAGGCTGAGGAAGTACCTGCAGTTGGTGTGTCTCCTGGTCCTGTATGGAAGGAATAGTAAAGAAGCCAGAGGCTGCAGAGGTACCTGGGGACTCTAATGTCAGAGTTTTGTCTGCCTGCTGCCAAAGGTGCAGGACCCCAGAACCCAGACTCCCCTGCAGTTCTCACTCCCCTGTGCCTTAACACACACACAGTGTCACCTATGTCATGAGTTTTGCTTGTCAGCAGTTTGAGGTGCAGTTTACCAGAAACCCCTGCACCTATCTCTTTGAAACTTGGCAGGCTTCATGCCCTCTGCATTGGCTACCACCCCTGCAAGTTTTATCTAAATCAGGCAAAAAACAACAAAGTTATAGATATTTCATTGATTCCCCATTATACCCTATGGCCGAATCTCTGAATCACTGAATCTGTTCTGAATCTTTTCCGAATTGATTCGGAAGCTCCAAATCAATTCAGAAAGCCTAAAATTTTAGGCTCTCTGAATGGCCAAATCTATTCCAAATCTTTTCCATATCAATTTGGCCGAATCAAATCAGAAAAGCAATTCAGATCTCCAAATTAAATCGGATGACTCCAATCGGCTGAATCCAAATCCGACTCAAATAGTTGCCTATTCACACAAGCCTACCTGCAACCTCATTTGGGAAATCCTGGATCTACCCTGCATGGGAAAGTCCTCTTTATTCCATCTTTTTCTGGGTTTTATGTTTAATCTTGACATCACAGCCAAGAAATAAAGCTTGCACACTTGCTCCTACTCTGTACACATGGTGTGCTGACCACATACTGTGAGTTTGCCATTAGAGTGGTGCTGGGCATACTTCAGAAAGTAATGACACAATATTTTCTGTAATTGACACATACAGAGTCTGAGAAAGTGGATGGTGATGACTTCTCAGTAATGACTTTGAGATTACCGCAAAGACAGGACAGATACAGCCAAAGGATGTTGTAATTTGGACTGTTAAATGGCACGAGTCCTATTAATTGTGCCATTAATGCATCTTGATGGCAGACCAGAATTTGGCCCAGATTCAGATGTCTAAGTGCCATTTAGACATGTAGCAGGTGTCTGTGGTCACTTATGGTTCACAATATCTAATTTCACTTCTGATAAGAGTAATCTAATAGTTTGTAAAGATAGGCACATGATGGTGCTCAGCTTTGGCCTAGTACTTTCAAAGTTTCATAGATGTAAGGGGCTGGAAGGGACCTTATAAATCACTGGGTCCACCCCCCGCTGCACTTGGGCAGGAAAGACTGCTGGATCAGATGACACCAGCAAGATGGGCATCAAGATACTTTCTGAAAATTGCCAAGTTGGATGACTATACCACCTCTGGGGAGAGCCTGTTTCAAACCCTCAGTACTAGACTTGTAAAGTTTTTCCTTATGTCTAGCCTGAAGTGATCCTCAATCAGCTTGTGCCCATTATTTCTTACCCTCCCCTGGAGGGCCTTGGTGAACAGATGCTCCCCCAGGCCCTGATGTATGCCCTTGATATACTTATAGGCTGCCACCAAGTCCCCTCTGAATCTTCTTTTTTCCAGGCTGAACAGCCCCAAGTCTTTCAGCCTCTCCTTGTATGATGGGGTCTCTAGGCCTCTAATCATGTATGTGGCCTTCTGTAACAGGGGCTGGTGATGTTGGCCGCCTACCTGTTTCTAGGCTAACTGCCTGCCTCTATTTCCTGCCACGCCCTGGTGGAAAAATGATTAAGATGTTATTCTCATGGGAGGCTGCCATTTAAAACCCTGATGACTAGGGGTGATATCCCTGGCTCCGAACCTTCCCCTACACTGACGCCCATGCCTTGCAGATGACATCCCAGGCAGCTAAACTCACCTGTAACCCTTCTCCCTCTCTGGCTGTGGTCCCCTCTCTGGGACCTTTGGTTCCTCCTTAAGCCCTGGCACCACCCTCAGGCCAGTCAGAATCTTGAGCCTCTTGCTCTGGGCATTCCTTGTGGTGGGCCCCTGGCTCTTTTGATCCCCCCTTGGGTCCTGGCCCCAGCATGGACCAATTGGAAGGTCCATCCAGTCAGGTCTGAGCCACTCGCCTTCTCTCCCTCACAACTCCACTGGATCAAGTGAGCCTCAAGACTCTCAAAGATCTCCCAGGTCTGGGCTTTCCCCAGCCAGGACTGTACAGGGGCTGGAGGTTATCGGGCACCCTTTACCCACCTTCCACCAGAAAGGTTCACAGTCCTGGCATTTCTTGGGGCTGCCATGCCACCAGCAGTCCCACCAGACCTCCTTACGCTGGTGGGGTGCAGTTTTAGGTCATGCCCAGGACCTGGGGTCTCCTCCATCCCCATAGCCCCAGCCCATACCTCCAAGTTGGCCCAAGAAGCTCAGCAGGGAGATATTTCTCCCCTGCTGGCTGGTCTCAAGCTACTCTCCTCAGCACAGAGAGCTGGGCATTAAATGGCCACCCTCATCAGACACCTGCCATCTCCCTGGCCTAGCCCTTAAAGTGGCAGGCACCAACAGTGCCCTGCCACACCCTTCTTTGGACTCTCTCAAGCTTCTCCACATCTTTCCTGAAGTGCGGCATCCAGAACTGGAGGCAGAACTCCAGCTGCAGTCTCTCCAAGGCAGAGTAGAGAGAAAGGATGACATCCTTGGCCTGGCTCAAGATGCCTTGGTAGATGCAAGCCAGTGTTTGATTTTTCTGCTGGCTATGTCATTGCATTGGTGGCTCATGTTTATTTTGTTGTCTATCACAACACCCAGGTCTCGTTCAGATGTGGTGGTAGCAAGTCTGCCAGGCCTGTAAGTATGTTGTGGATTATTTCTCCCAAGATGGAGAACTTTACATTTCTCTGTATTAAATGATATCAGGTTGAGGTTTGCCCACCAAGTCGGCCTGTATTGCAAGCCTGCCTTTGAGTATGACTATGATCTCCTATTGTTTGGTATTGTCAGCTAACTTTGTTAGTTTGCTTTTAATAACTGAATCCAAATCATTGATGAACATGTTGAAAAGCACTGGTCTGAGCACTGAACACTGAGGGACACTATTGGTCACCCTCCATCATGATGATTCAGTTTCATCAATCAATACTCTCTGGGCCCTACCATGTAGCCAGTTACCTAGTCACTAGACTGTAAAACAGTCAAAGCTGGATTTTCCCAATTTTTTTCATGAGAACTTTGGGGGAGACCAGGTCAAAGGCCTTTTTGAAGTCCAGATATATGACATCAACCTCATTTGCCCCATCCAGGTGGCAAGTTACCTGAACACAGAAGGAAATGAGGTTGGTCTGGCATGATGTGCCTGTAATGAAGCCATGTTTGCTATCCTTCAGAATACTGCCTTCTGCTAGCCCGTCTGTAATGGATTTTTGATAATTTTCTCCAGGATTTTACCAGGGATTGAGGCCAAACAGATTGGCCTGTAATGTCCCGGGTCCTCCTTTCTCCCTTTCTTAAAGATAGGCACCACACTGGTCTTCTTCCAATCTTCTGGCACCTCTCTCGAGTACCATGAGTCATCAAATAACTTTGCCATTGGTTCCACGATGGCCAGTTATTTAACACCCTCGGGTGTAGTTCATCTGGTCCTGCCAACTTGTAGATATTTAGCCTTTGTAAGTGGTCCCCCACAAAATCTATGCCAACTACGGGGGAGTGCTCACCTCCACCATGATGATCCTGTATACTGTCACGCTAACACCCTTGGACTGGTGGAATGCCAGCATGAAGTATTCATTCAGCTGTTCAGTTTTGTCCTGAGTGTCAGTTATCAGCCATCCCATTTCATCCATCAGGGGCCCTATGCTTCCCTTGTTTTGTTCTGACTTACTACATATCTAAAAAAGGACTTTTTGTTGTCCTTGATTCCGGTTGCCAATCTGTATTTGATGTGTGCTTTTGCTGTCCTGATCTGCTCCCTACAGGTGTGAGCTGTTGCCAAGTACTCCTCTTTAGTAGTTATTCCTGACTTACATCCTTTGTAGGCTTTTCATTTTAATTTCAGGAGATCCATGACTTCCCTGCTGAGCCAGGGGGTCTCCCAGCCCTTTTGCTGCCTTTCCTACAAAAGGGAATGGACTCACCAACAATCAGGCCTCACTGCAGGCAGCTCCTGGCCACTGGGGCCAGCTGCCTGCAGCCAACCCCCATCAGCCGGCCTGGACCCTGCAGGTGCTGTGGGGCATCTTACCATATGGCTGCTAGTCGTATGCCATGCTTCCATGTCAGATGCTGCAGGCAGCTGCCCAGGCCTGGCAGCAGTGGGACAGCTATGCAGAGGCCCAGAGAGCCACTGCAGGAGCCCTGATGCCATCATTGCCAACACCACACACACTGCCTCCTGGGGTCCCAACTGATCATGGGAAGAGACTGGTGATGCAGCAGCAGTTAGTGTGGGGCAGGTGCTCCAATGCCAACATGTGTGAGGGGCTGTCAGCCTGGATGAGGGAGTGTGGGCACAATGGATCAGTGTGGTAGTGCCATATAAAGGTCAAGGCCTTACAGACACAGTGGGTTACCATTACTGACCACAAATGTTCTTCCTCCCTGAGCAGCCCAGCCACACTCTCCTGACTTCCAGGCTCCCTGCAAGCAGCATGCAGGGAGGTGAGAGACAGTGCAAAACTTTATTAAGCAGCCTATACCCCCACATTTATGTGGACACAGGTCTCACACACCAAGGAACATGTCAATGCCAGCCACAATGTCCTCCTTGGCTGTGGCAGATAGGGATGTGTAGTGCAGCCACAGGTAGCCCTCCAAGCAGTGGTGGAAGTTGTGGAGCAGCACAGGCTTGCCCCCTGCACTGTTGAAGTTCAGAGTCCTGTGCCAGATGTGCAGGTGCACTCAGGGCACCATGACCAGCAGCAGCAGCAGGGTGCAGTGGCTCAGGCACTCATCGGTCCATGCAAACAGCTTCTCATGCTGCACCCAGGACACGTGCAGCAGAAACTTATTCAGGGTACAGAGTGGGAATGGGGGTAGCTGATGAGTAGATGTAGTACCTTGATGAGGCTTGTTATGTGGAAACAACACTTTCTTTTTTTACAGGAACTTACATAAAGAACTATTTACAATAAAGTGGTAAGAGTCTTACTACTGCCCTTGCAAGGATCTGAGGCCTAGCCTTGTTATTTTGCCATACCAGGAAGTTCCTGCTATCTCACCCAGACTGTTTCCTGTGATGGCACACTTCCTGGACATTCTTTTACAGGAGGACTTCACTGTGTCACGTTTGGTCAGAATTCTGGAAAAATCTTTTTTCTACATTCTGTCTTCCAAAATAGGATGTGTGTTTTATCTGGGGGAAATGTGATATGCAAGAAACTATGGCTATTTGTACAATGCACACAAACCACTTCAAACTGTTGTCTCATTTTGCCATTTTGGTTCATCAAAGTAATGCATACTTTAATCTGTTACCAATTGCAGGGACTGAAATGATAAAATGACTTTCTTTTAAAAAAAACTAACTGGTGTAACAAGTGCTCATCCCAGGGATAGTTACAATGCCTTGATATTATTAACTTTTAAGGAAAGGGAGGCTGCCCCAGGGCTTCCCAAGCCTGATCTTATTCTCATTGCCTTAAGGGCTAATTACTAGGCCTGTGTGAAGGGGCTAGTATTCACTCTGGATTTGGATTCAGCCAATTCAGGGAACAGTGTTTCCATTCAGTGATTCAAATAACTGTCCTGAATCAATTCAGCTGAATCTGATTCAGAGATTTGGCTGCCACCAAATCGGCCAAATATCCAAATCGAACAGGCTCCATCCCCGGCCTGCTCTCCCAGCCCTATCAATGGCTGCCCCACCTGGCCCCGGCTTCCCAGAACTTTAAAAAAAAAAGCCCTGCACTCACCAGCTCCTGCCAGGCGGGAGGTGATCCCCACTGCCCCTCACTACCCCATGCTGTGTGGGAGGGCTCTGCCACAAGCCCCCAGAAGCCCCAACAGCTGTTGCAGCAGCTGGTGAGTGTGGCACCTTTTTTTTTTTTCCTTTTTAAAGAGCCGGGATGCTGGGGCTGGGTGGGGCAGCCATTGAAGGTGCTGGGAAAGTAGGTGGGGGCACTAAGGGGGGATGGGGGAGTAGGAAGGGGATGGGGCCTGGTAGAGTTCCCCTCATGGTCCCCTTTCGCTCTCCTCCAACCCCGCCCCCCAGGAGTCTAGTTACTGGCACAGAGCCTGGGTCCAACTTCCTGCGGTGGTGAGAGGAGACTGCCCAAATCTCCAAATCGATTTGGAGGCTTCAAATCAATTTGGACCTTTTAACTGATCTCCTGATTCAATTCATATTTGGAGATTCAGCCACTGAATTGGGCCAAATCTCCTCCGAATCTAATCAGCAAATGAAGCTTCACACAGCCCTACTAATTACATGGTTCTGACCTTCCCTGTGTACCATACCCATGCTTTGCAGATATTATCCATCACCAGCCATTTTGGGGTGTGGCCTCAGCCTCCATCACTAGCCCTTCTTGCCTAGACACTTCATTCACCTTGGCTACTCCCCAGTGTGTTTTCTAGGCTTGCCTGTTTCTCCCAGGCACTTTGCTTCTTGGAGCTACTCCTGGACACAGGCTTCCCACCTGTTCTCCCCACTATATAAGCTACTCCTAGGCTAGAAGGCTCCAAAATATTGGCTCACCCACCCCTGTTCTCAGGCTCTTTTCTGCTTACCCCAGCTCAGCTGTTCTGCTGCCAGGAGCTCCTCTCTCTCTGGCTTCCAGGACTAGACTCCCTGACTAGCTTATATGCCTCAAACACAGCCCCCTTCTGGTCAGGTGACTTTCTAATTGGCCCCTGCCACACCTGCAGGCTTCTTCTCCCACTGTCTTTTCTCTTAAAATGACAGGCCCACCAAGTCTCCTGTTACAGTTCATAACTAATAGGACATACCTGACAAAATACTTAGAATCTGGCCTACATGGTTATAAGTGCATTGATGCAGTAATGGGTCACTGAGCAGCTCACAGCAGAATGCAAACTCTGTGCTGCAAGGACAGTACTCAGGAACAAGAATTGTGAAAATTCATCATGGGCACATGATGCCTCATCATTACTTCAGGACATCATGATGTGCAATGGGAGGAAAGGGTGGGAGGGAACAGACAGCTGCAGAGAGTTAAAGGACTGCAACTTGACTGGTATGCATTGCTCACACTGCCAGTTGTCTGGGGGCGGCCATATTTTGGTAAATGTGGGCCCTGCATCATTTTAATTCTCCTCTGCTTGAAATAATGTAAAGACTAAACGCAGGAATTGTAAAGACATTTCCTCCAAACCAGGATAGGGAATGCCATAGTGAAGCCTGGCACATGCCTAGTCTGTGCGCATACTAAATTCCAAATAGATGCCATGTAGCCATCTTAGACTATCACTAGGCACATGCCAATAAACAAGCTTGAGACAGAGTACTTACTAAAGTATACCAGCACCACTCTAACATGCCTGCACTTCATCTATTTCAAGGTTTAAAATGGGCAGATAAGGTTTGTCTGAGAATTTTTTTGCTGCTGTGAAAGCCACATGTATCCTGTAGGACTCTAGATACTAAGGTGATCGGTGTTATATAAAACTAGCAAATTTCCCATCAAGACTGACAAGGGGAGGGCAGTGGAGATGGAGCCCTGCGTCTGGACCCATGGCCCCACTTCCCTCCCTCCTCATCCAACCCCACTCCATCCCCACTCCTGCTTCCCCCCCCCCCCGCCGCTCTTTGTCTAGCCTGCTGTACACCCATGCTCCTCCTGCCACTTTGGGTCTGACACCCCCGGTTTGGGTCTGCAAATTAGCAGCCTGGGGAACGCCTGCATGTGTGGCATGTGCGGTGTGCAGTGCCATACATGGGTCTGTAGCATCACACACCACACATCTGCACTTGTCTGTATACATCCAACATGCAGAAGTGTAAATGACTACACAATGTACAAGGCAGTGGAGAAACAACTCTTACTCCTGCCATGTGCCCCTCACACCACTATCACAATACTGAATTTCACAGTGAAACTGCCATGAGCACTGCATCCACTCACACCAGGTTTTCTCTTGGCTTTTTGCCTACAGTAACGTGCAACAGGTTCTTCAGCTCCCAGATGCCAGCTTAATGATGTTTGGATTATTGGTTTTATTTAGATCCAATATTTCATGGCAGTGCTAGGTTAAATGAAGACCTGTACAAAATTAATATGTATGAAGCTGCATCTAACTTGCTCCCAACTCATGACTGGATCCTGAAGCAGGTTTTGGCCAACACCACCACTCCTTGACTGATGTTTATGGTCCCCAGGATTTGGCCAAGTGTCTATGTAATAGGGTGGTCTGGCTCTTGAGAAGAAGACAGCGTGTGGTAGAAGCCCAGTTGTGGGCAGTTAACTACTTAAGGAGTACCGATAGGCAATTAAAAATGCTAGAGAGAAGGAGACACCTCAAGCTAGAGAGAAGGGGCAGTCCACAAGCAGCAGATTCAGAGAAGCTCAGAGAAGGGCTTCTCCTTTGCCTTGGAAAAGGCATATCAATTTGGTTTGCTGATTTTTTTTTTTTAATCTTGTGAGTAAGGACTGTGCTTGGATTGTAAAAGGACTGGCTGAAAACTTGGAGCAAAGCTGGGCTGTAAAAGGGCAACAGGGCTCAATAACCCACTTACAGTACCTTTAACTGTTTACAGTTCAACAATGACCCCAGTCCACACCTGTATACACACAAAAGCAAGAACTGAACTAAAGCTTTCCAGAAAGGAACTGATATAGGAAATTAGCAGATTACATTTTTGCTGTAGGCTGCTAACCCTGGGTTCCAGACACCAGTGTCCCTCCTGAACCTAGCTATTCAGATATGCTCCCTCAGATAACCACCATGAGAACCACCATAGTAATGCTAGCTTTTAATTTAACCCTTAAGGATAATATAGTAGGCGGGAAAGGAATACAGGCTAAGCAAAGTTATTCCTTAGCTATTTAAAAACTTGAAAAGCACAAGAGAGTGATGGATTTCTGTAAAATAACAAAAGTCTTGAGGTACAAACCCATAATCTGATCTTACCTTTCTTGTGAGTCTGAGATCTTCTTAGCATTTTAGGCTAAGAAGGCTCCATTCCCCCACCTCTGTTTCCAAGAGTTCCTCTTGCATATGGCAATGGTTGTCTCCCCTGCTTCACCAACTCCACTGAGAAAAGACCCATCTTTTAAATGCCTGCCTTTTGCCAGGTGCTGAGATGCTCACCAGCTATACGGATGCCCCTTTGTAGAGGGGCTTGGGATACCAGTTGAGACAGAGTTCAAATTGATAGTGCCAGGCTACTCTGGCAGTGATAATTCTTCAGAGAAGCACCTCTCCTTGGCAGGAGTCTATGTGGAATATAGAAAGGTATAGCGTATTCTGTTTTGTGCATAGACTTGAGGGTGAAAAAACCCTATGCATTTACCCACAGTATTCACTTATCCCAACCCAGTGGAAACTGTGTTCATTTACTATAGCAACAGCCTGTGCTAAGCTTTTTTTGTAGCTCATTAAAGTTCATTCCCTTGTTATGCCTTTAATAGCAACCTAGAAATTGGCAGGACCTAGTCAGTTCAGGGCTGCTTTAGAAACCTTTGATATTGAATGGCTCCTGGTCAGTTTCACCTGTTAAGCAGAGTATTATTTCATTTCAAAGTAAATATGGGAGCCAAAGTGTCCCTTTAATGAATCCAGCTAGTATGGAGAGAACCAGTATTTGTCAAAATGTAAGCAATAAGACCAAAAAAAGTGTGTAAACAGTTTTTAGCCAAGAAACTGACTCCTTATCTTTTCTGATTATAAATGAATCTAACTTCTAACGGCTGATTTGTCAGGCAAAGTAGCAGTTCTCAGGCCTAGCTAACCAAGGCACCAACCTCCAGATAAGGTAGGAGTCACCTGCGTCTTCATTCAGACTGCACAAAGAATTGATACTTCAATTTAAGGAACCCACTCACAAGACCAAACAAGAGTAAAAAGTATTCAGTCTTTCTTGATTGCATTAAAAACCAAGATCAAATGAAAGCTTTTCTCTAATTAAACCAAAATGCTTTGCATGTACTTAAGGCATATTTTGAGCAAGCAAAGCAATGGGAAGTGAGAGCTAAATTTAGGCACTAGTAAAAAAAGTCAGTGAGAAAGAGGAGCCAGCATCACTGATTTAACCCAGTAGGGAGGATACTCACTCCAAACAAGAAATAAGAGATTTATTTCTGTCCTGTGCTGTTGACAGTGGAAATCAAGGTGTCCTTTGGCCTGGTTCTATGGCCTGGTTATGATTCAGAAAACACTGGAACTGGTGAACTTTTGAACCTGTGACGCAGTTCATACTCATTTAGAGCAATATTTTGGGAAGTCTCTGAGGTGTTTTCGAGAGACTCCAAATTGATACCTTTGAGGGACAGACAAAGGGCCAAGTGCACCAGAGAGTGCTGAGTGCATGGGCAAGTGTGTGTACCTGCATGTTTGATTGGTGCCTCACGTGTCAGCAACAGATGCCTGTCCATGAGTGGTGTAAAAGAGACAGCTCTGAAGAGATCTGGATCCCTGTCCCTGCATGTGTGTAGTGTTTGTGAGGCAGGTTGCATGCCTGTCAGCAGTGGTTCATATGAGTTTGCTCCCTAGCACCATCCACAGAAGCTCTTGTGTCCCTCTCTTCTGTTTGTTATTCATAGAATAGCGTAATAATGGGTTATTGCTGTTTCTATTGTATCCTGTTTGTTGACTGATTGCCATTCTTGTTGTGGTACAATATAGTTATTGTTTATTCCTTCATCTGTGTTGATTATTTTATTGCTCATTAATAATTTCAGACACTAGGTAGGGTTGGGCAATAGACTAATACCTAGTGGTAAGCCTTTGCAAGTCCACCCTACTGCAATTTTTGGATTTGGGGCTTGAAGGATTAACAATTGGACTACTGCCAATTCTTGATTCCAAATTTTAATTAGTGAAGAGATTTAGGCTATTTAAAAGCATGTGCGGCTCCTCCTTGCTGAAGGGGATTTGAATCCACATCTTCCATCTATTTTGTTGTAGGGTACCCTAGGGCAGGGTGTTCTCACTTTCTCCAGCTGAAGATATCTCACTTCCCATGGCTGTACTTAAATATTCATTCACCCAGAATGAGAGAGCGAGAATGGGTAAGTCTGGGTAAGTCTACATTGCAAGAACAGCATGTTCTTAGTAGTCCGTGCTACCACTTCCACTCACATGCTTCAAACCTGGAAGTATGCCTGTAAAGCTGCTCTAGCTTTGTCCCTAGCAGCCATTCTCAAGCGCTTCAGGCAATGAGATCTTAAGGGCAGCCACAGAGGGACACCCCTAGTGTCCTCACTGGTTTACTTCCATGTTTTGAGCACATAAGCAGGAACATGCAGGCTGATTATTCCTGAGAACATCCTGACTGGCAAGGAGGTAGTTATGCCCAAAGACTTGCATGCTGGTGCTTTGTGCACTCATTTAGGAGACTAAAAAAATGGCTTCCAGACACTCTGTGACTGTTTAAGAGAAACTGCTGTGGCAGGAGAGACTGAGAGCAGCCTATCCCAGAAATACTGTGCAGTGTGGTGGTTCAAATATTCACCTTGGAACGAAAGATCCAACTTCAAATCCACTTGGACATTGAAAAGATTTGAACCTAGGTTTCACATATTGAGTACTCTGACCTATGTGCAGTACCTTAACCACTGGAAAATTGGAGGACATCAAGTACCCTAGACTAACCACTGGAAAACTGAATAACAAATTATATTGGTTTTGCTATCTAGCCAAAAATATAGATATAATAATCACAAACTACTCAGCAAATTTGACTTGAATTTCCTAATAGGCTAAGGTTAAGCATAACTGCATTTTTGATAAGCTACATATTTGGAAAAAAAAAAAATGCCAGGCCTGTTCTTGCTGGGTGAATTTTACCATTTACTTCATTGCTGGTGGAACCAGCCCCCAAATTGATTTTAATAACTCCAATTTGCTCTGATTTCACAAAATGGGCAGAAAATTTCCACTGAACTCTCTAGCAGGTGAAACAATTCAATTGAATTGGTGTCATCCCCCACCATATCCCAAACACACACACCTGCCCTATAGGAGCTTTTCATGAAATGCTTTAGCTGTTTGGCTCTTTCCAGTTGACTGGTGCAGGAATGAAGTTCTTTCCGTTTGGCTTATCTTCAAAGATGGGAACCAGCTGTCATACAGGAGCTGAGTAGGGGTTAGCTGGTGATTATTTCCTTTACTGGGGAAAAATTTTTAACACAACAAGGCCCTAGCATTTCCAAAGAGTGCATAGATTTCTTAACGCGATCATAATTAGACATTACAATTTACCTAAAGAATGTATCTTCAGGTATTTTTGTAATCCCAGTGGTCTCTTTTTTAATCCCAACACCTTTTATAGATTACCTACAAACTGTGAAGATGATAGCAGGGAAGTCATAAAGTTCTCAACCTGAGAAGTTACACTGGTTCCAGATTGTGAGTAGTGAGCAATAGGAGGGATGTTTCCAAGCATGCCCGCTAGTTAGTGCTTGAAGCCTAGGTAGTTTTACTCAGTCACTAAGTAAACACAGCATGAGTCATTATCCCTTCTATCCTTACATATATGCATGCTCATATGTATCCTGAACAGCTGGGATTTTAAAGCCTTCTAAACTGTAAACATTAATAATTCGTTTGCTTTGGCAACCCCCTAGACTACTTCCTCTTAGGTTTTTTATAATGTATCATAAGTCCCTCCACAGAGCTTTCCTTGTTAATGAGAATTGTTCTTGTGACACATATACCACATGGTCACACAAACGTAAGCAAACCTCCCCAGAGCAAACGGAAAATGGAAAATACCCAAATCAGGAAGGCCATTATGGAAATCAGTTACCACAGCATTAATTGGGTTGAACAGGTCAACTTTATACTGAAAACAAAGGTGTTTCAGTAGTCCAACTAGCCGGGCTTACTAAAAGCATAGCATCCCTGCGATCAGAGATCTGGTGAAGAATGTCACACATACAAATACTGAAGGAACTAGAGAAAATATTACCCTTACTAGAAAATATGAAAAATCAAAAGTATAACTACAGGTTGGTGAGCTGGGTTCCTTGGGGACACTATGGGGCTGGAGCAGCAGCCCTGCACCACTGCTATAGCAGCAGCAGCAGCAGCCAGGTGCTGGAACTCTACACTACTGCTGTAGCAGCAACAGCAGCAAAAATCAAGGTCAGGTCTACTGCTGTCTGCCAGCAGCAGTTAGGGACCCTGAGCTAGTGAGACAGCTCTCCATGCCCCCCCCCCACACACGTCCCCCGGACTTCGGCACCTTTCCCTCCCCCTCCACTGCAGAGTTTTGCAGAGGGTGAAGAACTCACTAGTTATGCCTTTGTTAAAAATCATTTATATATCTTCCTTTTTAGGGGACATGATATGTAAATATATGTAAATATACACTAGATGATTTAAAGAAACATCAGCTACAAGATTAGATGAAGCATTCAACCTTGGATCGCCTTGTTTAACGTATATTGCTTAAATATTCAAAAAGGATTTAGGAATCAGTTTTTAAAGGTATTTAAACACCTAACTGCAATTGCAATCAATTAGATCCTTCATGCCTTTAAAAATTGATTTCAATGAAATTTAGGAGCTTAAATACCTTTAAAAGTCTTGCCCTAGATTTGAGTCCATTTTTTTTCAATGCTCTGGATGACCATCCCAATTAATTTATTCTTTCATTTAACTTGGAGGAAAATTTGGAGGTGGGGGATGAGTTAAAAGAAAGACCACCATATACACATTTTTATATTTACTTCCATCTCACTTGACTGTTGATGGTTTATGCCCGAACATTATCTTTTTTTTTTCATAGATTATCCATTTGCAAAAAGGAGGAAACAATTTTTCTTGATTTTCTTTGGCTTAATTAATGTCTGCCCTCAAATGAAACAAGCTATATAATGTGCAAAGCTAAGATATAAAAGTATTTCTCCAGTCAGTGATGCTAAAGTAATGCTAGCAGCCTTCATGACCTTGCTCCTGGATATTCCATCACTGACCTCAGAGTAGCTGTTCTTAAAAAAGAAAACTGTAAAAATCAACTTGAATGTGAAGCTGCATCCACAGACTGGATTGTGTTAAGTATGCTTACAACAGGGATTATGAATTTTTATTCCATTATCTGGATTAGTTTTTTATAACCCTTATGTACCTCACTGGGTTAACTGCTTTGTTTATCACCTATGATCTTTTCAACCCACTTGCACCAGTGTCCCTTTCTCCCTATTTTTCCTCTTCCTTTCTCAATTTGTTGCATTTATGTAATATTTATTCTTTTCTATTTCATACGTTGCTGTCTTCAAATCCATTCAGAGCACCTGACAAGTGGGCTGTCGCCTACAAAAGCTTATGCATTTCTGAATGAAATAGTTTCTAACAGTATTGTTAAATATTACCTCTCTCATGCGTTAAGGGCTCTTAAGATGGCAGTGCCCACACATTAAGCTGGGAAAAGATGAGCTAAGTGTCCTATAAGCATCTCTTCCAGTGAGGATTACTATTTGCTCATCTTCATCAACTTGCGTTGCAGTAACATTACATTACTCCACAGGGCCAATACAACTCAGGAACAATCCACCAGTATCCCAGGAGGCACCACTCATGCCCCCAGCCCCCCTACCCCCTTCCAAAAGATGGCTTCCCTCTATCCTCCTGTTCCAGAGTGTCATCAAGGAGAGGAAGCAGTTGGGAGAATCCTAAAGGTAAGAATTCCCTTCCTCCACCCCTCCATGCTCAGAGGCATGTCTCCTCCCCTCCACTCCCCTCTACCTTCACTCCCAATCCTGGCTCACCCTGCCCCTGGGTATCTCCCATCCTCCCCCTAGCTCCTGTGGCTCCTCAAAAGAAGTGAGGGATGGGTTGAGCCCTGGGGGCCAGGGCGGAGACAGAGGGGGAGCCACAGAGGAGCTGGCGAGCAAGGGGAGCTTGGCAGCTCCTAGCCATGTCCTTGTTTGCCAGCCCTCCAGTGGCAAATCCAAGCAGCGCAGGTCAGAGAAGGTATTATCTTTTACCGTGTGGTTGCTAGGACAATGGTCTGACTTTAATTTCACCTAACTCTAGCACTTTCTTATTGTAATGTGTAATAACATTTGTTTTTGTTATTACACATTATAACGTGTAATAACAGGTGGCCTAAGGGGTCACCCTGCCCTGCCATCTGCCTGACTTCAGATTAACACAGCTAACTACTTCTCTCAGCCCACTAAATGATGAACTTTACACTTCAGAGTCCAGTTAAAAATAAAATCCTGGTTGTGCTAGACCAAGAAGCATTCCTCTTGCTGTAGGAATGAGCTGGTGCGGAAGGGAAAAAAGTGGGGGGAGGGTGGAATAATACTACATTTCTTCTTCTTTGCTTTCTAAATGCTTCACTTAATATTTACAGCCATCTTTAATGTTTCACACTGTATTTAATTTTTTTCCAGTTCCCTTTATAATGATCAGATGATGGAGGAGGAAATAAAATTTCTACTTACACTGTTCACTGAGTAGCAAGTAGTTTATGTATCAAAACAAAAGGACAATTTATAACATGCATCCACTCTTTCTCTGCCAGTTCTTACGCAATGCAATTATTTACCTGAATGTGAGGGAAAAGTTAACTCAGTGAATGAGTAAAGCCAATTTTTATGAATAACAGTTAATGTCATCTTCAGCCATCCCCCCATCCATAGCTGGCGTTCTTTTGCTTCAGCCAAGCACCTGGAGGATATAGCCACACAGACTAAAACCTGTCCTGATGGTTAGATACTTTTCAAGCTTTTCTGCCTTATCATTTATTGGCCACTGCCAGATGCATGAAAACTAGATGGACAATGCCTGTCATTCCTATGGATTTACCTACAATTTACACAGGAAATAGGATTCTTAGTAGTTTAAATATAAAAAGAAAGGCCTAGTTTCAAAAGTAATCACATGCACCTAAGACTGTAGCCAGCCACCCAGAGTGGCTGCCACACATGGGTGCAGTAGCAACTTCTGGTTGCTACTGTTCCTGTGATTGCAGTTGCACCTGGGGTAAAAACTATTTTCTTTCCCTCCCAGTCCCTGCCCAGGGCAGTTTCCCCTATTGCCCTGTCACCATGCCCTCCTTACTCTGCTAAAGGATACATTACTGCATTGTAGAGTTAGGGTTAGATTCTGTTCTACCAACTGGCAACATCTACATGAGATGCTACTGCGCAGTTGTGACTCTGTATTTATTTAGTACTAGTTTATACAAGTGCTGGTGAATTTTTTTTTTGTGATGCTACTGCACAGTAGCCTAATACTACTGTGCAGTAGCATTGCACCATGGCTTTTGCCATGTGAAGCTACTGTGCAGTAGTATCGGGCTACTGCGCAGTCAGCATCTCATATAAGTGCAGCCTCTGGGTACCTAAGTGGAATCATTTAACTCCTCTTTCCCCCTGGACCAGATATAGACAGTGAGGCTGCCCCTAGATCAGATATGGCCCTGCATCTGGTAGTGCAGCAAACACTTGCAGCAGTAAGTGTTGTAGATGCCTGAGCCACTGTGTCAGCTCAGGGAACTACAGAGGTCAACATAGCCATCACTCACTTTGTCACTGCTGAAACAGCACCCCACTTGTGCTCTGTACGCCAGAACTGTGGCAGTGGGGGCAGTGATGGTAGCCTTAACCATTGCAGCTCCTTGAGCTGCTGGATTGGCTCAGGGAGGTGCAGGAAACCACTACTAAATTCAGGCCAGATGAATTATGCAGGCCAAATGACACTGATCCATAAGTCAGATCCAGCCCATAGGCTGTATTTTTGACACCCCTGCATTTGTAACACATCATCATCTTACATTTTAGAACAAGTCACAAAAGTACAGCAAGAAGGACAGTGACCCATTCATCTTTTCTATTAACTGTTTCTCAGGACCTTGGGTAGAGTGGACTAGAATCACACTTAGTGCCTAAGGACACTTCTGTGTCTAATAGATGGAACAGAATCTGGCCTTTACTCCTTGTTTTCCAGAGGATGATTTTATTCTGGAGTGGAATGACTTGCTGTGTATGATATATGGCTGTGCATCATGTAACTGTTCCAGGCTCAGATCCAGGATTTGGCAAAAGGGGATGCAGAAGCAGCTACCTATGCTGCAGGGGTGGCTGCTCCTCTGACCCCAGCTCCTTCCCCTCACCTACTGGTGTAGACATACTGCACTGCCAAGCCTCTGGAGAAATTTTTAGAGGTCCCCAAACCATGTAAGAATCCACACCCCCTTTTCCCCTAAGCACTCCTCCTCTCTTCCCTCCCTTACATGCCCTCCCTCCTGTGCCTGCCACTGCAACTTTCCCTGCTGTTTTCAGGTGAAGAAAGCTTCAAAGCTGCTCCAGCCAGGCTGCATGGGGACTGGACTCACATAGAAACAGTGGCAGGCGTTCCCCCTCCCCATGTCTGATCCTAGGGGACCATGCAGGGTGGAGGAACCCACCCCACTACTCATTGTCTCTTCTGCTGCTGTCGCTATTATCAGCTGATCTCAGCCCCTGTTCAGCCTGGCTGCAACAGGCAGGAGCAGCTTTGAAACTTCCCCCCACCCCCAGGACACTAGGGATAGCAGCAGCAGCAGACAGGGGAGGTGGGGGAAAGGGAGGGGAAGCTTTTGAGCACACAGGGGAAGTTGGGGATACTTACATACTTTGGGGACTTTGACAAGAGGCTGCCGTACTGTGGTCCCCCCCCCTGCACCCCTTCTGGATCCACCCCTGAACTGGTCCTCTTCTACTCCAGAGTAAATGCAGTTTATTTACTCATACCCTCATTTACTTGGATTTCACAAAATGGAAATCCGAGTAAGACAGTTCCACAGGACTTAATAGCAAGTGATACAGAAATCAAGGGCAGTAACAACACATTTCCCTAAACAGACTAGCTTAAGACCATGGTCAAGCAAGCAGGACAGTGTGCCAGATAGCATAGGATACAAAAGGAGAGAACACTTATTGAAGGAATTATGCAAAGCACATTTGCAAGTCAATGAGTGATAAAATTATGTACTGGTGCTACAGCACATTTAGAATGAAGAAAGAGTGTCCACCATGACAGAGTTTATCACTTCATTGTGAGCAATTAAGGCAGACATAATGTGCAAGCATTCCTGAATATCATCCATCACCTGGCTACTATACATGCCAGACTGTTCTGCAGTGCAGCTCCAATAGGATTTTTCCTTCCCACCTGCTGTCTCTTAAATCTACACCCTGATTATATTCCTTGTTTGCAAAGGGAAAAAAAAGGGTGAGGAAAATCATCTGGCATTGTTAAAACATAATATGAGAAGAAAACTGCAGAAATAATGCTTTTTTTCCCTTCTAACAGAATGCAGATGTGGTTATTTTCAGGTATTGCTGATGACAACATTTTATGGCCGAGCTTTTTTGTCAGCTTCTCCTCACAAAAGTTAATCCTACTGTTTTCATTTGGGAACATCCTGGCCCATCCTAGGACTCAGCTTTCAAAAAAATAAGAGGGCAGGAAATATTTTAGATCATTGAGGGCTCAGGAAGGAATTCCATCCCACACTGCCCAATCCCCCTTGTGCAGAACTACAAATTCACGCCATGGATTCTTTGACGGATTTGCTGCTGGCCAGTGCCAGAAGAACAATGGTCAGATCAGTATGGCAAGCATGCTTCTGCTTTCCCCGTGTCATTCCAGGTTTCATAGTCTTTCTCCTTTATCTCTGGACATGTCAGTTGAAACAGTGAACATGAAATGGTTAACATTAAACTACATGATCTGTTTGTTTATGAAGTAACAGATTTACAGCTAGAAGCATTAAGGAGCCTGGAAGGAATCTGCATAAGCTTATACACAGAAATGGTTATGTCAGTATACTCCCACATCTCTCACAAGTATCTAATTATGCAGAATGCCCCTTTATAGACATGTTTACTTTGATTCCAGAGACATCTGATAGCATCCCACATTTTGTCGTAGGAATTAACACAACAAGTGACTGTAACAAACAACAGTATGAGGACAAGGATGACAAAAAGAATATTAATAACCATATGCCTTCACCTAGAATAGCATTATGCACTCCCTTAGAGATCCAAATCATATAAACTTCTCCTTTCAATATGAATTAATTAATTAACAATAATCCGCCCTGTTGTCATTGGACCATAAGCTAAATATGAGCCAACAGTGTGCTCTTGTTTCAAAAGAAGTGGACAGTATGCCAGGTTGTATCAACAGGAGTGTCACCTGCTAATCAAAGGAAGTGATACGTCCATCCTATTCAACACTGGTGAGGCCTCACCTAGAGTAGTGTGCCAAGCTTTGGGCCCTACGCATCAAGAAGGAAGTGGACAGTTTTGAAAAGGTCAAGTGCAGATTCACATGCATAATTAGGGGCCTCAGTAGCAAGGTTTATGGGGACAGGCTGAAAGAGTTAGTCTGTAGAAGATAAGACTGAAGAGGGATTTGATAACAGTCTTCAAATACATAAAGGGCAATTGTAGAGACGGTGGAAACAGGCTTTTCTCTTCACTCATATGGGACAGGACCAAGAGTAATGGCCTCAAGCCATAGCAGGGGAAATTTAGGTTGGAAATTAGGAGGAGATTTCTGACTATGAGGGTAGACAGGCACAGTTTTCAAGACCAGGTTGGACAGATACTTGGCAGGAATCGTTTAGTCAGTGATGATCCTACCTTCAGCGGGAGTGAGTGGACTAGATGATCTTGTGAGGTCCTTCCAGCCCTACTTTTCTATCATCGTGTGATCATGAATTGGTAGTTTCCCTTGAGCATCATTGTGGGAACGTGTACTTAGGAAAGGTTTGACGGAAGAGAAAATAGCCGTAGCTTTAGGGACTAGTTTGGGGGCACAGAGTTCCTCATGACACTGAATAAATAATCAGTACATTTTTGGAGAAACAAAATGAGGACAGGGAAGGCTGGCTTCATTTGTGCAGCAGGAAGGGATAAGTTGATAAGCTACAAGAGAAGAATAGCGATAGGCCTTTAAACTTGGACTGAACATGATTTTCCCTCTCTGGTTTTGGACTGCTCCTAAGGTCCCTGCTGTTGAAGATCTTTCATTCCTAAAATCTATTTATGCTTTAGGTGGAGTTAACAAACCCTAACTGCTATAAAATATAGTACACATTCGTCGGCAGTATTCAGCAGATTCTCAACACCTCCTGATAGATTCTTCCAACGTATTCTAAATGGATTTTTAGACTCAAATAAGGTTTTATATTGCTCTCATCACAAACAGGGTCCAGGGGAGAGAGAGTTTTTAATACAGATCTTCATCTGCCCTCCTAAACACAGAGCAAGTAATAACTCTGCCTTGTTCCATGAAAAAAATACTTGAATTTTATTAATCTGTGCTTACTTTCCCCAAATACCTTGACATCTAAATTTCTACTGTGTTTTTGCTATACAAAAGATTTTTTTGGTCTATATAAAAATGAGTCTTGATAGCTCATTTAGAATTAACCAGGTCTGGCTGTAAATACTTTTCTGGTCAGACATTTCAGAAGATTTTGGTGCCAGCCAGTCAGCCAAATCTCAACAAGTAATCTCAGAATAATAAATTATCTCATTTCCAGACAAAAGCATTCAAAGAAGAGAACAAAAGCCAATAAAATCCTAATTGATTATTGCTCAAAATACGAATAAAAAGTTATATAAAACTTTTCTTTTTCTTTTCTTTTAATATTTGCATTTAATGGTTGAAGTAGATAAAATCATAATTTATTCACTTTCTAATCCCTCCAGCTGTGAAAAACAAAGTTAGATTTGATTACACTACTGAACCTCAGGCAAACTTTGTGATGATTCATTGAAGCTTATCCAAGTGGAACACAGAATAGTGAAGGGGAAATGCCAGACACCAAACTGGACGTTCTTATTTCTTTTTTATAAGTATTATTCTATGCCAAAGTTTTTTTTTAAAAAAAACAAACAATTACTATATATGAAGGTTTCTCACACTGTTTGCTAAAGAGAGGAAACAAATTTGATTTCATATACGACACATTCTTGTACCACTTCAGTGAAATTAAAAGTGTTTTTTCAATCCAAATTTTTACCTTCCCCACCCCAAGGTCTCAGTTTAGGACAGCATTTAAGCAGGTGCTTTAACTATATGAGTGTAAAATCAAAGGGATTGTTTGCTGTCCTCAGTGACTTCAGTACATGCATTGCAGCCAAGAGCATGTGTATGCATCTGGACTGTTTTTCAGTCACAATGTCCTTTCACAGTTAATGTGGTGAAAACAGTACTTAGATTAGGGTTATCATATTTGCAGGTCCAAAAAAGAGGACACCTGTCATGCGGGGTGGGGGTAGAGGGGAATATGACAATGGGGGGGGCAGTGACATGCCAGTTTCCCACCCCTGCCCATTCTGTTACCCCTCACTGCCAGGCCACAGCCCCCCCCCCCACCAGACCTGCTGTTTCCCCTCACTCCTAGTTCACTGACCCCCAACCCTGCCAGTGCCCCTCACTCCTAAGCCTCAGTACTCTGCCCCCCTGAGTCATGATAGTGCCCTCACTCCCAACCTGCAGCGACCTGGTGCTGCCAGTGCCCTGCACTGCAAACCTACAGTCCCCCACCCTCTCCACATGCCCCTCACTCCTAATCCATAGCCCCTGCCCCCCAGCCCTCCCAGTGCACCTCACACCCAACTTGCACCCCTCTCCCCCATAGCCTTGCTAGGGGGAGGGGGGAGGCTTGTGGCACCCCCTGCCCTGGGCTGGGGCTGTCGCACTGCACCAGGCAGCCTGGCCATGGAAACCCCTCCCTCCTTTCCCCTTCTTCCCCCCTACCCCACCCCAGGGCAGTATGCCCTGGCTGCTTATTCCCCATGAGCACAGGAAAAGGCCCATGTGCTACTGGCCCCAGTCACAGAGTTCCCTGTTGCCCTGAGAGGGCCCCCACCCTTTCCCCCTCTGGAGGGGCAGGCAACCCACCACCCCCCTTGCCCTCCCTGCCCTGTTGCAGCCCCAGCCCCCCACCCTGACCAAATGTCTGGGATTTTGCTTTGCCCCAGGGGTGGGAGCTGGGGGAGGGCAATCGGAGGCAGCAGGGAGCACCACATGCTAGGCATCTAGGCATGCCTCTGCTGCTACAGGTAAGTATGTCTGTGCTCCCTGCTGCCTCTGCTCACCCTCCCCCTGCTCCCACCAGAGGAGGACCACTCGCATGGTCAAGGGGCAACAGGCTGGGCCCTATGAAGAGAGGCTAATGGGCCTGAACCTATTCAGCCTCCACAAGAGAAGGCTGAGAGGGGATTTGGTGGCCGTTTACAAACTCACCAGGGGGGACCAGCAGGAATTGGGAGAGGCTCTGTTCCCCCGGGGTTAATAGAAATAACGGCCACAAACTGTTAGAGAGAAGGTTCAGGCTGGACATCAGGATGCATTACTTTACAGTTAGGGCTGCCAGGCTCTGGAATGGGCTCCCAAGGGAGGTGGTACTCTCTTCTATCTTGGGGGTCTTCAAGAGGAGGCTGGATAGATATTTGGCTGGGGTGTTATGACCCCAGCACTCATTCTTGTCCAGGGCAGGGGATTGGACCTGATGATCTGTTTAGATCCCTTCTGAGCCTAAGCACTATGATAGTATGGACATTTTCATAGCATCATCTTGTTCTGTCATCTGTGGCAGATGAACAAGAACAAGAAGCAATGGTCTAACATTGCAGCAAGGAAGGTTTAGGTTAGACATGAGGAATAATTTTCCAACTAGGAGGGTAGTAAAACACTGGAATAGGTTACCCAGAGAGGTGGTGGACTTTCCATCCTTGGAGATTTTTATGGCTTGACAAAGCTTTGGCTGGGATGATCTAGCTGGGGCTGGTCCTGCTCTGAGCAGGAGGTTGGATCCTGAGGTCCCTTCCAACCCTAACTTTCTATGATTCTATGACAGTGCTAGCACAAAAAGAAATGGACATAAACTAGTTATGACAAAATTTAGCTTGGACTGCAGAAGATTTCTAAGCAACAGAGTGATGAGGATCTGGAACAGCCCCCACAGGGGGAGTTTTAAGATGGGGGCTAAACATTTTCTGAAAAAGATTATTTGATGCAGTGGCCTTCCATGACAGTAGACTAGACTCAGTGACCCAGGAGACCCATACCATTCCTGTGTGCATCTCAGAAAGCCAGAAGCTGCACAGCTGACTGCTGTTAGATGACTGCTGCTTGCATAGATGACAACTTTAACACCACTGCAAATGAAGGGCAGAAGCAAACACCTCAGGTTTTTGGCAGAAAAAATGGCAGGCAAGGGAGCTAGTTTTAATAAATGGCACTTAAGAAATGTATAAAATGGGCTATATAATGTGGTTTTCTTTTAACAGCAGGAGACGACATAGTGACTTAGGGAGTTCCTCCCAGTCCTATGCTGCTAAGAAAGTGGAAAGACTCCTGTTGGTTTCAATGTGCTTTGGATAAGGGCCAAAGTGAGAGGCCTGTTTTAAACAGGACCACAAAAAGAGTAACCACCAGTCCTTGTTTATTATTTTTCAGTTACTTCTACAACATAAAAACATCATTAAGCAGTATATAAATAACAAATTTTACTATGCATACCACGCTTCTCTTCTTTCACTTCTCCACACTTCCTGAAGGCTGATGGAAGCATATTTAAATAAATCAGACAGGACAGGAAATAGCAGCTACCCTAAACTTCTGTACTAGTACAAAAGCTCTCTAATTAAACAGAAGTAACTGACATTTGAGTGTCAGTGATTCCCTGTCTGCCATACCTCATTTAAACAGAGATATAATGTGAATGTTTAATCTTGTCTTAATGGTTCTATCAAAGATCCTTTTGTCACTATCTGACTCGTTT
This sequence comes from Crocodylus porosus, assembly GCF_001723895.1. Classification (NCBI taxonomy): domain Eukaryota; kingdom Metazoa; phylum Chordata; order Crocodylia; family Crocodylidae; genus Crocodylus; species Crocodylus porosus. The sequence goes on along the minus strand of NW_017728906.1, from coordinate 96,239,900 downwards.
CAACATATCTGTTACAAGCAGCAAGTTAGCTAATATAACAGACCAATACATATAGCTTATATCTGTCTAGATTCCTGGAGTCTAAAGCCAAAATGGACCATAAGATCATCTAGTGCAATCCCCTACACGCAAATTATACTGATGCCCTCTGACAGATTACTTTTAAGTTACAACTAACCCACATTTATCTCATTTTCTCTATGCACAAACTCTGTGCACTGAAAAAGTAACTATCAAGTTGTTGGTCATGTGCTAACATTTTTCCTCTATAAACCTTTTGGGCCAATCTTAACAAACTTTTCTTCAGGTCAACAGTCTTACTCAGAATTAATTCAACTGAAGCAAAAGCACTGCAAAAATAAGGCTTGGCAGAGTTGTGGCTAGTATTTTTAATTATTTTTTAAAGACAGTTTCATGTTATTTATAGAGGAAACAGCTCCACCTAGCTGTTCTGGGTCCAAAGACTGAATGACGGCAATGCATTTCTGCCAAGAGAACATAGAAATACTAACAGGAGGACAGAGCATACCCAGTTCTGACATTTCATAATTATATTTTGGAAAAATAACACAAGCAACATTTGCCTGTCTTCACATACTTTATCAGTATTGCATTAATGTTAACTAAAGCAATACAGGGATTAATAAACAAAGCCATTTTAAGTGGAGATTTTAAGTCAAAGAGATTTTTTCCATCTACCAATGCACAGAATTTGCCTTAATTTTAAGTTGTGTTTGTCCCCAGAAGAAAATGTGCAATAAATTGGAGTGAACAACCAATATTAAACCTTGCACATTTTGTTGCATTGCCTATTCTAAACTTATAAATAAATGTGTACTATACAGTAATTTTGTTTCAAATGTTCCAGCGATTATAATTAATTTTTTATTATTTCTCTATTATACGAGTGCCTGAGGGTATCAACCAAAAATTAAAGCCCCACTGTACTAACAAATTACCAAGACGGCCCCTACCCTCCCCACACCCCTACCCTACCTGGAGAGCTCATCATCCAAAGTTACTTTGACATCAGAGCGCATTATGATACATACCAGAGCTAGCTGGCTCAGATATTGATAACAGTGTCACTTTGGCAACATAGAACTGAAAAAGCCACTTAAAGCTGAACTAAAGCTTAACCCAGGTAAAGCAGTTAGCTTACTCTGAGTTGTGCTACTGTAGCTACGCTGTTAATGGTACCAGAGCCAGTTTAACCAGGGATGCACATGGAAGTTTATGCATCTCTGATTCAGTTAGTCTACAAGGTGCCTCTCTAGCCTGCCTTCTGCTTGACTTCAGACTAACCTGGGTAACTATCTCTCTCTAGTTAGTTTAAAGTATGTCTATGTGAGCTGCAGTCTCAACTGGGGCTGCAGAGTAGATATGCCATAAGTTCTTGATAATATGTAACAGGTAAATAAAACAAAAAAGCAGAGCGAGAGTGAGGAAGAAAAAAAAGCCAATGCATATTGAGGTGTTTGCATAAATTAGTTATAACAACGGACTTAGCGACCGCATCTACATGGGGGGCGGACTGTGCATAACCAAGTACTGGCATTACTGCACAGTAGCATCCCCACATGGTTTTTTTCTGACACTACTGCGCAGTAGCAACAAGCTACTGCACAGTAGCTCATTACTACTGCACGGTAGCGTCACATCACAGTCAGTGCCTCCCAATGCTACTGCTCAGTAGCAACCAGCTGCTGCACAATAGCTCATTGCTCAATGAGCTACTGTGCAGTAGTATCTCATGTAGACACAGCAAGTAATCATCATTAGTTACTAGCTTAACCACCATAACCATATTAAACCATATTAAACCAATTTGAATAAGCATCATTTAATGAAAAAAAAACATGCATTAACTTCACATCAGAAAGGCTTTGCATCTCAAGACAGTACACCTTTCATTGCTGTCCATAAAGGTAGATAAGCATGTTCCTGTAATTATCAAAAAGACTCCAGAGCAATTTATGAGCAATATATGAGCTGCTGGTTTTAGTGCAGCTGTTGGAGAGAAAGTACTGAATCCCTCTGATTTGAAACACTCCACAGAGGCATCTCCTAGTAGGTACAAGTAGAACTGTATGTAAAACAATGGGAAACTGGTTATCAGAGCAAGACAGCAGGCACTGGTAATGACTAAGAAAGGTGCTAACAAGAAAAGGTTTCATCTTGAGGGAAAGTGAAGTAGGTTTCAACCAAGTCCTTCTCACTCAGGTTTGCACCAGATTGATGGGGGTCATTACAGCTAGAAGATGGTGAGCAATTTGGAACAAATTCTGTCTTCAGTCATATTAGAGCAGCATTAGGGAACTCAGCCACAGCAATCTCAAGGGCAGCCAGGTACAACTGAGGGCAGAACGTAATCAGTTCTATTTACTAGCAGACCTCTGAAAAAGAATTCAAAGTCACGCTGAAGAAAGCCGAGGGAGCCCTTATTTCTCTTCAGTGAACCCTAGAGTGAATCAGAGAGTGTATGCTAAATGGTTACTTCCTCTTCTACACAAGTAGGCATAACTTTTTCACTCAAGGTTAGATTTCCATCCACATAACCACCTCACTCCTCTTTGCATGTGAACTGTCCATTTCCTTTTCTCACAACATCTGGAATCTCCAGAGAGTGAGAATTAGATGCTGTAAAAATGGTAATAAAAGCTTATTTAAGCCATTAAGCAACCTTTTTAGAACCTATAGGGTCTTCTTTTTAGTCATCCTTTAAGGAAATAGTATCTTTATTAGGCATGGTTTCTCTAGCAAATTCTCTACCCTGACCTTTTCCCTATGACCATCCCATATAATTTGCTGTTCATACCAAAGTGGCATGAAGCTCAGAATTATGCAAACAGATGCATTAAGAAGCTCGACATTTACTCCTTGAATCATCTATAAGATTTCAAAAATGTAGTAAAATCCTTAAAATTATTGTAATATCATTAGTATTTTTGCAAAAGTTATGCAGCTATACGTAGTAATTTATATATGAAGTTATTCACTTCCTTTGTATATATATCCAGATAAATTAATTTAATGAAAAAACTACACGGTGTAGGGTTTTCTGGCCCTTCGAGACATTTAGGAATCAAGTGCAACTGATTTGGTGCCTCCCAGTATGCCTGTGCAATATATTCAGTGCTATGTTAACTCACAGGTATGTGCCATTTGAGATGTGGATGGTAACCCCATAAAAATGCTGCTGAAATCAACTCTGAAAAAGGCATCACTAAACCAGACACAAGGAAGAACACATTTTTATGAGTCTCTTTCTATTTGGAATGTACACATAAATAAAGGGTTATGAAATGTTGCAAAAAAAAAAAGCTTCCTTTCCTTCCTGTTTTGTTTGGGTTTTGTTGTGCCCCCCACTGCAAGTCATGCAGTTTCTTACTTGTTGACGATATTTGTTCAAGTATTTTAAACCAAATGACACTTCGAATTAGTGAAAAGCCACCCATCAGAGAAAGAAGCACTATGATGCACTCCCAAACAGCACAGTATTCTGCAAAATGTTTTTTGTCTACCACAACCTGCCAGCTCTTATCCATGTGAAGCAAACCAAGCTATTCATGTCTGCTGAACAGACCCAAGAGATCACAGAATCATAGAAAATTAGTGTTGAAAAGGACCTCAGGAGGTCAACTAGTTCAAACTCCTGCTCAAAGCAGGACATCCCCAAGTATATCATCCCAGCCAAGGTTTTGTCTAGCCAGGTCTTAAAAACCTCCAAGGATGAAGAGTTCACAATTTTTCTGGGTAAACTGTTCCAGTGTTTTACTGGAAAGTTTTTTCCTACTATCTAACTTAAACTTCCTGTGCTGCAACTTGAGAACATTGCTCCTTGTTCTGTCATCTGCCACTACTGAGAACAGTCTAGCTCCATCTTCTTTGAAACCACCCTTCAGGTAGTTGAAGGCTGCTGTTAAATCACTTCTCAGTCTTCTCTCCTGCAGACTAAATAAACCTTGTTCCCTCAGCCTCTCCTCATATGTCATGTGCCCCAGACCCCTCACCGTTTTCATTGCCTTCCACTGAAATCTGTCCAATTTGACTACATCATTTCAGAGGGGGCAGGGGGCAAAACTGGACACACTACCCCAGATGTGACCTCACCAGTGCTGCATAGAGGGGAATAATCATTTTCCATGATCTGCTAGCAATGCTCCTACTAATTCAGACCAGTATGCCATTAGCTTTCTTCACAATAAGGACGCACTGTTGGCTTACATTCAGTGTATTATCCACTGTAGCCCCCAGGTCCTTTTCTGCAGCGCTGCTACTTATCTAGTTAGTCCCCAGCCTGTAGCAGTGCATGGAAGTCCTCCATCCTAAGTGCAGAACTCTGCACTTGTTCTTATTGAACCCCATGAGGTTTCTTTTGGTCCAATCCTCCAACTTGTGGAGGTCTCTCTGAATCATAGCCATACCCTTCGGCATATCTACTACTCCCCCCAGTTTGGCATCATCCACAAACTTGCCAACAATGCAATCCATCCCATCTTCCAGGTCGTTGATGAAGATATTGAATAAAACCGGTCCTTGATACCAGCAGCCAACTAGACATTGAATCATTGATTATTACCCTTTAAGCCTCACAATCCAGCAAGTTTTCTATCCACCTTACAGTCTATTCACCCAACCCCTATTTCCTTAGCTTGCTTGCAAGAATGTTGTGGGAGAGTATATCAAAATTCTTGCTAAAGTCAAGGGATATCACATCTACTTGTTCTCCCTATATCCTCAGAACCAGTCATCCCATCATAGAAGGCAATCAGGTTGGCCAGGCATGACCTGCCCTTGGTGAATCCACACTGCCTGTTCCTAATCACCTTGTTCTCCACCTTGTCTTTCAAACTGAATTCCTTGAGGACCTGCTTCATGATTTTTCCAGTGACTGAGGTAAGGCTGATTGTTCTGTATATCCCCCAATCTTCTTTCTTCCCTTTGTTAAAGATGGGTACTATATTGCTTGAAGAAAAGATGCTTGAAGAAAACTAAGGACAACATTTTTCATCATATCATCATCATTATCATTGTATTTGCATTAATAAGATTAGAGTGCATAAATCTGTGAATTGTGCCACAGATGTGTATTTTGAAATAGCACTAGTATCTGCTCTTGCTTATTTCTGCATTTTAAAGCATGTTTTGCTAAGCTTCTGCTGTCTGAGCTCTCTGATAAGGTCTTAAATTCTTGTTTGAATGAAATAAATACATAGTGACAGTTGGCTTCTGTGATCAAGTGACCAGCACAGAAAGATGGAGCCTAGTACCAGTGGGTGTTCTTGGTAAAACTAGCCCGACATCTGATAACATTAACTTTAAAAGGAGAATTTTTGCAAAATGTTTGACTCTTTGGAATTTTTTTCTCCAGATACGGTATTGAATTTATATTACTATTTAGCACTTACAAACCATTTTGCATCTTTTTAGCACTTCAGATATGTAAGCTTAATAAAATCCTCAGTAGGGGATGCCATAAACACACTTAAGCAGGTTTTCCTTAGTTCCACAACAGCCTTTTTGGCCATATGATAGTGATAGAAACTACTTATGCCCAAAATGGATCATGGAGCAACTGGACATTCTATAAGATATTCCTTTTACATATTTAGAAATTTCAAAGGCCACAGACAGGTGTTCATTTCTAGAGGTAAGAATTCCAGAGAAATTATCACTAGAAAAATAGCCCAGGAGCTAGAGCTAATATGTGTTCCAGACAGAGGTCACTAGAGGGCTGCTCCATGGGTCATCCCACCCTTAAGGGAGCCCACTGATTCACAGCCAACATTGTCCACTGGCTGGGAAAGGGGCAGCCCAGGAGGGTTCCAGTCCTGGGACAATGCCCCCCCCAATCAGCTGACTGATAGGATAGGGTAGTCCATTCTCTTTTGGTAGTAACCCTCCCAGTTCCTGCTGCAGGAGAATAACCCCCAATCCATGCATTCCCATGGGCCAATCCAGAGGTGTGTAGGGGGAGATGGGTGGTCAAAGCTATTTTCCTGTGGATCAACTCTCTTGGGGCTCTAGGAGGGAATTCCAGTGCTCTCTCTTAATCTAAGAGCTCAGCAGTGACAGCACTCACTGGAAACCTTAGGAAATTCAGAGATGATGGCACTCTGACTTTTCTGCTAAAACCATTCCACTGTACATGGAAGGATTAAAGATTCACAAGTAAGCTAGAGAGAGAGCAACAGTGAGCATGACTCTGTACTCCTTTAGGGTAGAGCACTCACCTGTAGGGGTGCAGTTCTGGGTTTCAGTCCACGCTCCCAGGATGGTTATATTTTAGCCTATGAACTATATAGCCATTGGCACAGGTCGCCTAGGTGGCAGGATGCCTAGGTGATGCTGGGCTTTGGATTCAACTCCAGTAACCAGACACCTAAAACTTAAGTGACTTAGACATAATCAGTTGGCTGGGATGGTTTAGATAGGGAAGCCCTTTGCAAGGGGCTGTACTAGATGATCTTGTGAGGCCTCTTCCACCCCTACTTTCCTATGATCCTAAGTCCATATTTGTACCTCGTCCTTTGGATCTAAAAACCAGCATTTAATCACTTACAATGTCTTTACTTCAATATAGAGGAAAGACAACATCTGAACTTTATGTAGCAATTTTCAGCTAGCAGGGTATTAAAATGTCTGAGTCATAATGGAAATAACAGTCTTTTAATGAAAACTGAGCCTGCCAGTTACCACTATACCTTCTAGGCTGATTCCATACTCTGGAATGCATCACCATCTTCATCTTGGCAGCACCTTCAGGAGTACATTTCTGCTTATGTTTAAATGGGCATGATGTTTTAAGCAATGGTGAATCATTACTTTTTCCACTTCTTTTAAAAGATTACTCTAAACTTCCAAACCTTTTCTTCATCACCTTGATAAGTTCTGCTAGGATATAGGGCTGTGCAAAGCTTCAGTTACTGATTCGATTCGGAGGAGATTCGGCCCAATTTGGCGGCCAAATCTCCAAATCTGAATCGAATCAGGAGATTCGGAAGCCTCCAAATTGATTCGGAGAGATTTGACAATTCGGCCATAGCCACAGCTTTATATGAAGAAACAGTTGAACCTAACGATCTTGAAAAATTCATGTGGAAATCCATAGGAGTATCTACACTTTTGTAAAGTAGGGTGCAAGTGACCACATATAACACATATTTTTCTCCAGTTAAAGAAAAACTAGATTTACTAATATACTAGGGGGCAGTGTTATATAATTCAGTTTAAGAGCAAAGCGAAAACATATAATTTTATAGGAATATCTGCTAACCTGCTAAATTATATATTTAGTTTAAAAAACACAACAAACCAGGCAAATATAGTCAAAATATATTTTTCAGTAGTCCTATAGTCATTACAGTCAAATGTACATCTTATTCAAATTCATAAAACAAAATTTAGCCTTCTTGAGTGTTGTGACAATTCATCCAATACTTCACTGTCAGTCATTTTCATACCTGAGATAATGTTCACCTAAGTTAATATTACCGCACAGGAGTTAAGGTTTTAGCTAGTGGCAAAAACAGTTTGCAGGGCTGTGAAAAAGAAGGGAGACTTTACTACAAATGCCTGAATAACAGCAAACTTACAGAAGAAAGAACAGCTTGAATAATGGAACATCAAGGACATAATCAACATGGTTAAAAAGGAGAGAGCATCATTAATGCTGGTGGAGTGAAGAGAGATTAGCAAGAAGTAGATATAATGAGACATAAAGTCAGTTGACTCCCTGGGTGCCCCCAGATGAGCAGATGTGCGGTTTGCAGTACCCCAAACCTGTTTGAGGTACTGAAAACCACATATGGTAGACATGAATTGTTTGCCGTGCTGCAAATTTGCATCATGGTGCCAAAATTTATACTGGGAACTCCCAGTATGAAAAAACACAGCAACAAGTGGCGTAGCACACATCCTAGAAGCTGGATCAACCGGAAGCTGGGTCCTCCAGGGAGATGCTCCGGCTATTGACCAGAGAGTCTCCCCTCTTCTAGGTCCTCCCTGGCTCCTTCAGCACTCCAGGAGCTGGGAGAAGTGGGGAACAGGCAGTTTGTCCAAAGCAGAGCATTTTGCTCCATGCTGCAGTGCATGTTTAGGGGCATGCACAGTGGCAAAAAGTAGCGGCACAAATTTATGCTGCTACTTTTTGTGCCACTGCAAGTGCAAGCCCCTGCATGTGGGGACCTAACTCAATAAAAATGCTATCATCTCTCCCAAACAGTTGGTTTCAAGTCTGGGTGGAGCAAGAATCAAAAGGGGATGCAACTGCTCTACCACATTTGTGAGTCTGACCCTGTACAAAGCTCATAACAATAGACTTGATTGTGACATTTCAAGCATTTTTATATCCAGATAGTTTTTCATGGTATTATAATACTTTTGCTTTAAAAATAGATAAGTATTTCTGAACTTTAATATGTTTCATTGGAGTTCAGTTCAAGAAAAGGGAAGGGAAGGTTTCTAGGCAGTGTGTATGCATGTATAATTACCAGCTGGAATTCTCAAGCCTAATTCAGACTACAGTGATTGTTGTTCTCCCTGTAACTAATCTGGGTTTATATAAAATATATTTAAAAAGATAAAAGATTACATTCAGAGGAATTAAAACATTACCTCAGTTCACATCTGTAATTCATTCAAAAAAGGCAGCTCCCATTTTAGATGGGAGTGAAATCAATTGTCAACTATCCAACCTTTTTATTCCAATAAACTTATTTTTCTTCATTGGAAAAGTCAAAGTAGCTGATTTACTTCTTTTACCTCAAAGTTCCCCTTTTTCTAATTAGGCATGCTAACAATCATCAAAAATATATTTTCTACTTTGTAACTGTAACAATGAATGACACATTAGTGAGCTGGCAAGCAATAATGGAGGCTCAGCAAGAAGTCCCAGAGCAACCTTCACACAGCTAAAGTGCCAGCTACTATTAAGGAAAGAGTAAGTACATAATAGGGTGGCAGGACTCTGTGTACTTTTCCTTTCATGATTAGTGGGTGGAGAGTTCCCAATTACAAAATTACTAAAATTACATCAGACTATAACAGTTTGTTCTTTTAATCATCTGGGGGTTTTTTAAGTTCTTATTCTTACCCTCCTGGGCTGTTCATAGAATTTCAATCCTGTTTGTTAACTTGCTTGTCAGTGTGAAGCACAAGGTATCATCTGAAGTTCCCTCTGCAGACACTGTCAACAGTCACCTTCCTTTGCAAGAAGCTTTGAGGTATCATCTCACAAATTCTTTCAGAGAACAGATTCCTCCACAACAAAGATGGAGCCATAAAGCTATGCTTATCTGGAAGACTCCACCATGAGCTTGACTATTTGTGGAGCACTTAACCTAGTAGTAAAGCTCCCATTGTATTCAGTTGTGTATGCAGAAGGTGGGAGAGAACTTTCTTAGTGGCAGATCTCCAGCTGTGTAATGCTTTTGCCAAAAATTCAGGATAGCCCTGAATACCAATGCTTTCAAGAGACCTGCAGAACGCAGCTTCCTATTAATGCTTTCAAAGTATCACTTCCGTAATAATAAGATACTGCATATCTGCTGCAGAAAGACAGCACATTCATTCAGCGGAGGGGAATAGAGAAGAAAAAAAAACTATCCAAGGAATGCAGATAGCAAGAAGAAATTATCTAACCTGTACATATTTTTATTTTTATAATTTTATTATGAATTCAGGTACCATGGAGATGGGTACAGGATAAAAATAGAGGGAGGTGTTATTGGGTTCCATATTTTAGACTGTGTTCTACATGTCAAAAGGATTCAAATATAGATTATACCTTGACTTTCATGGAGTGAATGTAGGAAATAGAAAAAGCAGGTATTTTAGAAGTTATTTTTCTATAAACTTATATGCAGTGTAATAAACCAATATCATTCATGCATTATCTTACTGTGATAGAAAACACATTTACCTTAAATTACTTCAGTCTTTAATTATATGGAAGTTCCAGGAAAAGCAGCTACCTTCCTGATTTTTTTCCATGAAATTTAGTCCAATTTTTTTTTTTTTTTTTTGATAACTACACCAGAATATATTACAGGGATTCTTCACAAGAAACTGTGCAGGGTCTTGAAGGGAGGGGCAAAAGAAATGGCTAAGGAGCATAAGTGTTAACAGAAAAAGATTCTTCTCTTCAAGTGTAATGTCAGGCTACTTAATTTTTTATTATCATTTTTTATTTCACTCCAAGTAAAAAAAAAGTTTGAAAGCAAAAAAACCCAAAAAGCAAAACTCTTTACAGAGATTCACTTTACAAAGATTAACCAGCTACAACTATGGAGAAACATATAGCCCATAGGCTAATGCAAACTTCTAAACTAGGGGTTTCAAACTTATGCCCTACAGGCCCATGTCATGTGGGTTCTGGGCCTGGTAGAGGGGCCAGAAATTTGGGGTGGGCCACCTAAATCTGGGGCATGGAGTTCTGTTGGGCATGATGCATGTTGAGGGATGAGCAACGATTGTGTTAATCTCCACCACTGCTTATCCCACTGTCATGTGCAGATTCAGCCCACGAGGAGCCCTGTAGTCTGTAACTGGCCCAGGGAGTGCAGTGAATTTCACATCTGTATTTTAAAGGTTGTAACTCCATTTTGGTCAATGTAGCCCAGACTTCCCACACAGCCCTACCGAATGAATATCATGTTGATATTTTTTTTCAGCTGTTAGTCTTCAAATGCACTGAAAAGAAAGACAATGCTATGTCAAGAACTTTTTGGTGCTTCTCTGATGCCTTAATACTTGTCAATATCCTGCTTGATGTGAGGGAAGGGTTAAATTTGTGCTTGAAGTGCCATATAAAAATCAGGCATATTTTCCACTCCCAATTTTTTAAATTATTATTATTTTAAAATGAAAAGTCTGTGTGTCAGAACACATAATACCAGTTCAGCAAAAGCCTAGGACTAAGGCCCAAGTCCGAAGCCTATCACAGTCAATGGAGACTTTCCGTTGGTTTCAGTGGGCTTTGTATAAGAGCAAAGGAACTTCACATCAGGACTGGAGTAAATTGGCATTGTTCTTGCTTGCCTTTTGTTTGGCTGTAGCCACTGCTGTTAATTTCTCACTTTAATGAGCATTAAAGTAATTACTCCAAAATAGTTTGACTAATTTTTTTTTTTTGGACTCCCTTAAGAATACAGCAATTATTTTGGATTATAACACAGGATTAACCCTCCAACCAAGAAAATCAACAAAAACATCACATCTCTATATTACTATATGCTAACCCACATCTCTTCTGTGTCATAGATACCTTCAAAGACATAAATACCAGTGCTATTGGTAAATGAATTGATTCTGATTCCTTCATGTGAAGGATAATAGTTTGCATTAACACAGCACAGGACAGAACAGTATACCAGAGCAACTTAGAAAGCTGGGAATTATTAGTTTCTTTATAGATGAGTAGAACAGACACAAAGTGGTAAATGGAAAACATTTTAAAGGCCTATGCAGAGATACTTTGATTATACATATTCAAAAAGCAATTTCAGCACCTAAAAGAGATTGGTATATGCACTTTAGGTACTTACATGCACAGGTACCTAAAAGGTACATGCAGAAGTAAATAGCAAATACATAAAACTGCTTGCATGCAAATATGCCCATAAGGCAAGCTGCTTAAGGTGCCCCACAGGCAGTACAGCAACCATTTCAGTTACATAAATGGTGCAAACCATTTGCCAAATCCTGTTGATTTCCATATGAAAGGCACTGCCTAAAATGAATTAAGCGTGCCTGCTATTTCCTTCTAGACCAGGGTGAGCTCAAACCTATGCCACCCTGTTAGGACCTGATTAAGGCTGCCTTGTATTTCAATACTTCATGAAGAAGCAATTAGTTAATCAAAGACCTGCTTTATACTTTGCCTGATAGCAACTTCAGCTACTTAACCCTCTGTCTTGGTGTGAACCAGGCAGAGGGTGCTGCACACTGCTCTTGTGCCAGCAGAATGCTGCTCCTCAGGACCTGTAAATCCTTTGCCTCCTTCAAGCAGAGTCACTTCACCTCTGACAAGCAGAGGAAGCTTCTGCTGCCATCTGAAAGCTAACTGAAGGCAAATACAGAAATTCCTATGCTTTCTGTGTCATGCTTGCTTCAGGAGGTGCTGCCTCCCCCTGCCTCCCCATGGTACAAGTTGCACTGAATGGGTTGTGCTGAATTCTGTAGCTAGAGCTGCTTATCTCTGAGTATGTTGACACTGCTCTCTACTCCAAATGGGCCTACTGTCTCATTAAAAACCCTCGTTAAAAATTGGGGACTGCATGCAAACACACTAGGCTAGGTTTTGCTTGATGGAGGTGTGCATGCCTATGAACAGAAGAACCAAAGAAAAGGGAAGAGACAGGCAGCCAGAACACTAAGGAAACATTTTGAAATACTCAGAAGACAGCCTTAAGAGAAAGCATAGAGAAAAAACTTTTGGGATGCAGTGTAGACTGGAAAGAGGTTTGGAACTATGAACAAAAGAAACTGCTTCCTTTTGTTTCATTCCAACTGCGTTCAGGGAAGCAAGACTCGGCGTATGTTTCTTCTATATAAACAAAATTGCATCAAAGAATATTTGACTTCATCATTAGATTCTTCTCATGACAGACGTGATCTTCAAAACCCTGAATAATGACTAACTGCTGGAGATAAAAGGTAAAACAACATAAAAGCATATGGCACTTTTTAAAATATGTGAGCCCTACAATTGTATACATAATCTGCTGGCCAATTTCCTTTACTTAGGTCAATGTCAAATATGAACGGTACACACACTAAATAAAGGTTGTGACTAACTGATTTTTGCTGAGAAGGAATGAGGAAAACCAAATTTTTTATACACACAATTGTTGTAGACTAGCAACAGTTGCCAGCACAAGCTGTTCTAGTTTCATTGCCAGTGCCAGGGAAAGAGGCCATTTTAAGGAGTGGTTCTTATGGGCAAAGAAACAAAAATGCCCAAAAAAGCTGAAGTATCAATATATAGTAAGCCTGTGTAAGAAATCTGGCAAATACACTTAGATTTACTGCCCCCAATGAGAGCTTGCTGCAGTGTCCAATTATAGAATTATTATATTTTTAATGTAATAAGCAGTATCTGAAAGTCCAGCTATTATACACTGATGTGACATCAAACAGTGCCAAAGAGGGTATTTAGCTTGCTTTGCTTGCTCTAATATAGGACTGGAAAGAATTTCCTGGACCACTGAGACTAGTCCCCTGCAATCACCATGTAATAACTATTTGTGAAAAAGGAAAAACGATAACATCCATTCCAGATCTTGCACACCACAGACACAAAACACCTGATAAACAGAAGCCTACAGCAGGGGTATGAAACTCAATAGGCCCTATGGGTAACATAAGTGATACAGGGTCAGTCCACGGGCCAGATCAGGCCTAGAGATTGGTCCCACACGCGAGATCCAGCACACACACTCCAGACAAGCCCCACAGACTGTATCCATAGCATATGTTTGTTTCAGCACTGCACACACACAGATCCCAACCCCAGCCCTCTATGCTTTGTGCAGCATGTGCCAGACTGGCTCACATGTCACATGTAGCACATGAGGCTGGGTCCAGAGACAGTGTGAGCTGAATGCAGCATGCAGGCTGGTTCAGGGCATACTGATTCAGCATGCCGGTCCCATCCAAGATCCAAGGGCAGCATCATGGGCTGGATACAAGACTGAACACAGGCATGGGCAAACCAAGCAGTTGCCTGGGGGCCAGACAGAAAGGGGACCTGAAAATGTTTTGGTTTTTTTTCCATTGTCCAATTATTATTATCATTATCTCTGGCAAAGGTGGGGCCCAAAACTAAAAATTTGCCCAGGGCCTCCTGGAGGCTAGGTGTGTCACTGGCTGGATGACAGGACTCTGAGGGCAAAGGCCATATCTTTGATGTCCCAAAGTATGTCAGTATACAGTATGTCATAGGAAGAGCACAGGAAAGACAAGGGCAAAACTAATGTTTAGGCTACCTTTACTAAGTTCAAGAGTTTTCAGAACTGCTCTGAGGCTGCCAAGCTCTCTCCGGGTATGGCCCTAAAAGTGAATCACTGATAATGGGTAAAAGGCAATTTCTGCACATTTGGGCCATTTTAGATGTGCTCACCATTTTGAAATCAAATTTCAGTTTGAATTAAGGGTTAATAGATATTCAAGGGAGTTTGCCTCCTTCTTCACAGACCAGCATACTGCCCATATGCTTGGTCAGACCTAGGGGCTTATCAGGATACTGCTACTTAGGTATAGTGAGGTGTTCTTGGCACATCTGACTATGTAAAGGCTGTGGGATGGGTGGGGGAAGGGGGAATAGCCTTTTTTTGTTGTAAAAACCCAAGTTGCAATGCTTATCTGCATTCCTAAGGAATTCTTATCTGAGTTCCTAAGCACTGTTTTTTTCTAAAAGCAACATGATAATGTTACTTAATACAATTTAAATGGCCTAATTCAGGCTGCCCTTGCCTGCATTAACTTTGGGTGTAGTGAGAAGTGCAGATCCCAGCTGTAACCAGAATGATTTTTGCGAAGTGCTCTGAGTCACAACATTACCCCAAACCAAACAGAAGATTACTGTTGGTTGGGGGGGGAAGGGGCGAGGCAGAGGGAGGTGGTGAATCTAGCTGGGGCTGGAAGCCTGCAGCCAGGTCCCTTAGCAATGCCCAGGGCTGTCTGCCAGTTCTTGCTGTTTTCGGAATGGCAGGGGGGGAAGGCAACAGAGGGAGCTCATTCTTGGAGCTCCCCAGCTGGTGCTGAAGGGTGGCATGGGTGAATTAGAGCTCCCCCCACCTGGGGGTGCTGCAATACACCTGCCCCATCCTTCAGGGGGGCTGCAACCCCCCAAGACTGAACTCCCTCTGCTCCCTTTCCCTTCTCCCAATCTGAAAATAGCTACAGGCTCGGAGCTCAGCAGACACAAGTTACAAAACACGCTAGATTTTGAAACATCTTTATCTAATACCTCATGCAATGAGGGATAAGATTTTCACCCAATCGGCCATTTTTTAAACTGTTTGCTGTTGTGCATGTGTACTTGGTCACGCCATAAACTTCTTTCTGTGGCCAGATCAGGCAAAAATTGCCACTTCTGTCTACACCCTTTAATCCTCATTCAATGAAGATTAGTTATTTTGGACTGGAGCCAATTTTAATTCAGACTATATAGGCATCCACATGTATATAGTGATGGCTATAGTCCAGATTAAAACTTGAAAAACATAACGTCCTTGGAACTATAAATGGCCTTGGAATTTGGCTGAGGAGATTCATAGAATTACTAGGCCTGATCACTGATCTAGCTGAGGGCTGAGGTGGTGCAGGCACTAAGGTGCATAGCTGACAGTGCAGAGGTTGAAAGATTGATGCCATAGCAGAAGTGCTCAGGGTGTGGCCAAGTCAGATTCAATTCTGCTAAATATAGTCACAAGACCAAGAAAAGGAAGAACTGGTATAACCCTATGGGGTAGAAAGCAAGAAGAAGTACCATCTATCTATTTCATCCCACCTAAAGATTGCTTTATCTTTTCAGACTTGTTCATCAAACTTTATCTCTAATGCAACTGTGCCTAGAAGCCCCATTCAGGAATGAGGATTCCCCTGTGCTAGGTGCTGTACACACAATAAATTCATATGCTCCAGGCAGCACATATGTATGTCAAAGGTTTCAAAGCTCTTTTTCCAATCCCTAGGGAGGTGCCTGGGCTGTGTCTTCTCCTGTTCCAGACAACTTTGCATCTTGTTTTCCTGCTTATGCATCAAACCATTTTCTCTTTCTCCTTCAAAGCCTTCTTTTAATCCAAAGCTTTCCTATCTTTCCTAAATTGATCTCTACCTGAGTAAAACCTCCACACTTCTGATATTTGTTAAGGGTTGTTTAGGGTTGGCTGGATAATGAGGATCTTCTGAAGACAAAAACTGACCCTCCCCCCCGCCAAATAAAAATGATTTTTGTCAAATGTTTTGTTTCTGAACTGTCAACATGATACTCTAGGAATGATGGGCTGGGTGCTGCATGCTCCTATAAAATGGGTTCTCTGATTGGACATTCACCATGATACACCACTTTCTCCCTTTTGGACAGGAAAGACATTAATTACATTGTTGGAATGCTATGGTTGTGCCCCATCTTGGGAGGGGCAGTGTTAACCCAGGAAGGAGAATGGGTACACAAGGCCATGTAACTACAGCTCCTATAAGGCAAGAAGCAGCAACATATTTGAATAGAAATTTCTTGGGGTTGGATCAGAAAATTAAGCATCATTTCCATAGAAAACAGATACCTCTGATGAATTTTTTAAGACACATTTTACACCTCTAATGGAAAACTTTTGCCCAGTCCCACTTCCTGCCATTTCCTCTGTCTGTCTGAATTAGATAAGCTCTTTAGTGCAGGCCCTATGTTTTTTAGCTGTCCAGTTCATACAGCACAGTACTGTGTATTAATAGTGCCTTATAATTAATAATTAAATTATATTTTCTTAATAAAAATCCAGTATAAATAACTTCAACTCTGAAGAACCCAAGATTGAACAATCCTTTCTTTCACATAAGGCAGCTAATTAGTCACATGGAACATAGATCCCTGCAGGACACAGATGGCATTTGAGTCTGAGTCCTTTTGCAGTGGAGCAGCATCTTGTTCTTTGGCAAATACTGTCATTTTCTGCTGACATATAAGGGGTTATTGTTGAAGCTCTTGGGCTAAAGAGTTACAGCTTCAATCATGGGGGTCTGTAAAGAATTAAGTTCTGCCTATTTCCTTGACAAATTCAACCTAATATTAAGAAACCAAGTTATTTCAACATTTGTGTGTTAATTTCTCCATAGTACATAGTGGCAGTTTATAAGAGCCATGTATTTTATTCATGCTAGAAACAACAGAGAGCACAGGCAAACCTATTTTCAGTGGTGGAACATGGGCCACCATGTGAAGGCCAACCAGGAATCAGGGTTACTGTATGGGAAGACTGTGCTGTCAAAGCTGAACTTGGAGTGGGCAAGCAGAGTCTAGGAATCCAGGAGATCAAGAAGCAAGTGAGGTCCACAATTAAGCTGAGTCGGGAAAGCAGAAAGTCAAGAGCTTAGTATTACCAGAGTATAAGTCTAGAATCAAAAGGAACATTGTTGCCCAGATATTTCCAGTTTTTCACTCAGTATAATCCTTAAATAGAGGAAGTGATGGGTCAGCTGATACGAGCCACCCACTTAGGGACCAGAGAGTGAGGAAATTCTGGGGAACTGATGGAGGCTTTAGGCATGCTTCACCTAGCACTTGGGATGAGGCTACAGCCCTGACACTATGTGTTACTATACATATTTGGAGATATTTAGATTCCTTTCTAGGCTAAAAAGTGACTCAACTAAAATGTGTCACTGTGGCAAGATGGTCTTGGCTTCTGTTCAGGAAATTGCCTCAGTTTTTTCAGTCTAGTAACCCAGCTGTTTCCTGCTGGTGAACTTTAGGGTCTAAGTACTGTTGGTTCATTGAAGTGATTTTTCCTTCAGTCAAGTCAACACCTTCTATCCCTTCCAAAGTTATCAAAATAAGCTTTAAGTATTCCTCAGTCTGCATATGGACCATGTAATTAAGTTCTTCATGTGGTAAAGATAGTCCTCTTGTGAGGTTAGCAATCCAATTTGCTCTGTTTGCACAGAGCCAGAGAACACAGAGCCTACCTTCCTACCCTTCCTGCAGTCCCCAGACTTCCTGCCCTCAACTGTAAGTTATACCTAATTCACCTATTTTTACTGAGCCAGAGACACTGTCTTATACTGTACAGATAGGCAAACTATTCATTCACATGATGCCAACCATCTCTAGTCGAGATTACATTTTCATTTCCTGCTTTAAAAGGCAAATAGACAGTTATGTCTGAGGTCAAGGCACTGTTCCTTCTAACTCAGAAAACAGCTGTAGTCACAAATTAACATCAAACTGGCATCATATAAGGGGAGGAAAGAAGTAATTAGTCATGTTAGTGTGAGATCAGGCAGAAGGAAGGGGAAGGGGATACCTTAAAGACTCACCTCTAAGCGTCCACCCTGCCCTTCCATTTATATAAGAGGAATGATGGAGATGTGTCATGGAGGAGTAAATATTTTGCAAGAGGATACCTAAAGATATGCAAAAGAGGGCAAGAGACTCTCTACTTAATTCATTCAAACCAAAACACTTACAGTCTATAGCTGTGCTAATAAAAATAGAAAACATGTTGTTAAATGTCTCAGTGAGGTATTTTTATATGCTGTCTGTTCCTCCAGCACACCAAGCAAACTAGTTTTCTGGGAGCTCTGAGTCATAAAGGGCTATCTTTCTCCTCCCACCAGAATCCAGGAAGGCACATAAATGGATGGTGAATGCATTACCAATGCTGTAAGGCAGTGGTCACCAACCAGTCAAACCTGATCAAGTGGTTGGTCAGGGAGCCCCTGACAATCTATCTCAGTCTCAATCTAACAGTTGATCTCAGTCGATCTCAGTCAGACGGAGATTAACTGTCCGAGGCTTTGTGATCCAGAGTGGCGACGCCCCTTGCCACCGGGGCCAGACCAGGTGAGTGGGATAATCCCCCTCCATGCCCCTTGCAATTGTGGCTGCAGCAGTGGTGGGGAGTGGCGTGCATGCAGCAGTGAAGAGGGGAGCGGGGCTGGTGCAGGTGCTGCACAGCTGAGACAAGGCATGCAATGGAGCTGCGAGCGGCTCATCCAGGGAGCACGGAGAGAGGAAGCATGCAACCCGGGAGGGCATGGGAGGCATATGCCCCCAGATCTTCATGCAGGGTGGGGCAGGCTGGGGCCACAGCGGCACTGGCCTCTTCCCATTGCAAGTGTTCAGGCCAGGTAGTGTTGACGGCACTGGGAGCTGGGGTACAAAGGAGGCTGCAGGCACCCAAAAAGTCACCTTAGCTCCCCCCAACCCGCTTCCAGCACTGCCACCACTGCCTGGCCCAAACACCCATGCTGGAAAGAGCCCAGCACCACCCTGCCACACAGGCAGATCCAGGGGCATGCACCACCATGCCCTCCTGGGATGCATGTCCCCACCCCACGTTGCCAGGATGAGTCTCTCATGGCTCTGTCCTGTACCATCCCTGTGCAGCTCCTGAGCCAGCCACACTCCCTCACTCACTGCTGGGGGGAGAGGGGCAGATCAAGGCCCCAGCAGGGAGGGAGGGAGCATGGAACAGGCAGGAGCAGGGGCTGTGGGTATTGGAGGACAAGTGGAGGCCTGGAGGACATGTGCCTCACCCGGGCCTCCTCTTGTCCCACACTTGGCCTGGCCCCTCTCCTCCTAGCCCCTGCTTCTGCCTCTTCCCTGTTCCCTCTCTTGCTGCTGGGGCCTTGATCTACACCCCCTTCCCTCCCTACAGACTGACCTGGGGGTGGGGTGGCACAGGGTAGATCTTGTGTTGCTTTTTAATTTAAAAAGTGATCTCTTACCCAAAAAGGTTGGAGACCACTGCTGTAAAGTAATTTCTGTAAGTATACTGCTTCTTAGGAACAGAATCTTTTTTTTAGATCTGAGGTATGCCGCTGCAATACTGCTGATACTTCACCTGCTTGCCCAGGCTTTGAATAACGTGCTCCTTCAAGAACATCTTTTGAAGGAGACGATCCTTCTGAAGGATCTCTTACCTCTTATTTAGGTAAGAGATTTAATGGAAATACAGACTTAAATAAATACTTATCTCAAACTATGTGCCATTACAAGACATTGCAGAGAAAGGACAATCTTGCAATCTCATTCAAGGAACTTACAACATCTGATGGATATAGATTTTAGCAATATTAGCTACAGGGGAAAAATCATTTATCTGGGATAGAAAAATGCCACAGCTATGGAAGGAATTAATAACTACTGTTTTACTGTTTCAGAGAAGGGAGGTTGGGAGGAAGGTACATAAGTTCTAACCTCCAATCCAACTTTCCAATGCATACAAAGGCACTCTCCATAAGACATCTCACTCCCTAAAATATGCTATTGCTTTGCAAATTCCTGAGGTCAAATGTGTGAGTGAAATATCATGTGCTTATGGATCCTGTTACCTTTATGCAGCTCCCACCCTTCACCCTGAGTCTGTTATTACTTGGTTTGTACAGTACATGCAGGACACAGACCTCTTTTCCCACTGGTGTTGAAAACAACTTGGAACACAATTAGGTTTGTCAGGTCTTTCATTGGTATGCCATATATGGCTGCCAGCTTTCCAAGCAATTCAATAATCCCTAGAGCACTGCTGCAGGGTCTGTGATTAACAGAGGTGTTTACATGTCTGAAAATGTATGAAGCTATAAATAGAAGTTATTTTCTTAGCATCCCGTGATGTCGTATTTGTTCTTTCTTCTTTCTTCCCATTTGCCAGATTGACAGGAAAAAGCATGTTCGCTTAATTTCTTCAAATAGAGAAGATGAACAACAACATCACTGCTTCATGGCTGTGAAAGAAAATAAATGCCAAACAAAACACGCTCCCTAGTGCTCCAGAAATAGAAGAGAAAAACACCCAAGAGTGACAGCAAATCAGGCTTCTCTGCAGTAGGCTATACAACTGCAAACCTGGTTGTCAAAATCTATATGCTTAAATATGAGTTTAGATGGCTAATTTTTTGCAGCTCAAGTACTCCCCTTTGTAGATGCAGCCTCATTACATTTTTGGTGGGGATGTGTGAGAGGTGTATGCAAGTACTGTGGGCATATCCAAGAACAGTACAAAAATTAAGGCACCATAGAACCACACTGCTCTTGAAGCTGCTCCTGGAGAGCTTGTGTCTCAAGCCATCCTGCCACAGCAAACTTACCCAGAAGCATCCATCCTCCAACATATTGCACTGCCCCAGAGGACAGTTTAAGAGCTCCTTAAACTAGCAGTTGTGTAGCACCAATTTTGTGTGGTCTTGTAGGTGGACTAATTAGTACAGGGGCTATGCAGATAGAGTGAGTGTATCTACATGTTTGGTTGACCATGGAGTTGACTAATTAGCTCCACAGTAAAGTGAGCCAGATTAGGGCACAGTAAATTAATTAACTCCATAGGATAGTAATGTCAGGGACAGTAGTATCTTAAGGCAGAGTTATTAAGTGCTACAAAATGCACATGTAGAACATGACAGGGCCTGGCTGGGGCACATAGCTGCTAAAGTGTGGAAGGCAATCTGTAGCACAGCTCTGCACTTTAGCACTCTTGTGCCCCAACCAGCCTCTGCCCACTGACTCTGCCACCTAGAGCCTGAGGCTGACCCCATGAGCCTGCTGCCAGCCCAGCTCAAACTGCTTCTGTCCCAGGCATGCATGATGATACTGCACTCATGGGCAGCTGACTCCAGTGCAAACTCTGCCAGAGTTTATTGCATTGTGTTAAAATGTGTAGATACACCCAGTGCAGACTTTGCTATGCTGCCTCTGGTTTAGGGCAACACTGCCAGGCATGATAGCTTTGTCATGTAGATGTGGCCTTGATGAACAGTAGTCCTGCTCTTCTCTGTGGCAGGTGGATCCAGTCACTAGTGTGCAAGTTCCCAAAGAAACAGCTGCAGAGGTGTCACTGCACTTATCTGCTTCAACACAGACTAGGGCCAGTACTTCTTCCCTTCTAGACTTTGTTCATTACAGCCCCATAGCTGGAGTTCAGAGGGGATCATCCTGGAGTAACGAAGGGCAGAAAATGGCTCACTGGTTCCTGGTCCTCACTGGTAACCTGGCCACTTGTGTGGGAAGTCCACCTTATCCTGGGAGCAAATGTGCATAGGGTCAGGAAAAGAAGGGGGAGCCCCTCTGCCTTGCAGCCATCTGAAGGGGTGAATATTATATCTTATGTTTATTTTATATTTTAATATAATGAGATTATGCAATACTATTTTAATTCATAATAGGGTGCATACCAATGTTCAGGGAGGTTAGATCACATAAGAAATGGCCACCTGCTCTAAATTTGTTTGCCCACATGTGGACCTTACATTTAGATTACTAGTTCCATCAATCTAAGTGTGAACTGTACAAAGGTTCCAGGAAGGTTAGATCAGTTGAAAAATGACTGACCCAATCTAAGTTAACCATATCCAAAGTAGTCCTACTTAGATAGGGTTGGCCATTTTTAGACCAATCTAATTGTCCCAAACTTCTGTACAGTTCCCAGTGTGATCCCAGGGCTGTAAAAGTCCAACCACTGGCCCCAGCCTACTGGCCCCTCCCACATCCAGACAGACAACCCCCACACCCCAAGGCCACCAAACCTCCCCATCTGGGAAGCCAATCCCAGTCCTGTTTTTATCAGTGTTTACCTATGTCAGGAGCTGAGGAAGTAAGACTCAGCCAGAGGAGGCCTGAGGGGTAGATGTTCTGGGGGGAGGTTGTTCATCTTGGGGGGTCAAAGGGATTAGAAGGCTATAAATAATCCCTGATCTCAGAGGGTGGGGGAGATAGCCTTCTCATCCCCCACAAGCACCCGTGCCAACCATTGCCACAAGCCCCAATGTTCCTAACAAGCCCCCTTGTTAGCCCCCCATCCTGACTTACCTTAAATTGGGTGGCCATTTTTAACTGGATCTAAACTTCTCCTAACCTCTCCAAATATTTGTACCCAGTGATAATGTTTCTATTATAATCTCTATTTTATATATATATATAATATTCATTTTTAAATTGGGTGCTGCTAAATTATGACACCTTACAGAGGTGCACCCTTGATCTAAGAAAGTCGAGAACCACAGACAATGTTACAAACTCACATAATGTCCTGATGTGCTGAATTTTGTACTTGAAGCTCAGTTGACTAATACATATATATATATATAGTCACATGTTTACATGTGTAATATGATTATACAGTTATTGGTTGTGTCTATATGAGATGCTTACTGTGCAGTAGCTCATTACTACTGCACAGTAGCATCATGAAGCATGAACCATGATGCAACACTATTGCACAGTAGCAAGGACCTGCAGCACAGCAGTAACAAGCTACTGTGCAGTAGTAATGAGCTACTGCGCAGTCAGCATCACCACAGAGCCATGTGGAGATGCTACTGTGCAGTCACACCAGTTACTGTGCAGTTATTTAGTACTTGGGTATGCAAGTATTAAATGACTGTGCAGTAACAACTCCTGTCAGGATCAACATTAAATAAAACTAGCATCCTAAGCCATGTGTTTCAGATGGTAGGTATCCACACATTTTTGAAAGGCCTACTTTTCTTAGGGGCTTCAATGAGGGGAGTAAATCTAACTTTCAGAATGTGTATTTGACAGTAGAATCTGTCCCTTAGAATCCAATGATTTCAGACGTCCAGGGATCCATTCAAAAAGTCTTCTACAGCTTAGAAATGGTACTTAGTGGTGCAAAATTGAAAGAGAATGTAAGCATTTAGGTCTAAAATTTAAAAAATTCTCTGTTTCTTGTATCCAGTTTTGGTCACTTTGAATCTCAGCAAAATTCTCACTGGTATGGCATGGCTAAGTAGGAGTTCCACATTTGAAGCCTGTTGAGAGTCAAGATGAAAAAACACAGATGACTAAATTATGAAATAAAGGCAAGGTGGTTGCAATAACAAGACTTCAGAATTAAATTCACTGTGAATACAAAGAGAGAAAAAGCAACCGTATAAAATGAGGTTTAGGAATACAGCTGAGTGACAGGGAGGCAAAACAACAATGGGAAGAAGAAAGTCAAAAGTAAGATTCATCAGACAGCAGATGGCAAGAATATCAATGAGTTAAGAACTTGGGAGGGAAGGTAGAAACTGGAAGGATACTGCTGGGGGAAGGCAGTGCCTAAATGAAGCAGTAATAAAGGATGAGAGTGGGTAAACAATAAGAAAATATACAAAAGAGAGGAGATGGATATACTGTAAAGGAAGAGCATGCAGTTTCATAGTTTCATAGTTGGTAGAGACAGAAGGGACCTGAGCAGATCATCAAATTTGACCCCCTGCCATGGCAGGAAAGAGTACTGGGTCAAATGACCCCAGCAAGGTGATTGTCTAGCCTTGTCTTAAAGACCCCCAGGGTAGGAGCCAGCACCACTTCTCTCGGAAGTTGGTTCCAGATCCTAGCCGCCCTGACAGTGAAGTAGCGCCTCCTGATGTCACTTGGCTTTAGAAGCATAAGGCATTACTCCCAGTGGCTTGGTATGTGTCAACAGAATACAGTAATCCATACTCAAATTCACATAGTACAAAAGGCTCGGATCATGCCTACCAAACATCTACCATGCTGGTTCTCCTGTCTACACAGAGGGAGATATCAACTATCTCACCAGTATCATAATTTCCTGTCCCCAGACACCTCAGAGATTCTTTGGGCAACAACATATGCAACTTCCCTTTCCTTACAAGAAGATGTTCCATTTTTTGCAGGGATTTTTTTTCTTCTGATACACTTTTAAAATGTTTAAAACGTGATGTTTTCTTTGTTTACAGATAAAAATTGTGAAACCTGAACCTTTCTGGTATTTAAAAAACATACTTGGTACTATGATTCCATATTCAGCAAGTCACACAGCACACACCACAGTTCTCATACAGTTGTTTGAATCCTTTTGGACCTCTATTTTTACGTGTTTATCTTTTAGCTAGTACCTGCTGGTGTGAGATAAAAACTAAAGACAAGACAGAAAAAAATTTAGACTGTGTCAGGTTTGAATGTGGTTACATAAAAAGGATCTATATTTTACTGAATTTTTAGGTCTCTCTGGGTATTTATGAGTCCAACACTGATGTTTTATCTTTTTAGAGTTTTACCAGTTACCAGCTACTCCTAAATTTGGAGAATAGATCAGGTCACAGGACAAAGAAGTCGTCTGTAACTTATTTTTGCCAAATGGTAAACACAAACTCCACGGCTTTGCCCCTGGTATAGCCATCTATCCCTGAAAAAGGTCAGTGTAAAATCCTACCCTTCAGTTTTGATAGTGTTGCATCCAGTTTGTTCTTACTTTGAACAGGGCAAGTGAAAGCATGCAGAGCACAGAGAATCAGTTCAACAAATCCTGCCACTGTTCCACTCGATGTATTATTCAGCTCAAGGTACTGTAACTATAGTGGCTGAAATCTCAATGGTCTATGTACATGATTAGCTCAACAGCTGGGCTTCATAATATGCGTGACAGACCTGAAGACCTTGCAAACGGATAGAAGACATTCCAGTGGAGAATCAATTTTCTGTTCCTTTCTATCATCCCTATAACTTCCTTTCAATAGCTTAACTGCTCTTTCACTGTTTCCTCTTATATAAAAGTTTAGGCCAAATATTGTAAAGGCCATTAATAGGCTCTTAGATGCTTTCATCTCTGTGGGTGTCTATCCTGGGTCTGGGCTGCTTTTGAGACTGTTGCTAAAAAATAATCCACCCACTCCTGCTTCACGCACTCCAAACCTGGAACTGAGACACTTAGGCACCCCAGTGCTGTCAGCCCCCACTGCTATTAAGATATCAAGACTAATGATGATGGGGGTGCCACCGCAGGATTCTTCTCGCTGTATTTTCAGGTTTGTTATATGTGGAGTGGGAATGGGAGGGAACGGCAGTGGCACCGTGCTGTCCTCAAGAGGCTAGTATAGACAAATGATATGTTTCATTTTCATTCCCTGAGTATTCTTCATCCTGAATGAAACCACAATACTTTAGAAAAATAAGCATTAAAAAAATAATTGAGAGGGAAGTATTCCTGTGTGTGACATCTTCTATTAGATCAACTGCATGTTTGGGCTATGGTTAAGAGAGAGAGGTTGTTAGCCATGCTAATGTGAAGTCAGCCAGAAGGTAGGATAGATATGCACCTTTATACACTAACTGAATAGAGGACAAGCTTTTGTGAACCAAAGTCCAGTTCATCAGATGTTATGAAAGGATGTGTAGAAAGTAGAGTATAAGGAGAAAGAAATTAAAATACAATAGACAACAGGAAGTGGCAGGGGGAGAGCGAGAGATAGGAAGGAGGGGGCAGTGCTACAAGAGAAAAGCAAATGAGCAGTAAACTCATAGGACAAAAAGGGTCACAAAAATATCTAGGTAATGAGATAAGAAGCCATAATCCCTATTTAAATCATACTTAATGCAGTCTAGTTAATGGCTGATTTCTTGTTTCTCAGTTTCCTGTTTAAACTCATTTTAAACTTTTTGTTGTCTGAGAACAGCAAGTCCTGAGGTCAGCAATGGAGTGTCCACGCTGAATTGTTCTGCCACAGGCTTTTGTGAAAACATGATCAGCCTCAAAAACTTCATATTAAACAAATATACCACACCATCTCTGAATTGTACTGCAGGCGCTGAACTTCTTAGTTCTGAAACAAAGAAAAGTAAAGGAAATTGCTACCCCAGCACTCCAGTATTGATCAAATCAAAATAAAACAGGAAAGTCAATGAGACTACTTGTCTAAGCACTACTGAATACTAGGAAAGGTTACAAATTCAGGTCTCCAGAGTTTTTTTTAGGTTACATTTGAAACACATAAATACAGTTTCCCTCTGGAGGATTCTGCATCCATTCTATTTTCTGCCAAAGTCATTCACACTTAAGTAAGGTGTATATTTAAGGCTATGATAAATTAAGCTAAATGTTTTGACATGAGCCATATTCACTTGAGAGGCTTTTGAGAACTTGTTTTAAATATGATATTGTGTGAAAAGTGGTATAATTACTGTGTAAATTTTAATCCCCTTTAGATTTGGTTTCAGCTGAGGTCAGATACCAATGTATGCTGCACGTTTGTTTGAAGTCCAATGATTTATAAATAGCATGAGCTTTCAAGCAGATAGATTTATCTTATTGGATTCAGCCTTATTAAGGTTCCAGTTGTAAGCAGGAATTGCTTTGTGGTGAACAGAAGGAAGAAGGCATTTAACTTATAATCAAGCACACACAGTACAAGAACAGCATGTTAGAAATAATTTTACATTGATATAATTAGTAATTTTCCTGTTTTTAATGTATACCAGTGAGAATGAAAACCTACATTTGCAACGTTTAGTATATGGGTATATATATACACATCTATGCCTGTAGGTATGTCTAGAACACATATGAGTCAAACTTTAGCATTTAGATGTATAAAACTTTCAAGAGTATGAAGAGATGAATCTTTATAACACTGATGTCCCTATGAGATAGGTATAAACATGATTTCAATTATTGCCATAGACTTTGTCTATGAATATAAGTATAGTAATGTAAAGCCCACTAAGACAATGGATAAAGATTGTTTTGTTTGAGATGTATTGTTACAATCTATTACTAGATTGTGCCTTATCTGAAAAAATAACAAGGCTGCAATTAGCTGCTAATACTATAAAGAGAGTAAACGGAGTTTGTAATGAATGTAATGAATGAATATCCCAACCTTTCACTCTAGGTCATATGCCATTATCTTGTTTTATAAACCAAAACACATATTTTATTTCATAACTGTTACCAGAAAAAAATGTTACCACCTCTACCACATGAATAATGGATACATTTCCCAATGGAGAGCACTAAGCCCCTGGCTGGTAGAGGTTTACATGTGCACACTCTGATTTCTATTAATACCTTACTCATCAGGGCTTCAGAATCAATACAGATTTTACATTGTTCTTGCTATATTCTTGGCCCTAACTTTCAAAGAAAACCTTTTGACATCCTTCTTCTCAAGCTGCAGGTGCCCCTTCTATCATTTACCTCTTGTCTACTTTCTCCTGTGTCTCTTTCCCTTTTTTCCTACTCCCACAATCCCTCCAGCTCTCCCTTTCCTGTAACTTTTTTGATCTGAAGTGCCCACTACAATCAACCCCCCTCTCAGCAGTCCAGAGAGTCAAGAGGTTTTCCACTCAAAGCACACCAAGGAAAAAAAGAGACTCTGGGGTTTAACTCAAAGAAAGAGTTATTTTAGATTTTGGCTGATGCTACAAGCTTTGGGCTCTTGTCCAACACTAAATAATCTTACAGCATTAGTACAAGGTCTAACTCTTCTGCTTTCAGTGTGGCCTGTTCTCTTCCTCTCTGCTGTTACCAGTTCAACAGAATATGAATTCCTTTATTAAGGAACTTGGTCACTTAGTAGCAGATCATCTTCAGGAAGAAGACGACCTTTAGGAGCCAAAAACAGAAGTGACGCGTAAGCTGATATAAATTATCCTTAGCCAAATAAAATATCCTTGTAAAATATCCTTAACTGTTATAAATTATCCTTAGGAAAAATTAGATTGTGGAAGCATGCAGAGTCCCCATTTGGGATCCAGGTTTCACTATTCATTGGGTGCTGTACAAATATAGAACAGGATGTATAGAGTGGACACCCCTACTCTATAGGGGGTGGACTCTATAGATATGAAAGGAGTCTAAGTAAATGTAATTTCCTTCTTGCTCCTTGACATGTAAATTACAGCATCAGAAAGTCTGAGGGAAAATAAGTACTTAGGGCTCACATACCCACCTTGGAAGAATGGGCAGGTCACCAAGGAAGCTTACCAGGAAATAGGAAGGAACTGGAGGGACAAAATCAGGAAGGTGAAAATAAAGAACAAGTTGCACCTGGCAAAGGAGGTTAAGGACAACAAGAAGAGGTTCTATAAGTATGCTGGCCAGGAAAGAAAGACTAAGGAAGCTGTGGGTCCTCTGTTAACAAGCCAGGAGGAACTCCTAATTGAAGATGCAAAGAAGGTGGACCTACTCAACAGCTACTTTGCCTCAGTATTAATAAAAAATTAAGCTGCAGCCAAGCACTAAATAAGGATTATCTAGATCAGGAAGGGGGAAAATGGAGGGAGTAAATAACAAGAGACAGCCAGAGAGCTTTTGCTGGGTCGAAATGAACTCAAGTCATTAGGGACAGATGAACTTCATTTCAGAGTCCTAAAGGAACTGACAGAGGAGATCTTGGAGCCCTTGGCAATGATCTTCATGAAGTCATGGGAAACAGGACAGGTACCACAGGACTGGAAAAGGGCCAGTGTAGTGCTCCTCTCTAAAAAAGTCAAAAAGGAGGACCCAGGGAACTACAGACTGGTTAGCCTTACCTCGATACTTGGAAAGTTACTAGAATGTATCCTAAGGAAGGATGTTGGATCTGGAGGAGGAAAGGGTGATCATAAGCAGCCAGCATAGGTTTATGAAAAACAAGTCATGTCAAACAATCTTGATATCCTTCTTTGACAAAGTAACTGTTAAGGTGAATGAAGGGGATGCTATGGATATAGTGTATCTGGAATTCATGGAGGCTTTTGACAAGGTCCTGCATGACCTTCACATAAACACATTGGAGAAATGTGGGATGGATAAAACTACTACAAGGTGGAGAGATAACTGGCCTAATGGTCACATGCAAAGAGAACATTATTAATAGGTCCATGTCAGAATGGCAGGAAGTTTTTAGCGGAGCCCACATGAGAGTCCTGGGCCTGGTGCTGTTCAACATGTTTATTAACCATTTAGATTCTGGCATAGAAAGTTTCACAAGCAAGTTTGCAGATGACATGAAACTGAAAAGGACTATGAGCACATTGAAAGATGCAAGCACAATTCAGAGGGATCTTGACAAAATGGAAAGCTGGGCTAGAGCTAAAAGGATTAAAGTCAATGCTGCCAAAAGCAAACGGTTACAGCTTGGGAAGAATAATCAAAAACACAAATATAAAATGGATGACTGGCTGGATGGCAGCACTAT
Source organism: Crocodylus porosus (assembly GCF_001723895.1). Classification (NCBI taxonomy): domain Eukaryota; kingdom Metazoa; phylum Chordata; order Crocodylia; family Crocodylidae; genus Crocodylus; species Crocodylus porosus. The sequence continues at coordinate 96,210,254 of NW_017728906.1, read as the reverse complement.
GGAAAAGGACTTAGGAGTCTTGCTAGATCACGAACTCAGTATGAGTCTGTAGTATAATAGTCACACAAAAGGCAAATACACTTTTGGGATGCATCAATAGAAGACACGAGAGGTGATAGTGCCTCTCTACTTGACACTGGTTAGGCTTCAACTGGAATAGTGTGTTGAGTTCTGGACTCCACATTTTAAAAAGGACATGGAGAACTTACAGAGAGTTCAGAGGTAGCAACAAAAATGATAAAGGGCTTGGAAGGTAAGCCACATGAGGAGAGGCTGAAGGAGCAAGGCATGTTCAGCATGTTCAGAAAAGCCAAAGAGGGGACATGATAGCAGTCTTCAAATACTTAACAGGCTTCCATAGAGAAGAAGGAAAACACCTTTTCTTTCTTGATGCAGAGAGGAGGACACAGACCATTGGCTTGAAGTTCCAGCAAAGTAAGTTTAGGCTGGATATCCAGAAAAAACTTCTTCACTGTTAGGATAGTTTGGATAAGGATAATCCTGCCTCAGGCAGGGGGTTAGACTAGATGACTATGGAGATCCCTTCCAACCCCACTTCTAAGGTCTAAATGATCTTCCTTCCTACTCCCTTCCTACTCCAATTTCTAAGGTCTGAATGATCCTAAGTAGGATAATTTTTATCTTCACTCATGGTCTCTCTTTTGATAGGTTAGCATAGTAGGTAGAGTCCTTGGAATGACAAAGCAATCAAGACTTCAGTAAATACAAAAACATGTATCACTTAAGGAAATGGAGAACAGAAGCAACTTCCCTCCTGCTGCTGGTTTTTCTTATTCCAAAACATTTTTACTGTAGGTTGGAAATACATCAACTTCTGAGAAGAGCTACCTCATGGATGTGTATCACACATACAATGATATGCTACACACATACTGATGCAACAATTCCAATAACTCCATCTTACTTCTATAATGCAACTTATCCATGCCACGACAACTCAACTACTGTTATGTTATATTTAAACATAGTTTGCTAGAGATACAGCCCAATGACTTATCAACTCAAGAATCACTTCCACGAGACCAAGTTGCTGGTTTAAGTGTGACTTTGTACCACTAGTGAGATACAAACAGTTAGAATAGAATGAGATTCTGGCCTTTAATTGTTAAGGATCAACTACCAAGAGACATTGAGCAGCTGGAGCCCCCACTAACTTGAATAGGTTCTAACTTCAATGGATGAGCAACTAGATCTTAGGAACAAAGGGTACCTACCTACCTGAGCTGACCTGGGAAGAGGAGAGGCTATCAAGAATGGTATAAAGAAAGGAATTCAGCATCCACACAGTGTTAAGTTCTTACCAAATAGTAGAAGTTCAGAATCACCTCAAATAACTAACTTTCTGGGACTATGAGTGCCTTCTGCACAACCCTGTTTTTAAACACCTGCCTAACTATGGATGTGTTAGAAGCTTGGCTCCTCTTTTGCTTTCACAAAACCTCTCCCAGCTACTGAACTGAGTTTTAAACTTTTTTTGGCACCTTGCACAGCTGGCTGCTTACTGTACACACCCTGTTGTCAAGCCTGCCAAGCTATTCACAGACTAGCCATGTCAGCTGGACAGGCCTCTGGGATTCTGCAATTACTGTCTAGACCTTTGCATGGCAAAGGCCTCCTTGTACAACCAAGGCTAACTGTATGAGATCCAGGAAAACAACTAGAACTATGGCACAAAATTCCATCTCTTTACAAATTAATGGGACACTGTCAAATAGCTTAAATCCCAAATGGTACCTACCTTTAAAGCTATATATTTTGTTAGCAAATGGCCTACTAATTATACCCATGTGACTAGTTATAACAGCAGTCTCCAGTCTCTCCAGCTAAAGCCATAAAAATAGCCTAATCACTGCTCTGGTTTTCCCACACACAAAGCTGCTGTGCATTAGCTCAATCCATCATACACAAGGTTTCATTTTGTTTCTGCATTCTGTATTTTTTCAAATCTAAAAGGGAAGCTGTCAAGCTTGTATACCTAAAAAAATTACCTACCTCAACAGTGGTGCAATTTAAATAGTTCTTTCCTAGAGGGGTCTCTTGCTTTATTTTAATGTTTCCTCTTCCCCATGATGAAAAAGGAAAAGCAACCCTCACACAGATTTTTTTAAACTGTGTAATAAACTGTCCATGTATGTTATCTCTCTCATCCTTTGAAACACTTTTTTTGTTCACCCAGATCTCAGTGCAGTCAACAGGAGCCTTTCAATTGACTTCATTAAGCTTTGAACCATGTCCTGAGACAACATGTCAGTCTAATATATTTTTATTAGAATTTTATTCATTGGCATTTTGCAGGGAATACATGATAGATTTATTTTTATATATAACATAGGAGGGATTGGTAGTACCTCCTATTATTAAGATTGCCCAACAGTTCCCAGTATAAAACTCCACTTTCAGTTGCTTATAAATTTGCAAATGTTAACTGTTTGGCAAAAAAATTTCCATGACTACTGTCTACCTCATGCTGAATTTTTATGGAAAATTTCAGACAAGGCACTTTGGCTTTTTATGAAGTTGAGATTAGGGAAAAAATGCATTGCCCATATTAAGAAAATGACAAACTTGAGATGTTATGAGATCCCATGTTTTGGATCAGAGGTCAGAATTTAGCACAGGAGGTAACCTTTATGTCAAGGATCTTTGGGTTACTGTATCCTTCCAAATCCCATCCTCACTGACCATGTTCCAGCCTGAGGCTGCTAGTGCAAAGCAGACCTTTAACCAGAATTACTGTAACAGAGGGGAGGGAGGAAGGTAAGAGCTGGACTTGGAGTGGAGAAAGCAGATGATAAGGTAAGAGAAGAATGGGACTGAAGGCTGGCAGGGAAAGGAAAGTTCATTTTAACCATGGAAAAATGTGGATTTGGTTTGTTTTTTTTAACTGAAAATTGGGGTGGGATTGTAAATTAGACAAAACCAGGATACTTGGTTATTAAGATGCAGACTGATGACTGAGCAAAAAGAGGCATAAGGAACTGGGAGAGATCAGATGAGCATGAGGAGAAAGACTTGGGTTGAGACCAAGTGTTGATAAGAACCATAGTTGTGCTTGGAGTCAATGGGAGAAAACAGACATATCAAATGATGATCTGGGAAGCTGGAGTTGGAGTGACTGGATAAGGAAACTGGAATTGTGTGTAGTGATCAGAGAGTAGGACTGAGAAAGGAGTCTGGAGACTGAGACTATGACTGATTGGGCAAGGAGACTGGGGCAGGGATGAGAAGCCTGATGAGTAGAACTAAAATAAGCCAGGTAAAGAGTATGGACTATCCTTTCTCACCAGGTATATAGGAACATTGTGTGATCAGTCATAAAAGGGCAACTGAACAGTTAGATCTTCTTGTCTGAGATGCATTACCAGCTGCCGACATTACCCCAGGAAATTTAGCAGAAAGCCAAATTACAATTACAGCAGGAGGACACATTGGTTCAAGTCCCATACATTGTTCTTGTTTAGTTCAAGGGCCACCAACATTTTAAGAGAGATGGGAAGAATTAACCAAGCTCAGTTCACAAGCAGGTAATGCTTGCAGCCCAGCAACTACTGCCACCACTTGCTCCACCACCAAATTGCCACCAATGTTCCAGCTTTTTGGGTCAGGTAACATAATTTGACAAGCCACATCAAATCCATGGGCTGTAGAATACTGATCCCTGGTTTAATCTATTCAACTGACTAGTTAGGTAATGGGTTCCCCCCTGTTGATGGGGAACACAGGTGTGTTTGAAAGTTGATGGGGAAAAAAGATATATTAAATGTCTCCCTGGCAGGAGGGAGCAAGAGAGCAGGGCATTCTGTGTGTGCATGTTCCTGCCTGGATATGCGTGTGTGCACATGTGTTTGTTTTCCCCCTTTGCTTTGTTTTCTACAGCCTCAGTGTTATTCAGGGAGCATAGGAGACATAAATGGAGACTGTATCAGCAGTTTTTACTTGTATAGGATGCCCAACGTTCATGTTCTTCCCAGAGGGTCAGAACCACTTCAGCTGTATCAAGTATAAGCTGGTTTCCATCTTGGAAGAAAAGTTCAAAGGGCTGGAAGCACAAGTATCCAAGCTGGCGCTATCAGGGAAAATAAAAGAAGACATATTGGACAGAAGTTATGAGAAGCTGGTGCTGGAGGGATCAAGGGGAAAAGAAGAGAAGCGGGAGTATGTGACTACTAGAAGAAGGGCCCCCAGAGCTCCAGAAGAACAGACTAAAGTCAAAAGGCACTTGCAAGCACTCCGCAGTGGAACAGCTGGGAAAAAGGCAGAGGTGAAGCCATCAGCAGGCAAGACGCAGAGGACTCAGCAGCCTAGAAAACAGTAAGTGCAGGGACCCAGAGGTGGGAGCTCTAAGACCATTGCACTAAGAAGAACGAGTAGGATAATGGTGTTTGGTACCTTCCTTCTGTGGGGGACAGAAGCACCAATTTTGGAGTTCCAGGATATGTGCTTTCTGCCTGGATCCTCTGTTTAGGATATCACAGAAAGATTGCCCAGGTTCATCCATCCCTCAAAACTACCCTTTCCTGAGTGGCCATGTAAGCACCAACAATACTGCCACAAATGACAATGCGCATATCAGAGGAGGCTAAGAGGCTCTTGGCAGATGGATTAAGGATCTTGAAATACAAGGGTATTCTCATCAATCCTCCCTGTAGAAAGTAAGGACCCTAACAGAGATGATTGTATCATGGAAATAAATCTGTGGCTGAGATGTGGTATTAACACGTCAAGCAAATTCCTATCTTGCATGAAGGACTTGCATTTCTTTAGAACTTGCATGAAGGATTTGCATTTTTATGGAAATTTCAGACAAGACACCTGGCTTCTTATGAGAATGAGGTTAGGAAAAAAAATACATTGCCCATGTTAAGAAAATGGCAACTTTAAGATGTTCTGAGATTCCTTGTTTTGCATCAGGCATCTGAATTTGGCACAGACAGTAACATTTATGTCAAGGATCAGCTTGGGGGCCATCTGTCTTGGATCTTGTACTGGCCAATGGGGAAGAAGTAGTGGAGAATGTGAAGGTGATAGGAAATTTAGGGGGAAGTGATCATGATATGATAGAATTATGAAACTGACACTGGGAAAGCATGAGGTTAGCAGAGCTAAGACACTGGATTTCAAAAAGTTTTATCTCTCTGTCTGACTCCAGTCAACATCACCCTAAAGGCACCTGGTGTTCCTGTATGTCCCTGTATGACTTCTTAAGAGTTCAGGTGCCTAATATATGGTCTTCATTCTGCAAGCCAGCTCCATTCACACTACTTCCAAGGAAAGCAGAGTTTAAATGGGAGAAATCTGGAGAATATTCAGTACTTACAAGTCAATTTATTCTGTGTGCATACGGAAGTCTCGTCAGTAGCTAATTTGTGATACCAATTAATTCCAGAAAGGTTGTTATGCGTTGTGTGAATAATATGTCACAAACAAACAATTTTAATTATGGCAGGTAATTTTATTATGACAATGATCAAAACTATTTCTTATGATTTAATTACAGTTATTCAAGTGATCTTAACAGAAAGCTGAATGTATTTCACTCCACATGCCTCAGAAAGCACCTCTCGTTGTGTAGAAACTACATGCCTAGAACACCAGGTAGAGCTGCCAATCATGAATATAAGCCCAGCTCCTTAAGTATATTTTGGCATAATTGCTTGGGACTAAGGGCCAGAACCAAATGGTTCTGAAGGCATTTCTGCTTAAGCATAGAAACACCTAAAAATTAGGCACCAAATGTCCACCTGGCGGCTGCATGTGGCACTTGGCTGAGGTCTACAAGGGAACTGCCTTCCTCATTTCAGAAAAACCAGAAGGGAGGTGCTGACTTGCCCAGGTTTCCTAATTCACATTGACAGCAGCACAGAGCTATTACTCTAATCTAGGAATGGGCAATTATTTTGGCTGAAGAACCACTTAACAAGTGTTGGTGAGCTGTCGAGGGCCACACGCATAAAATTAGTGGTGAAGGTATCATTTTAACAAATTATAGGTAAAAAAACTAAATCATATGCTAAAAATCAAACATCTATTATCAAATATTTTAATTCTATTTCAAAAATATTTTTTGTCCTCATTTATGTTTTTTGATTAGTGTATACAGAGGCAATTAGATAATAGCTCAAAATAAAGTCTTACTCTTATATATTGAAAATTAGGTTAAAGAAAAACAACCTCAATGGGAAGAGTGAAGCCTCTGATATGTGTTAACTAGAGAATCATAGTCAGGCATCATCTCTGTTTTTTCAGTGTGGAGCACTGCTGCAAGGTGGTTATTGCTCATCAAATATCTGTTCTGATTTATTAAATTTCATCATATAAAACATCTATTCACATATATATGTTGATGCAAATGGCACAAGCATCTTCCATTTCTTTGGAAAGTTCTGTTCATTAAGAGAGATGTAAAACCTATGAAGCGGCACTGATTGCTCCACAAGCAATGCATCACATTGCAGGTCAATAAGCTCCAGTTAGAGGTCACATGGAGCACTGTCAACATCAAAAATGAAATGTGGAGTCCAAAGACAGGTTACTTTCTATCATTTAACAATCCTCGAATCAGTGAGAATATTCAGTATGCAAGTCAAGTAGTGGCAATGTGTATTTTTTCAGGTTTTGATCATGAACAGTAATCTGCCACAATGTAGGAAAGCGGGTGAGCGCCTTGTTTCTTTTCTGATGGGAGAATAAGAGTAGCTTTATCTAAATTTGACACTGAAACAATTCATGAGCAAGAAGGCCCTTCTCTTGCAGTCTTGAATTCAGCTTGTTCATGTGGCCCATGATATCAACAGCAGATGCAAAATCAGAGAGCCAGTCCATATCATTCAGCTGTGGGAAATCCAAATCTTTCTCTTTCATGTTCAAAAACAACCCAATCTTGGCTCTCAGTTCCCACACTCTTTTCAAACACTACCCAAACTAAGCCATCTTACATTGGTATGATACAGAATGTCTGCGTGTTTGGATTCAGTTTCCTCAAGCACAGTTACAAATTGCCCATGGTTTAATCTTCTCGCTCAAATGTAGTTGTCTATTTTTATAACTGTGTCCATGCCAGGGCTTAGTTTCAGAACACTTTTACAGAGGCCGCTTGATGAATAATGCAATGTAGAAAAATAATTTTCTGTTCTGGATTTTTTTCCTTGATTTAGTCTTGAATTCTTTTCATCAATCCAGTATGTTTGCCTGTCAAATTTTGACTTCTTCAGTGATCAGACCCACCAGTTTTTGCCACTCCACTCTTAATTTTGACATGCATTGATCTACTGCCTCCAATAAATCTTTTTCACTTGTTGTATCCTTCATTGACTGCGCTGATGCCAATTCTTCTGTAAGCTCAGCCTTTTGGGTGATACCCAGAATGAAAATCAGCAAATAGGCGGTGTCTGATATCACAACTCTCATTGAGTGCCAATGCAAAATAGTAAAAATTGTTTACCTTACTTTTCAACTGTAGGTCCAGTTTCTTAACAAATATCATCGGCACATCTCACAATATTTCACCTTGACAAGCAAATGTTCTTGAACTGCTCTTTCCTGTCCGGGCAAAAAATTGTGACAGAGTCAATCATACATTCCTTTATAAATTCTCCTTTAGAGAATGGTTTGCTGTTCTTGGCTATTTTGTGTACAATCAAGCAGCTCGTTCTCACAGTTCCACCTGGTGCCACTGATAGTTTTATGAAACTTTGCTTCTTCATTCGAGCAACCATCTCCTCAGCTTTCTTTGCTTTTTCTTCAGCAGACAAGTTCTTATATTTGGATTCATGCTTGCTCTCCAAATGCCAATTCAAATTGTATTCTTTGAACACTGCCATACTTTCTTTGCAAATTAAGTACATTGGCTTTTCCACTCTTATCGGTAAAAACATATTTAGAAGTCCATTCTTTCTTGAATATTTGGCAGTCAGTATTTACTTTCCTCTTCTTTGATGAGCTCATTTCCAATTCAGGCTCTGGGAATTTGGGGCAGCCTCTCTATGAGTGCTCTCTGCACTGCCACAGGCTCCAGAGCCACAGGTAGGTGGGGCACCACAAGCCCAGCCCAAGCGGGGGTGCTGAGGCCCAAGCGCAGCTAGCTCAGGGCCTGCAGCATGGAGCTAGGTGAGCAGGCAAGTGGGAAGGCAGAGCTGCTTCCACCCAGCATCCCCACAGCACCAGCAGAAGCCAGAGCTGGAGGTGCCGGGGTCCAAGTGTGGTTCACCCAGGGCCTGTCATGCAGTACTGGGCATGTGGGCAAGTGGGGCTGCTTCTGCCCAGCATCCCCTTTAGCACCAGCAGAAGCCAGAGTCAGATCCAGCACTTGCACTGCCCACCCACAGGCTGGATAGAATCACTTGGTAAGCCAGACAGCCCATGGGCAGTATTTTGCCCACCCCTGCTCTAATCACTGCTATCATATGAATAAACACTGTGTTATCTGCTCTGTTCAGATATTTATACTCACATAATTTCCATGTATTTTATAAACTCCAGGAAGATTTCCCTACTTTCCAACAGAAAACTCTTCAGGTCATTATTGAGTGCTGCAACATGCCATTTTTTGCTCTACACTAATGTGATTTTACTTTGGGGTAGAAGCAGAGTAGACACTCAGTATACCCTGGTGCAAGTCACGCTACTCCAGGATAAAATTACCCCACCAAAAATTGTAACAGCTTTACCCTGAGGTAAGTTGTACTTGTATAAGCCACTTACAAATGTAACTCCAGTCAGTCTCATCCCAGGAAAGCCACCTCCAGCTCTTACCTAACCCCCAACCACCTAGTAGAGAAATGCTACAACAGCAGTCTAAGGTCTGCTACTTCCAGATAAACTGGCCATGTGTCTGCTCTAGATCCTGATGTAATTTATGTCAATGTAGAAACTGATATAAACTATACCCATATAAATGTGAAAAGTGTCTGAATTCTGTTTGGACTTTAGGGATTCTAAAGTTGCTCCTAATAATCTTTAAAAAAACACATCATAAATATTGGGAGAAAAATAGTTGCAGAGTAATGAACTATAACAATTTTAATTTAAAAAAAAAAATCACCGCCTTATAAACTATGCCTTCCATCTGGCAAACTGGTCTAAATGGTGATAAATCAAAAGCCCATTGATTTCAATAGGATTCCTGATGGAGCTCTGCCCACATTAATCAGATTGTTGGATCAAGGCTTGTAGCCTTCGGCTGTCTAACATGATAGTGTAAATATAAATGGAACACAGTGTAACATTTATTTTTAAGCCATCTATGTAACTGTCAGAACTCAGTGACATGCCACTATCAAAATATAACACAGGAGGTTTTTCCGCTTAGACTTACTGCCTAGTTGTAGCTTTACAGGAATATTAAAGATGCCTATATCTGAAACAACAAGCTTCTTTTTACATCATTAGTTCTGTTTCAAACACAAAAAAGGTATTTGTTTGGAGGGAGCCTTTTCAGCAGAAAAATAAGCTACAACCATTCTTGAAAGAGCAATAAATTCCTTGACTTAGCTTTTACTTACTCAAAATGTAAATTTTGCTAAAAGGCTTTATAAGAACTATGATCTCTTCCAGATGTTTATAAACAAGCTTCTATACATCCCACTGGGACCAAATATGATAACAATATGTTATACCACCTGCTCTTTTTTGGTCAGTTTTTTTTAGGCACTTGAAATACACTCCTTTTTTGTTATAACTGAATATAAGGCAGTGTATGTCTGACACTTTTACTTTAGTACCATCTTATCAGCAGGAATCCTCGTTTTCTCTGATAAAAAAACCCCAATTTTCAGAAAATGTAACCCAAAATCCACGCTTCTGATTAAAATGAAACACCACATATATATATATATATATACACACACACACACACACACACACACACACACACGCACTATACACAGAGAGAGAGGGAGAGAGAGTAGTGTTTCATTTTAACCACAGAAAAATATGGATTTTGGGTTACTTTTTTAATCTGGAAATTTGGGGATTTTTTATCAGAGAAAACCAAGATCCCTGGTTATCAATGGGCATGTCTACATGTGCACATTTACTGTGCAGTATAGGTGCGTGCTTACATGTGCTTACACCCGTACTGCACACTAACTATGGCAATTTATGCCAACTTAGGCATAAATTTGCTACCTGCATGATGCAGGTAGAAAATTTATGCCTGATTAGTTACTGAGCAGTAATGCACATGTAGACACATCACTGCACGGTAACACCGTATGTGTACTGACTTAGGACTAACTTTACTCCCAAGTCAGTCTAAACACAGCATTAGTGCGCTTTAATACCTGCACATGTAGACTCCAGATTAAATTTACTTACTGCTCAATAACTTACTGTGCAGTAAGTTTACTGCACGGTAAATGCATGTGTAGACATGCCCAACGGGTATTACCTTATTTCACAAGTATTCCACTTCATGTCAGTGAGATTGTTTATGCCATAAGGGTCTACTGGCATGTATCAATATTTAACGATATGGCTATTAACAATTCTTGGGTTCCAGGTTATCAGGTCAATTTGTGGAGTTCCACAGTCATTTGAAAGAATAACAGAATTTATCAGACAACCATTTACATAATCACATGGTATAAATTCAAACATTTGTACAGTGAAACTTATTTTTAAAAAGTGCAACTACAGCTTACAATTTTTATTCAGGGTAAGAAAAACAGATTTCCAATTTGCACATGAAAACAATTGTATTTAAAATATGTTCAGACAATGAATTTGCTCTATTAAAAACAAAACCAGATTGTCATAGGACAATTCTGTTATATCTTTGACACTGAAGCCTCAGTCATGAATTTGTGCAGTGACATCTATTTTAAATGATAGCCAGCAAAAACAAACAACACTAGAATATCTTAAAGCTCTATACAATGCATCCTTTGGTAAGGGTGACATAAGTTTCCAATGTATTCATAATGTTATCTTTTAAAATGATAAAATATGATTCAAATGTTCCCTAGGAGTCAGTAGGTTGAATGATTTTTGCATTTAGGAAAATAAATACGAAAAACCCATATTAATAAAATGTTAATATCGCATGGTTAAGCAGTCACAAGTCAAGGGAAAGAAAAGTTACCTTTTATAAAAAACACAACTCTGCCCTTGCTTGTACATACATTAAAATAAAGCTGCGCCCCCACTCCCCCGAAGCCCCCCAGACACC
>NW_017728906.1:96183156-96199055 GCF_001723895.1 Crocodylus porosus | reverse complement strand
TGACCCCAGATGACTTCCTGCCCTTTGGGCAGGGGGCTGGACTCGATGATCTCCCGAGGTCCCTTCCAGCCCTAATGTCTATGAAAATCTATGAAATCCTTCTTTGATAATACAACATACCATTTTTCCCCTACAAGAATAATTTTCAGATAGGCATGTATGTTATTTAAATGTTTTATGCCACTACTGTTCATCCCAGCTCCAGTCCACATCACCTTTAGAAAAAATGAATAAACTTAATTTGCAATATGTGCAGCTCAAGGTTACTAGAAGCAACGACCTGAGCCTGCAAACACCATTACACACATTACATTACTAATATGCTGAGGGTCATTCAAGTCAACAATAGGATTACTTATGTGAGTAATGTGACAGAGTGGAGTCTATTGCAATGTTGGAAGCAATAAGGAAAAGTTTGGTCTTTTAAAATGGAAATCTGTGGACCAATTTAAATAGATTTTTTTAAATTATCATTTATACGCTTCCATTTTAAGTTAAATACATTAGTGATTTTCAAACACACTGCACATCTCAAAAATCAGCAGCATTTCCTACTATAGGAAGTTGCAATGGTTTTTATGTTTTATTAGTGTAAATTGATTTCTAAACATTTTTGAGTGCTTGAAATATTTTTTTTTATAAGTGGAAATGAATTAAGCAATGTATTCAAACTAACAGTTCAGACATTGAAATAATTCATATCAGATAGAAGGTACATCATAGAAAGATCAACTAGTGAGTATAAAAATGCAAGTCATTCTAAAACAAGGTAACTGGAGCAAGGATTTTATAATCTCTATTACTTATTTAAGTTCTACTTCCTTCATTATCATTGTTCAAGAGTCTACTAACTTTCCTTCTCTGTGGACTTACATTAATATTGGAACAACTGCATAGGTGCGAGAGCTGTGAAAAACCTTTCGGGAGTCAAACACCCTTCCTCACATCTCTTCATGGTGACTTGAGGGAGAGTACTTGATGCCTGAAAGTTTGTCCACGAAACCTCCCATCTATACTTTTGGTCCAATAAAAGATATCACAGAAATTTATTACCTCTCATACATTTCCTGGACCATCAGAGAAACCTTACTACAACATTAATATTAGCATCAATTGGTCTTTCCTTTTCCTTCCATTGGGCACATCTACACATTCATTAATGTACTTTTCCTAAAGCATATTACATTTTTCCTATAGATGTGCGAGGAGCCTGCTCTGATGCACTGGAAATCCAATGCATCAGAGCAAATTTGATTAATCAAGTCTGCTGGAGGACGGAAATTGATGTGCTCCAGCAGCCTTCCATGTCACATGTATCAGCATCCCCATGCATCTCTGCGCTGGCTCCACCACCATTTTTTTAGTGCGGGGACATGTGAGGATGCTGATACATGTGATGTGTGGGCATTTCTAATTAGCATGGCTCATGAATTAAAGTGCCCAGTGCCACATTCCAGAGCACATGTAAAAATGCTGGCTACACTACCAGATTTCTGAGTTTTATTAGATACTAAATGGGAACAAGTAGGTGGAGTGTGCTTCTTAGCAGTGCACCCCCAGTGCACCATGGAGATACAACAGAAATATTTCCATTTCTACTATGAAAACCCAGATGCATGCCCTCATCAGCTCTCATGTTGGTTATTACAGGCTTCCTTTCTTTGGCCTCCCTAATTCTCTCATTATTCCCCTTGCTGCTGCTAAAATAATATTCCCTGCTTACTTCTTTGGGCACATCTTATCACACGCAAATCTGAGCTGCTGTGCTTAGTCTTACCATATTTTCTTGCATAGACCTTTTCCCCCCAAATCAATACCCTAAAACTAAGGTGCATGTATTAAGGGAGGAAGCTGATATTCTGCTTAGGATAAAAGCTTTGATTCCTGCTCCACAGTGCAGCAGCTGTGGCATTAATATTCAGACAGAGGAGGGCAATAAATGATTTAATGTCTCATTGTTCTTCATTCCACAGGTGTTAATAATTGTCTCTCCTTCTTATGGTTTAGCATTCCATTAATCAAGCTAAATTTTGGGGGGGGGGGCAATTATGCTGTCTGCTAGCTGTTTTCATCTCTCTCCTGCTATTTCACAGCCCTAGAGACTCTCTACTTCTTTTTAGAATCACAGATATACCCACAAAGACCCTACAGCAGCATCTATGGGTTCTGATTTAGTTAAGCAGGAAATGAAAGGTGAGTCAAGTGAAGATAAGGCTCTGACCCTGTTCTATGCAGCTGTCACTCTGGAAATTTTTTCTCATTCTTTCAGAAACAAGATACTAATGATATTCTGGGGTGTGTTGCATGTGAGAAAATATGGTATCCTTCAGCATCAATTCAAATGTCTCATTCAGAACTCTATCCCTACAAAAGGGCCTAATTACATAAACTGAAAAGTAATTGAGAGTCAGTGATACCTGTGCGATATTGATGTAAAATGGTTTCAGAGCACAATGATAGCAGTTTACGCTTATGAAGCATTTCACAAAAGTGTCAATACTCAGACAATGTGAAAGTCAGTGGATACTCTACTACTGGTCCAAACGTCATATTCAAACATCATATACTTCATTACCTTAAGCCAAGGGCAGGCAAAATACAGCCCATGGGCTGGATCCAGCCAGCCAGGAGGTTTCATCCATCCCACGGGCACCCACCAATGAACTGTACCCAACCAACCTGCAAACTTCACTTCCTTCCTCTTGCATGGGAGGGCCCCGGCCCCATCCTCAGTTTCAGCCCCAGGCAGCATGCACAGCTTTCAAGAGGGGCTCCTATTGCCACTGCTGCAGTCACCAGGGGACCTGCTCAGCTTCCCCAGTTTCCAGCACCTCCTTCAGTGTCCCTACTGCAGCACTTGCTCCAAGCACCAGATAGGAAAACTGCAGCTGGGTGGGAACATGGAGCAAAAGGCTGCAGCTGGCAGGAGCATGTGCTCAGTTGGGCAGGGTGTGGATGTGGGTGGCTGTGCCTTTGTGGGCCACAACATCTTGAATACCACCACCTGCTGCTGCTGCCGCCGCCACTGGCACCAGAAGCTGTGTGCAATGGAGGGGACATGCAGGGGGGGCCACACCCCCTACCTTCCCTCACACCCCACAAACCCACACACCCACACATATGCACAGCCCTCCCACATATACAGAAGCCCACACCCCTGAACATATCCAACACCCCCAACATACACAACCACATCCCCTCACAACCTCGCTGACACCCCCCCACACACATGCCACCATACACATACTCTCACTACCCCAACTACATCCCACACATTCCCCACACACAATATACAAGACTAAGACTATTATTGACCTATATCGCAATCACCTCTCTAAGGACTACAGAAACACACATAAATCAGGACAAAAATATTTTTTGAAATAAAATTAAAATATGTTATAGTAGATGTTTGACTTTTAGTATATGACTTGGGGTTTTTTCCCTCGTTTCAAGATGGCAACCCCCCGTTCCCAAAAGGAGTATCTAGGGGAAGGGGTAGGATTTACAGTGGCAAAGGTCAGGGGTTAAGGGGTGGGACTTCCAGTCCCCAGATGGCAACCAGGGGGTGGGGCACCTGTCAAGGGATGGGGCTACCATTGCAGCCCTTGACAGCTCACCAAAATTCATTAAGCAGCCCTCCAACCAAAATAATTGCCCACCCCTGCCAGAGATGAAAATGTGCTTGTCCTAGCTGGAAACAAGTCCAGAGCAAACCTCATAGGCAAAATTCCAGTTCTGGAGGATGTCAGTGGACCCAGTTGGGTGGAAAGTTATCAGACCCTCTGGTGTTGGAACATACTGCCACTGTGGTAGAAGGAAGCTATGTATCTTTCACAATATTCCCAGTTGCCAGGAAGCTCCTCCAGTCTGAGATATTCTTAGTTTTTTTTCCAAATCACACTTCAATACTCATTTCTTTTGAGTAGCCATACAAATCTGGCCCCCATTCCATTGGTCATTGTTACATGCTGGACTTAGGTCACTCTAACTATCAAATTGATGATTTATAATAAGCCAAAATATCTAAAAACCTTACGCACTAGTTTAGTAGCCATACATTTATACCAGAAACTTAGCAAATAGACTTTCACTGTTATTACCTTTGTCTTTCCTCTAATACCCTTTCTTTGTTTTGTTATACCTCGTTAAGTGTGACCTAATCCTGAAACCATAGGGTGCCTGTATACTTGTCAGGAGGCTGCTCCAACTCACTGTAATTACAGATTAATTGAGTCTGCTGGAGCGTGCTAATTATCATGCTCCAGCAGCCTCCGCATCTCATGTATCAGCATCCCTGCACTTCAAAATGGCAGTGGAGGCACTTCAACTAAAGCTCATTCAACCCCCCAGAGCATGTGTAAAAATGCCCATGTAGTCTTAAGATTGTGGTTTCTAACATGCTTGAAAGCAACACCCAAAGATGACCCTGAAGTGTCTTCACCATTGCATTTCAGCATGCACTCTGGAGCTGATGGACAGGGAATACTTATGAGTCTCTGCTACATCACACTAAGGACATAGGGTGTCTATATAGGTCCTTTGGGTCAGGAGGGAGGGAGGCTTTTAATTAGAGTGACTCCTGGACAGCTGCTCTATTTAAAAGACTACAGTGTCATGTCTATTCTGTATCCCACATTTCAAAATGGCCATGAGGGTGCTTTAACTAAAGACAGTAGCAAAAGCCTTGCTGAAGTCGAGGTATTATACCACATCCACTGCTTTCCCCACATCCACAGAGACAGGCATCTCATTGTAGAAGGCAATCAGGCCGGTCAGGCATGAATTGTGCTGGGTGAATCCATGCTGACTGTTCCTGATCACTTTCTTTCATCTCCAAATGCTTAGAAATGGATTTCTTAAGGACCTGCGCCATCATTTTTCCAGGGACTGAGGTGAAGCTGAGTGCTCTGTAGTTCCCTGGATCCTCCTTCCATTTCTTAAAGGTGGACTATATTTTCCCTTTCCAGTTGTCTGGGACCTCCCCTGATCATCACAAGTTTTCAGAGATAATGGCCATTGGCTCTGCTGTCACATCAGTCAACTCACTCAGCACCCTTGGGTGCATTGCATCTGACCCCATGGACTTTTACACCTCCAGCTTTTCTCAATAGTCCCTTCTTTCTCTGAGGGCTGCTCACCTTCTCTCCAAACTGTCCTGCCGAGTGCAGTAGTCTGGGAGCTGACATTGTTTTTGAAGACTCAGGTGAAAAAGGTCTTGAGTACGTCAGTCTTTTCCTCATCTGTCACTGGGTTGTTTCCCTCATTCTGTAAGGGACCTACACTTTCCCTGACCTTCCTCTTGTTGCTAACATACTTGTAGAAACCCTTGTTATCTTTCACATCCCTTGCTAGCTGCAACTCCAGTTGTGCTTTGGTCTTCCTAATTTCATCCTGGCATGCCCGAGCGCTTTCTAATTAGAATGCATTGGAGCATGTGTATAGGAACCCCTTAAAGCATGTAAATAACTTTAGTCACTTGAATGCTTCCATCAAAGTAAAAAAAAACTACACATGTTATGTTTACAGCCTTAGATATTGTACATATTGGGCAGGGGCTCATCTTTCAGTGGTCTGTAAAGTGTTTTTCATATCCCTGGAACCACAGATTAAAGAAAGCAACTTGAAAACAGTGAGATCTGTCCCTGGCATGCAGAAGAGTAGCCAGCAATAGGGATCCATAATGCTGAGCAACTGCAGATTAAACGGGATAAATTGAGATGACCGTATTAGCTATTTCTAGTCAGTCTGTATGAGTAGAACTGCATTTAATTCTCTTTACAAGTAGTTTGGTAGCCCCACCTTGTGACTTCACAACTCTTAAAAGTTTTCAGCACAGAAAGACTGTTTTACTTGTGAAGTTATTGTAAACGTTATTCATAACAAGCTAAGTTATTGGTATTCTGTTAACCTGGATCTCTTCTTTCCCAGGGGTATCAATTCATTATGACTGTGAACTGTGGCATTCACATGTTATGGTTGATTAGTCTGGTCAACACAATAAGCTGGCCATTCTCTTATGAGAGTGGTGTGATCATAACTGTTTCCTAAGGTGGGATTATGAAATGCAGTCTCTGAAAAAAGTGACTGGGATTCAGCCAGCACCTCCAACCAAGCCATGGAGACTTCTCTCCTGTCAGAAAGGGCAATATTATTTCCGTTAGTCCTAACCAAGAATTTGACTTATATGTATACACACATACATATACAAAGGAAGGCAGACCTGCCAATGATATTTCAACTATCATGGACAGGACTGTTTATATCAGACTAGAAATAGACTGAGAAACCAGACTAAATATTCCCTCAGAAAACTCCCATGCCTTACTAAACTTGAAAAATTTACTACACAAGAAAGACAGAGGCTTCTAAGCAGCCTCATTGGCTATGAAGCTATGTGAAACTAGCAAACACAGTGTAGGGTTTGTATCCAATGCAAGTATAAACAAGCACTGAAATATAGGCTTGGAGCCAGAAAAAAGAAACTGGAGGGAGATTGTTGTAGAGTAAGCAACCAGTTTAAAAATCAAATTCTGAACCCAAAGACTTTATTGGATGAGACTGAACAGAGAAATGAAGAGAGGCTGGAACCGAAAGGACAAAAATCTCAAAGGAAAAGGAAAAACAAACACGGGTTACTCAAAAGCAGTACAGGTATCACATGTGGATGATGCGACTTGCGCCTTCATGCCATAAGACTGAGAATATTTTCAGTGATGGAGCAACTGAAAGATTTACCTGCACTAGACTTTATTAGCTTGTGGGCATTTATTTCCTATTACCCTGAATGTTCACAAATTCACTAATGTACTTATCAATGATTTCTTTTAAGCTGAAGCATTTAACAAGGGTACTGATAGCAGGTATTTGCCTCTTAATTGTTCTGCATAATCCCTAGGGTTTAGTCTAGGTAAATCATAACTGGTTGTATCCTGGGGCACTTGTACATGTGATGAAAATTGCCTGTTTTTGCAGTTTAATTGTGTCATGGTGTACACGTTCGGGGGGGGTTTTGTGATTCAAATGAGTTTGTTATGTTGCAAACTAAACCACATTTGCATGTAATTTAGTTTGCAACATAGCTATTTGCAATATTGCAGCCTTTTGACAGCTCCCCCCCCGATCCTTTTTTTTTTTCTTCACAGAACCTGTCCATGTCTTCTATGGCTGGAAGGCGAGCTGTTGGAGGAGGCCGACCAGCGCCTGAGCTGCAGGGGGCCCTGGTCCTTCCTTCCATAGTGACAGCGCACCTCTGGGGTTGCTTGGGCGATGTGCTAGTAGGCCAGGGTTTGCTCCAGCTCAGAGGCAGCACCCTGCTGGAAGCCTGCTGGGCACTGTTCCCCAGGCAGGATCAGGGAAGAGTTGGATCTGGCAGGGTGCTGTTTCCAAGCTGGGGCAGGCCACAGCCCACTAGCACTCTACCCATGCAGTCCCCCGAGGGCGCCACCACTGCAGAGAAAAGGACTGGAGTAACTCACAGCTCAGAGAGCACTCAGCCCATTGGCAGGTCATGCAGGCAGGCTTTGCCAGAAAAAAAAAAGTGGTGAGGGGCCAAATCCTTTTTATTGTTTGCAGAGCCTGCCCACGTCTCCGTGGCCGGGGAGTGAGCTGCCAGTGGAACCTGAGTTGTGGGGGGCCCCAGTCCTTCCCTTCATGACAGCGGCACCCCCCTGGGTCTGCTCAGGTGGGTGGCAAGTGGGCAGGTGCAGCCCCAGCTCAGAGACAGCACCTAGCTGGTCCAACTGTTCTCCGAGCCTGAGCTGGGGCAGCATCTGGTCTGCTAACAGCTCAGCCCGGGCAGCCCTGGGGGGCACCGCCACTGTGGATGGAAGGACCAGGGCCCCCTGCACCTAAGGGGCCACTCAGCCCAGCAGCAGCTCACACCCTGGCTGCAGGAGATCCAGGCATGTTCCATGAAAAGAAAGAAAGGATCAGGCCACTTGCCGTAAAAATGATGGAAGCCCCTAATTTGAAACCGTGAGTTTTTAATCATCACAATTAAAGCCACTGTTGCAATTTAGGGGCTAAACCCCTGTGTACAAGAGCCCCTAGGCAGCAGTCACTTTCCCCAAACCAGTGCAGGGAACAGTGGTGAAGAAAAGCAATCGAGGTGGGCACCTTCCCAATGTTGTCAGCAATGCCTTCCCCATGCCAGTAACGGATGTTTTCCCCATGCCAACACAGGGAAAAGTAGTGGTGGCAGGTGCATGGAAAACTGGAAGGTTTTTTGTGGGAAGTTACAGTTGTGGCCCCTCTCTAGGAGAGTGGGGCACAAGCTAGGATGGGACTTTGAGGGGAATCTCTCCAGGGGTTGAGGCAGAATGATGGGAGTGTGAGGGCAGGGCATAGGGGACAGTGTGAGAAAGTCTTGTAACTGGATGTGAGTAGAGGTTAGGAGGTGTGGGTGGAATTGGAAGGAGGGTTTGTTTGTGTGAGAGTTTGGTTAGAGAAGTGCTGGTCGGGGCCTGGGGGAGCTGAAGGTCTTGTTTGAAGAAACCCTCTTGGTGGGGTTTTTTGCGGGGGGTTTTGTAAGTCATGCTAAGCCTTTTGAATTGAGTCAGATATTAATATAATAAATAAAAAAATGAAAAAGACTGCAGGCAGAAGTCAGTAAGTCCATTCATTTTGGGTGTGTCATGTCCTTGTCCATTGTATGTTATTCATGTGTGAGACTTTCTTTGGTAAAACAGCCATCTCAATTCCCCTTATCATCCCATTCTAGAATTTGTTGAAGGTTTGACTACTTATCCATAGTAGATGTCCACCTATAAGCCTTTTGATATGTCCACCTGGGGTGATACCCTTATGCAGCTCAGCCAGCATGCAGCTTCTGGGTGGGGCTGTTGCTGCATGGGGTGACAACATCTTGTGAAACCAGTGCGGTTTACAACCTCTGTGCCCAATCACAGACATGCACAGTTTCACTTTTATGAAGTGGTAGCCACTCCTGAGACACCACATCACTCTCTTTTCATTTTGCCTCTTCTGTCTCTTTATCTATCTCCATATCCTCAGTGGTTCAGACATAAAACAGTGAAGACATTCTTGTTTTCATTTTTCTTTTGAATAAAATGTCAGCAGCTTCTCTGATACTCTTTTATGAAGTAACAGTTATAAATAAAAATCAGAGTTTGACTATGAGGTCTTGTTTGTAGGTGCTTTTTTATTTTCCTACCATTTGTCACCTGGGTTTTCTACCAACCTAGTGTAAGGACCAAGGGTGCAGTCAAGGTAAGTTGCCTGTGTGATGAGAGTAGGGACTAAGTCCCGAGTCAGGAACCAAGTCAGAACAACTCTTTTGATTATGGAGTCCAGGGAAGTCAGGTCAGGATACAGGTCAGGAACCAGAGTTAGGTGTGCAGAACTGAAGTCAGAAGCCAAGATCTGAATTCTGAAGTCAGAAGCCAAAATCAAAATCCAAAGTCAAGGTTAGGTGAGGAGTTTCACGTAGGCTGGGGCAGAGCAAGGCAGTCTGCTGCCCAAACCTACTGTTGGCTAATAAAAGTCTAAGTGGCCAGGACAGTGATTCTTGCTGCAGCCCTTGTGAATAATTCAGCTTCTTCCCTGATCACTTCCATCTTAGGTCTGGGGAAGAATCCTTTCCAGCTAGGGTTAGGTTCATTATACCTAAGATTAGCAATGTAACCTCTACAGCAGGGCTAACTGCTTTAACACATGTCCACTAATCTATGGTCCATTATCATACATCACTATTTCAAGTACACTACATCTAGTATACAGTCACCTGTTTGGCAGTAGCATCTTCTAGTAATGCAATCTCATTGTAGTGAGAATAATAGTCTATGACAAATACAGAGCTTTTTCAAGCCAACAGAAAGACTACTCCTTTAAACAAACCCAATACTTTGCTTCAGGGATCCAATTTTACTGCAATATCAACATGAGCTCTTTCCCTTCACTTGGCCTGTATTTTTGGCATATGCAACAAGTCTTAACAGATTCCTCAGTGTCCTTATGGAGTGAGAACAGAATAAAAATCTATCTATCTATCTTTAAATATAAAATATAGACTATCTCTGACCTTTCCCCTAAACTTGTCAACACTCAAATAAACTTTATGTATTCTTTTAACATTTTTTCTCTAACATCTTAGAAATCACTACCCTGTAGGCTTTAAATAAAATATTGTTCTGTCCTGAGAGCTCTCCCTTTAACTGATACTAGTTGCTAAGAATATGCTGTACCAGCACTACACCACATAGTCTGACATATGCTGTTACAAGTGCTTTCTGCAGCTTCTCATACTCAGCAGTACCACTGGCCATTAGGGTCTGCGTTCTAAGACTGGACAGGAATTCCTTTTTAGGAAGGAACTGTGTGGGGGGGACATGACACACATTACCAGCTGACCTGTTGATTAGCTCCAAAAAGGCCTAAGTGGATACTGTTCTGTCTCCCTTTGTCCTATCTGCTTTACAGAGACACCTCTCAGCATTAGCTAACATATCACATGCTGGCTACAGCCCATGCTGTGGGAGAGGAGAGGGGTGGGAATCCCTACTTGAGCTCCAGCCAGGAAGCAGGGGGCTGGGGCCAACCCTGCTGTGGAGCAGACAGTCTAGCCCAGGGGTGCAAAGCATCTGGGATGCTGGGAGACTGGTTTAAGTTAAACCAGGAAGGAGTCTGGGACAAACATTGTGTAAACCAGTTTGACCCAAATCATTTAAATTTGATACTACATTCAACCAGATTTATTGCAAAATTGTTTCAGCCATTTTCAAACCAGTTTATGTGCAGTAAACACCTGTCCTGTTACAAGTTTAAACCAGTTTCTGATCACTTAAACCGGTTTATGTGTAACTTCTGTCCCTAGCCCTTGTCTCTATCCTGCTGACTGACTTAGCTCTTTTCAGGCACGTTCATGTTTCCATTATAGTGATGCTTCAGTTTGCTTTTCCTTCAACTTGGTCTCCAGGATCCTCAGAGATGCTCTCTTTCCCTTATGCCTAGATATTCTGTTCTCCAACTCTCTCTCTGTCAATCCAACTTTTGTTTTCCTTTGTCTAAGACAGATAACCTAACAAACATTGGTGATGCATAGAGGGTACACAGGTGCACATGCACCCCGTGAGATCAGCTGTGAATCCCCTACAAGTGCCAGCAGAAGTGCACTTCTGGTTTTGCTGCTGGCTCGGTGATTGGCCACTTCCTGCCCCCCACCCCAGTCGGTGATCAGCCGTGGGGGACCCCCACCATCAGCGATCTGGTGCCCCCTGGACTCGGGAGGTACCAGTCGCCCATGCTAACAAAGAGGATAGATGATGATGATCTATGATGTGCTATTTCAACAGTGGTCAATTCTCTTGATCATTTCTTTCTTTTCTGGCTCTTCTGTACCTTCCCAGTTCTCTTAGCTATTTACCATCAACTTCTTCTTTAACTGTTCTTTGTTCTGCTCTACTTTGACCTGAAGTCATTACCTCTTGAGAGGGATTATTTCCATAATTACACTTTTACCACATCTTCTACCTCTTTTGGTTATCTGTTTATTTACCTGTTTTAAAAATTATTCTGTCATCTTACTGGAAGCCACCCTGAGCCATCATTAGGAAGGGCAGCATATAAATCAAATCAAATAAAAATATATAGATAGAAAGATTTAGTCTTCTGACCAAATAATGAACCTGTACCTTCTTTGGGAGAAAAATCCAACATGGATTTTATCTCTTTTATCTCTTACTTCTTATGTTATGGCTTACATACCTGTTTTCTCCCTTCCTTTAGGTCACCAAGATCCACCTTTTTCATGTCAGACATCTCCTAGCAAAATGGTTTGATTTTTCCTACTACAGACACCAGAGTACCATCAGTTATTTCTAGCAGTTTCCTAGCGATTGTCCCCAATATGCTACAAAAAGTTCCTTACAGATCCTACAGGCAACTGCATATGGGTAATGCTTGCTGTTCTTTGCAAGGCCTTGTAAAATTAAGAGTATATATACAGCTGTAGTCACATTTTTTACTATAGTACAGGCATACTCAAACTTGTTCATTAATTAGTTGACCCATTTCACTCATGTAACTTCCCCTATCAGAATGTCCCTACAATTGTTAGCAGAACTTCCTTCTAGATATAAGACTTACCCATTCTTTTCCAATAATGGCCTGCACATGCCATCAACCACATACTTAAAGACTGGAGCAAACTTTGTAATTTCCATTAATTAATTTTGTATTGTATCTTTCCAAAGTTGAGAGAAGTGTTAGCCTTGGCTAAGGGAACCCTCAATGGTTGGGTTCACCAGCTGCTCATATCAGAGATTGTGTCTATGGTTCCATAACAGAAGCAGCATATTTGCTTTGCAGAAGGTGAATGGCAGAGGGAAGGAACTCAGAAATAGCCTTGCTTTTTGTATTTCTGCATTGGCCACTAATGTCTGCCATGATATATTATTATTGTTCTCATCAAATTTATCCACTTTTTCCCAGTCCAACATTATTTGTCTGAAAAAGTCCGAAGAGGAGCCTAAATGTCTACTGTTGCAGAAATTCAAGGGTCTTGTGCACATTCACCCCATCATAAGCAAAGAGAAGGGCCAATTCTGTGAGGGCAATCAGTTGGATGGCTAGAGTTTTGTTCATTCGTGTTCTGTCAGTTATCATTCTTCTATTCCTCAGCTTTTAAAACTCAGTAAACATGTCCTTCTCTAGTAAACTCAAAACACTTTCAAGATACACAAGAAATTAAAGCCAAAGGAGATGACAGCTGTTTCCCTTCCTACCACATAATTTCAGTGGAAATCTTTTGGAAACACTATACATTTGCATGTGCCGACTGCCCTCTTGAACTCCAGAAATCATTTTAGTGTGTGGCAGCTTGTTGGATTCAGTGTTTAGAGCACCAACTCATCTCTGCTGCACTGTAAATCAGCACTGACACTTAGTAAAACTCCATTCCCAAGCAGCTATTTTATACTGTCATTTCATATCTTTTTAATGACAAGAAGATACAGCACAAGAGTTCAGAACCACATCATGGTATATATAGCTTATTTGAGAATCAGTGTCTGGGTTATCTCCTTTCACAGCCTGTAAAAGAGAGGATTATATTTGCTGAATGAGGGGAAGGGACAAATACATAAAAAATGCATTCATTCATTAAAAAGCATCCTTTGTGTAAGATTTAGCATATGTTACTTAGTGAAAGTAAACGACACAGAGTGTTTGTTTTCACTTTACTGTTTTGATGTGTGCATATTTATTTTGCAATAGATACTGCTTTCATATGCAAGTAGCCATTTGTCCTTCACACATCCATGTGCTGAGGGGGCAACTTTCCCTTCCAGTTAAACTGTGATTCTACTTTGAAAGCTGGCTCAAAATATGACAGCATGGAGATTCGTGTTCACTATCCTTCACTAATTCTATATCACATTTCCTCAGCTTACAGTTAAATTCTCCCCTACTTGTCCTACAATACCAGCCTTGTAGACTTAACCTGCACTCAGAGAACTGACCTCAGTATCCGTTTTTCTCACCCAGTAGTGGATACAGGACCAGGGCAAGGGGAATTCACCATCCCCAACTTTGGCATATACAATGAGCTCTGGCTGATTTGCCTAGGTTTCCCCTGACAGAAAAACCAATCCCCAATTTTTGGATTAAAAAAAGGAATCCAAAATATACATATAGTGGTGTTTCATTTTAATTGTGGAGAAATGTGGATGTTGGGTTACTTTTTTTAAACCGAAAATTGGGGAATTTTTATCAGAGAAAACCAGGCTCCCTGCTGCTATTCACCCTTGCCAGCCCTCCCTCTCTCCCCTAAATTCATCAGCAGAGGGATGAAAGGGATGACTGGTAGCAGCAGCACTCACACCCTGGGCTCTGGAGCCACAAAAAACCTGGGGCTCTGGCCAGACCCCGTGCTGAGAACTTGTGTGTGGCATAGCCAAAGGGAATTATGACTGTGTTGCTCCTCTGGATCTGCCCCTGTTCTTACCCATGTGTGAGCATAGGAGTTTATCTGAGAAGCTTAGTGCTATCTAGAAATGGTGACCAGTCTCCACTAAGACCCACGGGGATTATAACCACATTGACTGCTGCCCACACAGAAGAGCACAAAGCATTTTGAATGAGGTAAAATTCATGAGATGGAAGGCAAGAACCAGGTTATCATGTGAAAATGAAGCCCACTTTAACTCCTGCCACCTGCTCAGCCACTCCTTTAGTGCCTTAAAGTACATCCTTTAGTCCATCTTCGTGCACACACCCTTGAGTCCACATTCAGAATTGCTGTTAAATGGAATTGCAGTATTGACGTCTGACAGCTGATTCCTCAGGGGCTGACAGACATGACAGTTTGTTGCACAATTGGCCACTGAAAGTGCTGTACAGCCATGTACTGCCAGAAGTGCATGGCTGCAGAGCACTTAAAAATGCCTAGTCACACAACAATGTAAACCTTCATTATAAGAGGGTTCAGATGAAGGCACTCAAAAGCAAAGTACCTTGATTCACATCTGTCAGTGCTCCCTGTGATGTCTTCAGAATGGGAAGAGAGGAAGGGAGCAGAGGGAGCTCATTCTGGGGGTTGCCCAGCTGGCATTAGGGGTGGGGGCAATGCAGTTGGATTGAAGCCTCCCTGAGGTAGCTGTTGTGTGTGGCCAAAGTGAGGGGTCTCCAATCCACCTGCCCCCCCTCCAGCACTGGCTGGGCAACCCCCAAAATGAGCTTCTTTGCTTCCTCTCCCCTCCTCCCATTCTGAAGGCAGAGCCAGGGCTTGGAGGGAGGAGGGACAGGGATAGAGCAGAGTGGCTGCAAAGACAAAGCTGCTCTAAACAGAAGCTTATCTCCCAACCCCCAAGACCAACACTGAATGTCTGTTGGGACCTGGGGATAGCTGTAACTCATGGTGCTTCCTGGAAGCACCCTGAGATACAGTGGGGGGCTGCACTTCTCTCTGTGCCCTTTGTTAACCTGTAGACCGTCTTCCTTCATCATTGTTACTGCACCAAGTGGAGCTCTTCAGCAGCTAAGCAGCTCCCCAAATGCTCCTGCTGTTTATAGCTGCTATTGTCAAAGAGTTACTAATTTTATATAAAAATGTGAAAAAACTTGAGGGGACCAATATTCTTCCCTCCCAGTTCAATTCAGTAATGGTTAGAGAATTAATACATGATTCAAAGTGAGAAGTCCTCTGGTACAGGGACAGCATAGGGCCAATGAAAGCAATTCTATGCTCCAAGGCCCACCTCTGATGTCTCAGAGATGGAATGGGGAAATAACTACACTATGGGAAATTCTGGGCTGCACAACAGCTAGTAGGTAATGCTAGAGAGACTGCAGCAGTTCCTGGGGGTGCTTTAGCTTATACACAGGGTTGTTTCAAACCTGAATCATCATTTAATCCACATCATCCCTACCTCAGCTTAGTCTCAGAAGACACAGTTCAGTCTCTGGCCCCAATTGTCTACTGCTGCAACAGTTGAACAGGTCAGACCCAGAGAGTGGTGGTTGATGGAAGTCAATCGTTGTGGTACCCTGTGACCAGTGGGGTCCCTGAAGGCTCTGTCCTTGGGCCTATATTGTTCAACATCTTCATTAATGATGTGGACATTGGTGTCAGAAATGGACTGGCCAAGTTCACCGGTGACACCAAATTTTGGGGTAAAGCATCCACACCTGAGGACAGGAGGCAATCCAAGACTGACTCAAGAAATGGAAAGACAAGAACCTGATGGCATTTAACACCAAAAATGCAAGGTTCTCCACCTTGGGAGGAAAAACCCACACCATGCTTATAGGCTCAGCAGTGCTACACTGGCTAGCACTTCGGACGAAAGGGACTTGGGGGTCATGATTGACCACAAGATGAACATGAGCCTTCAATGTGATGCTGCAGCTAGTAAAGCAAGCAAAATGCTGGCTTGCATCCA
>NW_017728906.1:96160984-96179455 GCF_001723895.1 Crocodylus porosus | reverse complement strand
GCTCCCTGCAGGTCTGGACCAGTGCAGAATATTCCTCCTTGGAGGTGGATCCCAACCTCCATCCTTTGTATGCCTTTCTTTCTAGATGCAGGAGGTCTGCTAGGTCCCTGGAGAGCCAAGGGAGCTGCTGTGCCCTTTTGCTGCCTTTCCTCTGAGACAGAATAGCCTGAGCTTGTGCATTGAGGATCATTCCCTTGAGGAGCAACCACTCTTCCTGAACTCCCCTCCCCTTAGGGTTGTGGTCCCTGAGGGCCTCACTGACAAGACTCCTGAGCTTGTCAAAGTCAGCTTTCCTAAAGTCAAGGACTTCTGTATTGCTGTCTGACTTGCCAGCTTTACGGTGGATGGTGAAGGTGATCAGCTCATGGTCACTGTCGCCCAGCTTCCCATCGATCGTTAGGTCACTGATTAGGTCATCTCCAGTTACCAGTACCAGGTTGAGCAATGCTTTACCTCTCGTTGCCCCATAGACTTCTTGAGTCAGATAGAGGTCATCCATGTACGAAAGGAAGCTTTGCGACCACTCGGATTTAGCCGAGCACTCTTCCCATGAGATGTCCGGGTAGTTGAAGTCTCCCATGACAACCATGGACCTGGAGCATGAGGCCTCAGCCAATTCCCTGGCAAACTCCTGGTCAAGCTCTTGACTTTGGGTGGGAGGTGTGTAGTAGACTCCCACCATTGTATCCCCTGTGCCGTGTTCCCCACAGATTTTAACCCAGACAGTCTTCAGTCATCCATCCTGGTCACCTTGACATAGAGAGCTAAACCCCCGCCCCTTTTGTCCACTTGATCTCTCTTGTACAATGTATAGCTGTCTATACCCGTAGTCCAGTCATGGGTGGAGTCCCACCAGGTCTCCGTTATTCCTATGATGTCATAATTATTTGTGTTAAGCAGGAGGACAAGTTCCTCCTGCTTATTCCCCAAGCTCCTGGCATTCATGTACAGGCAGGCAAGTGTCCCCTTGGGCCCTTGCCTTGCCCATAGATTGACCCAGGCCTGGGGCAGGGGTGGGATCCCTTAAGTGCCTAGGCCCACTGGCTTTGCAAGGGTTGCTCAGTGGGCCATTAGTGGCAGTAGTTCCCCCGTCCCCCGCCAGGCTTAGTTTAAAGCCCAGTGAAGCAGGTCAGCCAGTTTGGCTGAGAAGAGCCTCCTCCCCAGGGGAGAGAGGTGGAGGCCTTCCCAGCAGCTCACTGCCTCTCTCACCAAAGAGCAGACTGTGACACCAGCACTGCAGTCTTTGGTTCACTACCTGGATCCTCCTCTCCCTCCTGAGCTCATAGCCTGAGACTGGGAGAATTGAAGAAAACACCACCTGCACCCCGAGACCCATTAGTCCTGCTCTCTTGCAGGTTACATACATGCAAGTAAATTACATAGGTTTATAATTGCTACAGATCTATTTATTACTCTTATTGTAATTGTAAACCTAAAGGAAGGTCATAAACTTTTTTACCTTCATATAAGGGGTCAACAACCTGAAAATATTGAAAAACACTGGGTCACAGCCCAAACAATAATGAATGAGATTTTTAGTGATTTTCTAAATGTAGATACCAATGACAGCATCAAGAATTGTAAAAAACATTTAAAAAGAACAAATAATCTTTGATCTTCATAGAAGATAAAAGCAACCAAAATGGGTAAAAGTAAAAACATTTGTTTTTCTTTAATTGCTGATAAAATTTCCGGTGTTTCTTCCATACTGATGAACCCTTTGATCATACAGAAGATCATAAACACTGTTTAAATTGTTCCTTCAATTCCACCATTGTCATTTCTGCTAACTGTCTAAAACTGGAACTTCCGCCTCCCTATTGATCCAATGTTTTGTTTGAACCAAGAAACCAGTAAAAAACACTTCTTGTCATGGTTACTTCATCTCCAGTTATGCTTACTTCATCTCCAGGCATATTATTGTGAACACTGCCAGAATATGATTATTTAGTAATAGCTGACTGAACAATTCAATAAGAAGCCAAATGTTTGCTGTGTTTTCCATACGCTGATTTCTGTCTTTTGTACCCATCTCTTGCCTGTTTTTCTTTTTTGTCCACTTTCCCTGTGAGGCCTGGATACCGTAATCATCCCTGAAATGTAACTGTTTCTGGCCTGTGTCACTTTTGAGTTTGGACAAAATGTAGGCCAGTTTGTGTCACACTGGGCCCATCAAGGGAACACCCTGGAAGGTGAAAGACAAGATAGCTGGTTTTATATGTGTAACCCCATGAAGAGCATGGTGGGAGAGAGTTTGAATATCTGGTGACGTGAGGTTTTTGTTGCTGACAAGTGTTTCATGCTCAGTCCCTGGGAGGGCTACACATTTTTTGTATTTCCATCATTTTTGGTTTTTTATATTTTTTAATAAAGACTTAAAAAGACAAAAAAGTTAAAACCCTTGTTTTGCCCCAAGGGGTAACAGACTCCCAATACGTATACAAGTGCTAAACATTGCAGTTACATAGCTGTGTACATGTCACTTAGGCAGTACCATGGCAAGGAAGTTTAATGCCCAGGGCAAAGCCCGCAGCGGCAACCCACCCTCACCTCATGCACAGACTGAGGGTCACACGCCCAGAAGTGCACGAAGTGGCAGGAGCTGCCCTCCTCCTGTCCCTGCACCCCGCTCCCCAAATTAGCTGCTTGCAGCTCCATCCCACACCCCACCCTGGCTGGCCAGCTCCTGTTGGCACCCCTTTGCTTTGGGACTGCTCCCCCCTCCCCCCCCCAAGCACTGCACTTAGACATGTGAAGAATAAATAGGTTTTAGCCCTTTGTGACAACTAGGCTCCAAGGACTAGACGCTGTTAAGGACTTGGGTATCTAAAGGCACTGTAGGCACCCAGGGACCTGGCCCAGCTCCCACAGCTATCAGCAGAAAAACTCCCAATTATCTCAGTGGGATTTATATCAGGATCCTGATATCCAGGTGGAATCCAGAACCCTATTTAGATGCCTGGGGTATCCAAACAATGCACAAGGAAAGATAGGCTCCACAGTGTGGATCCAAAAAAGTCAGCACGCTGAGCATGGCTCTTCCTGGAGCTAGCTTAAAAGGGATGTTAAGCACAGGACTGCTTCTGAAATTCTGTTCCCCTGGGGTTAGGCAACTCATTCAGGGCTCCAGGATATTTCATTCATGATATTTCCATCCACTTGTAGTCCACATTGGAACCCTCTCCCAGGAGTAGGTGCCAACAGCTGTTCTTTCAGAGAAGTGTGTAGGTTTGTTAATGCCTATTTTTATGCAATATCCCAGTGGTTAGTGCACTCATCCAGAAAGTAAGAGACCTGGCTTTAATTCCTTCTTCATCCAGAAGGGAGTCAAATCCACATCTCCCATCTCTCCAAAGAATACCCTAATCATCAGGTTATGGGTGATTGTGGGTGGAAACGCTTTTCACTTTTCTTGCCAAAGCATGCCACTGAGCGGGAAAGAATTCATTACATTAATGAAAGAACACAGAGGAATTCTGGCTCTGTAGGCTAGTGATAAGGGCTCTGACCTGTAGAGGGGCACATGTATTTTCATCAGCATACCCAAACCTGTTTATGTATTTTAACCAGTTATTGCTTAATGCATAAGATAGAATCAGTGACCAAAACCTAGGAGTCTCTTCCCCCACCCCAGTTGACTGCTATGATCACCAGGTGACAGCATCATGTATCTTCTTTCGTTCTTTCTCAGTCCCAACTAATCTTGAATTTTTCCTGCATAGTGCTCTAGCCCAGTCAACCCTAATATAACCTGAAAGTGAGGGCACTTATCTCTAGGCACCTAAAGAACTAAACAAGAAAGCAACTAAACTCACTGGACACTATTCATAAGGTAGCAACTGTGCAGGATGTTCTGGATCACAGCTTTGGCCATGGTTTGGCTTCAGGTATAGCCCCATGTATCACCCACAACAAGTTAGAAACACTACTTTTCAGTGCCTTTGTGATATTTTCTATCTGCTCACCATCCCTTAACCAGACAAGTCCACACTGTCAAAATGTTCTTTCCCCTCAGGCAGATGCACATACATTCACGTCACTGCCTGGGCATCTGTGCCCTTAGATAGTTATGTAGAGCTGGAGCCATCTTGTCTAGGGATTAGGCAGTAAAGCAAACTCCATCCTCTTTTCATCCAGCACACCAAGCAGTCATTCACAAGATATTAGCAAAACAACAATTAAAGACAGTGACTCCAAAGCCAGCCATGTGGCACAGAGATTGTGTTTCATTAGCATTAAAGAGAACAGAAAGTGAACTAAGTGGAAATGATGATTAATGTTTATCTCCAGTAAGGTACTCTCCCCCTTGTAAGTCTGAATCATGGTTGACTTGAATTCAGTGCCAACTAGAGACTATCTTACTGTGTCTTCAAATCAAGGGTTTATTTTCTCATGCAGAGTTAATACTGAACTCTATTTGTTTTGCATGTGTTGTCTTGGGCACTGGACTTTGTGAGGCCAGATTTATAGTGACAGTGACATACAAGTCACACTGATGGAAAATTCATTATGCTTTGGATTAGTTGTTAATCTTTTGGATTATTAATACTACACTACTTGGACATTCTTGTTTTTGTTTTAATTGCCTGTTATGAACAAAAGGCATGGCTAGTCCAGCACATGGTGTATTTGTACAATTCCTTGTGTGCACTGACAGACAAATAAATAGGAGCTATTTTCAAAATGACCTTCTCTTTCCACCCATATTAGAATGTTCTGACAAATTTCATAATTGGCTGGGATATATTTATAGTACTATGAATACAATAAACAGAGGCACAATTTCCAGACTGATTTGTCAACTCCCCGATCTCTATTCAATAGTTTGTCATGGGTGTGGCTCTAATATGGACTACATATCACCAATTGTAGCTGCTTACATTGGCAAACTGAAAACACTCAGAAATTTTGATCAAAGAGAATTTACTTTTCAGTGGATGGCAGCCTCATTTCTAAGTCAGATACTAAAATTTTGGAAGCATCCGTTTATCCAGGAAAGCTATTTATGTCTAAATCCTGGCTGATTGCATACTCTTCCACTCACTGACTGAAATGATAACTGAGCCTTCATTAGAGGTCTACAAACATGTTGCTTCTGAAGAAGATTCCTTTTTTCAGCAGACTCATACTTGTTCTGATTTTAAGACATTTCTCTGTTTTATGCTGATTTTAGGACAGTGCCATGGCTTTGATAGACAGAATTCAGATACATGGCAAAGACTCATGAACTCTTCCATGGGCTTCTGGGCAACACCATTAGCTGAAATGCAATCTCCTTACCATCACCACTGACCATGACAGCCTTTTCAAGTTCTACTGAGTACTGAAATACCTTGATGTTTCTCAGTCCCCAGAAACCTGCAGTGAAGGATTGAAATACAGAGCTTCTAAGAAAAAATTAATTCATGTTGTTTCTGCATCTTTTAGAACTCCATAAACTGCTTCTTTGAGCTGTGTTACTCCAGGCCAGAGCTTTCCTGCCTTACGTCTTCAGTCCCATCCAATACTTGAAGTTCTTTGCATCCCTTTGCTGAAGGTCTATAAGGATAACCGTTATAGAAAACCCAAGGTCACCTTTAGCAAAGTATTTCTTCTTTGCCGTGTCTCCAGTCCTTTCTATATGGTCTGTTCCCAATATTCTGCACAGTCCACAGCTGCTGGTGTTCTTGTGGGTGCACTGTGGTGCTACAGGGCATGTCAGAAGATGGTCCATAGTTTACTTCAGTTGTCAATTGTGTAGAGGCCCCATGACTTCATGAGAAAGTTACATCTGCTGAGACCCAATCTCAAGCTGTTCAGGCTCCACCATGTGTGCCATTTGTAATTGAAGCTGGATGCTAACTTCTTACTGGGAGGGGAGGAGGGGGGTGGGGAATTCCTCACCAGCTCCATTCAGCAGCTTTGCAACCTAGTTTGTCCAATTCCTTTTGCCAGGGGTTAGTTCTGGGTGATTCCAGTGATGTGGTTAATAGTATGGTAGAGGACAAAAAGCTATTTCTTGATCACAGATAACAGTTTGCTGGTTGATGTCCTTACAGTGGGTGGTAGTCATCTGACTCTTGTACCTGCTGATCAATGTCACCTTCTACTTTCCTCCTGATGTAAGGAGACCCTATGCCAGATAGTGCATATAGAAAGGTAACAGGGATGGGTTTTAGCACTTTAGTACTTTAGCAAAGCACTAACATAGAATGATGGCTTATTGAGATTTATAGATGCTAAAAACAAACCAACCCAGATCACTTTTGTTGACGATACCAGCCTGGGATATATTAATGACAGAAGTCATTTGTGAAATAATTACCATTACCTGGGGCTTGGTCAATATGGGTATTTAAATTATAGATGTCACTGCCTTTCTAATGTACTCTCAATGACCTATATACATTAACAAGATAAGGTATGTTAGATCATGAACTCTAGAAGCATTAAGCTACCTTGGCACAAAGGAAGCAAGTGAAGGACAAGTGATGGTTTTAATATTAGTTTTGTTGTTGTTGTTACTTCAACTATATTTAATACGGATGACCAGTTTAACCTACTAGTTAGAAGAAGAGCTTCTAGTGGAGATCTGTGCTCTAGTTGTCTCTGTCACTGACTTGTGACTTTGGTTAAGCTACTTAAAGCCTCACCCTCTAAAGCACTTTGCAGTCCAAGAATAGAAAGCATTATAGGCAGGTGCAAAAGACTGACATTTTCACCTGGCACATCAATGCCAGTACCAAAGGAGGGCAAGTGTGACAGGAAAGGAGTCTGAGTGAGCATTCTCAGGACAGACAGATGGCAGCGTGCACTCATTTAAAAGATTTCAGGAGACCCATGCACATACACTTGCTATGTCACAGAACAATACATCAAAGGAATTTTGGTATATACCTTAGTGGATATTGTTCATAATTCAGAGAAATTGCTTTTATTACTCCATACCATTAGTTATTTAGAGCACTTGCTCAATAAAGTTTCACTGATGTATTTGAATTGAAGGTCCATATCTTCAAAAGGCTTTCAGAGGAAAAATGTGCATTTAGTGAATAGGTATAGAAACAGAATGAAGCTGGGATAGCTTTGAAAGGTAACCCTTAAGGAATACCTAGAAAGTGAAATGACAGCTTCAACTAGAAAGGTGGCCCAAACATTTTAAGCAAAGAGTTTCTAACAATGAGACCAATGGAAACAATCAAAATAGGGTAATAGGGAGAAAGAAGTTTAACTCTGGTAGGAAAATTAATATTAATATTAATTACCTCAGACAAGGTAAGGTATGGGCCATTCTTAAAACAGGTCTTTGCTTATGGTATTTTCTCTCATTTTTAAATTCTTCCTTAGCAGACTGACAGTAGAACATGATAAGATAGAACAGACTAGGTTGTGACATTGCCCTGTGGAGATGCATCACCCTGGAAGGGAGGAAAGACATAACTAATTCAACACAATGGTCCTTCCCTTGCTACCTTTGGTTTAAGAAACAACTAGAGAACTAAGTTATTTCTTCACTTCTTCTTGCGGAGTAATTTACTCATGACCAGGGATTCCAGTTTTCTCTAATTAAAAAACATTGCCACCTTTTGGATTAAAAAAGTAACCCAACATCCACATTTTTCTGTGATCTAAATGAAACACCAGTAATCTATCTATCTATCTATTTTGATCATAGAAAAATGTGGATATTGGGTTACTCTTTTTAATCCAAAAATTGGGGATTTTTTTTATCAGAAAAAACCATGATCCCTACTCATGACTGTGCTCCCAGTCAACTACTTTGGTTGCATTTCTCACTCCACCCTGTCAGTTTGTTGCCTGTTGTCCATGCACATAAATTGAGTAGGACCAAGTGGAGAAAGAAGGAGGCTTTGCTGTACCATGCATACTTTGCATACATCCAGGCTGAGATAATGTAGCTCAAAGCTAAGTCAGTCAGGAAAATAGATCACCTAGTATCTTGCATCCCCATCATTTGCTTAGATATTTTTCAAAAGAGCGACTCCAGATGACTGACAAGGAGGAAAGGATGGGCACAGCCAGAATCCCTAAGTTACTGCATAAAAGGCACTCAAAAGAATACGACTTAGTTGGGGCTCCAAAATTATTGTTAATGATAATGGAGACAAAGGTCAAAAACTGTGACATAAAATGAACAGGGCTTTTTACTGTTTGCTTTCCTTCCATCAGGAAAACATGTTGTTTGTTCAGGCTAGTGCAATCAACCACAGTTTTTCACAATGGGCTGGCTGGAGATGAGTCATGGATGAGTTCACAAAAACGACTAATCCATTTTTAATCCCTATGAAAAACATCCTGTTAGTGTTGCTATATTCTAGGAATTGTTATAACAGGAGCAGCAAAAGGATTAAGAGCTTAAACTTGTCCCACCAGTTCCAACGTACTACAGTAGAATCTCTTTTCTGGGTATGGATCTTAGCAGCTTCTTGCCCAAGCATAAAAGAATATACCTTTAACGTATTTCTTTTACTGTAATTAGACCTTCTTGACCCACTGATGATAGATATATCTATTTTAAAAAAATCCAGATCAATTCACTGAACTCCTTTAGCATGAAATAAGAATAAGGATCACAAGTTCACCAAGATTACGTAGACTGCTCTCAATGTCAGACTTTTCCTCTCCCTGGGAGCATTAAATTCCTGTCACCAGAGCCTCAGAAGAATAAGAACCTTATAAACTCTTCTTCATTGTCCTTCCTAAGTTGCCCAGGGGAATGCCACATGTCTTTCAAAAGTGAAGTGATTTTAGGAAGTGATTGAAAGTATACTTCTCTGTAGCACAAGCCTGTAGCACAGTCTGTAGCACAGCCTCTGCCTCTTCAACAACAAATATGAAATAGTTGTACAATAGAAAGAGGCTTTAAAAAACCCCCAATCCAGCAATTTATCAAGATTAGTCCTATTTGACAGCCTTCTTCATCCTTTAAACACAGTGTTTTTATTCATCTGCACAGTTTTACACAGGCTGCACTGCTATCTGCACAGCGAACAGTAGAGGAAGCTAAACTGTTTTCTGAATATAGACTGGATAGAGATATTCTATGGAGTATAAAAAGGGGAGAAAATAACAGAGAAAGTTATTAGAAGATTTAGCATGTTAGGACAACTGGTCATAGCTTTTGTTCCTGTAGTTATTCTTCCTAATCCCAATGGAGATGTCACACAAAAGAGAGGAAATATTGTAGTGTCAATGTAATGTATGTAACAGCGGGAGGAACCGGGAGGCAGTTTGCAGAACTGTGCTGACTGTTAATATGGACTACAACTCCCAGAAACCCCCAGAGTCTGGGAGGCAAGGGAAAAAGGAAGCTTGGTACTGGAGTAAGGGAAGAGAAAGCAGCCTTCATAGGGAGCTCCCTACACAGAGGAGTGCATAGTGGAGTTGGAGGTTGCAATGGCTTAGTCAGCCAGGACTGCAGACTGAAGGAGCTAGACTCAGACTTGGGGGCAGCTGCAGGCTGCTGGTTGAGTAAAGGCTTGTTTGGGGGCACCTCCAAAGGTGTGGGAGGCAAATTAAGGTGCTGAGTATGGGTTACCACAGTGTTGTTTCTTTACCACTTACCTGTTCCCCTACTTTGGCCCACTGGCTTGTGGCCCTAACCCCTATGATTTTTTATATAAAAGTGAGAACTCCCCCTTGCTTCTTGTGCCAGTTTCTGGGACTGCAGGGTTGGCATAATACGTTATATGTTGGTAACATATTAGTATTATAAAAGTTCATGCACTTATTTCTAAATTTCCCTATTTTGCATCCAAAGTTGTA
The DNA here is from genome assembly GCF_001723895.1 of Crocodylus porosus. Classification (NCBI taxonomy): domain Eukaryota; kingdom Metazoa; phylum Chordata; order Crocodylia; family Crocodylidae; genus Crocodylus; species Crocodylus porosus. The sequence continues at coordinate 96,169,690 of NW_017728906.1, read as the reverse complement.
GCTTAAATGTTGAGTTGGTGCCAGATGGTTGCTCTAGAAGACAGCATAATCAAAATACTTCACTGAAACAGACAAGCTCTTTGAGTACAGGAAGAGAAATCTGTGCTACCTGACTTTTCCTCTATTTGAATTCCAAGATATAGTAGCTGTATACTCGGCTCTGGGGGCTGTCTATACACTCCAACAAGGAAATGCAGAGGATTTGAAAGGATCTCATTATTATCACTAGGAACCCTGCTTCTGCCTAAAACACAAAGGCTTCTTAATCCTACATAGAGCAGGATCTGTAATTGGAAAGAAAAGTATTTCTGACTTTCGGTATATTATGTCAGAACCTCCAGACCGTTTGGGAGCCAACATGGTACGGTCCTCAGGGCACCTGGCTTCCTCTTTGATTTTTGGCAATTCATTTCCAGGACCTCATTTTTCCCTGCCTGTAAAATTAGGATAATAATGCTTAATTCCCATTGGAAAAAAATCAAAATGTATGCATAGAAATTCATAAAAGAATTATGATTAATTTAATGTGGACAATACATTTAACACTGTATAAATCTAGTTTTCAAATTTTGAAATTGGTGCACAAAAAAAACTTTAAAAGAGCCAATATTAATTCAGTGCAAGTATATTTGACACTATATCAATCTGTTATAGATGCGTTTCAGTACTATTTCTGCAAATGCACTGTTAATGGAACTTGTCTGAATTGGCAGATGTTTGTATGTAGCTATACTAATGCAAGAAAAGGTAGGCTGTGCATTCCAGTACACGGTTCACCACAAGAATAAAAACGTTGGATGTCACCAGCCTACCCAACCATGTAAAACTAGACTCTGTGTAGAAAATGACAAGAATGTCCTTCACTGAACCTTGGAGTCTCAGGAAAGAGTTGGTTGCATGTAAAAGCAGGATGAAGATCTGTTACATGTCACACTGTTCTTCAGTTAGTGTTTTTAATTTACTGCCACATGATGAGTTAATAATTAATCAGACAGTACTGTATCTATGGCACCTGTTCACCAGAGAGGATATGCCAACAGCTGATGCAATCTACGTTATTATATGCTTAATGATAGAGGAGAAGTGCTGCTTTTTCAGCTTCCCACGTCTGCTTTTCATTTCCTCTCCTACACATTCCTAAGGGGTCATGTTCAGTGCCTTGCAAAAGCAAACAAGCAACTACAAAATCTGTCTCTCGGATGCACTTTACAGTTTGCCTGGAAACAGAAGGAAAAAACCTTAAAGAATTCCTATTGTATTTTATTTTCCCTAAACAGTGCTAATAGTTGTTAATTCATACAAGTCAAGTACATTTCCACAACTTTAGTCGGTTGCAGCAGAGCGACTCCGCTTGCTGATAAGAAACCTACTCAGAATTTTCACCTCCTTATATCTCAATAAAGCAATACTTTGATGTGGCAGATCAATTCTTTTCCTATTGTCTCCATTTCAGAGGGTCTCAGGCTTTAACAGGGACTGTTCCCTCATTTCTTCAGATCCAAGTATTTCCTCTGACAAAGCAAATGGATACTGATGAAACCCGAAGAATGTAGCCCGTTGTCTTGGTTTTCCTTGAATATGATTTCAACCTTTCATTCTGTAGGGCATGTAGCCTCAATGGTCCTTGAAACAAATTATTTTTCTTTAGAGAAGAATGCACCTTTGACATGGACCATTAGAACTGTACTGAACTTTGGTACCAACACACATTTCTTTTTAGAATCTATGAGTCGGTGTGCACATTTTAGTTTGCTGACTTTTTGTGTCTTTCCCCAGTTTTATTTCATAACTTTATTAAGAGAGATTTCTGACTTTTTCTTGTAACCTAAAGGGAAACACATAGCTACATACATTTTCCTCCTCTTTGGCCTTCATGAATGCTCAGGCTCCCCTTTTTTTGGCTTCTGGCCACATGACAAGTACATTTAGTGAAAGAAATAATCTGAGATTTTCATGTTTATTTTTCCCCATTCCAGATAAGAGTTTTACCACCTTCCCTTGAGGGAGAGAATGATCAATCTTGTTAAGAGATAGGAAAGATTCTGCTTTGGTTTTATTTCTTACAGGGTGTCAATATTCTCTTTTCTTTTCTTGGGTTGGATGGAGGGTTGCAGATAGTGAGGAATGCCTTCGTCTCATCTTGGGCTAGGACAGCGGTTCCCAATCTGTCGTACGCGTACCACCAGCAGTACACAGACAACTTGTCAGTGGTACATGTTAACAGGTTGTTTATGTCATTTATAATTTATTATAATTACTTTATATGACAAAAATTTGCTGGTGGTACTCAAGGTTGAACTGAAAAATTTGCTGGTGATGCTTAAAGTTGTGTCGTTTTAAATTGGTGGTGCATAATTGGGAACTGCTGGGCTAGGATCTTTTTTCTGGCTAAGGCACAATGCTTGGAGGCCTGAACAGCAACTCTGAGGTGGTCCTGGCTTCTGAGGCTGATATCCAGAGAGTAGTGTTGCCTGAGGGTCAGACAGTGGCCAGCTGTGATAATACAAGGTGATTTAGAAACCATTTAAAGAATGATAGAACATCTCCTTTGTAACATGGCCAACAAATCTGCTTTGCCCAGGACAGGGTATGTTATGCTGATGATGACAAGTTTTTTCTTTCTATTGGCTTTGTCTTCACCTCCTCCTTCACTGTACATCTCCATGCTAGACTGAGAAAGTCCACGCAAAAATTGCACCATGTTGTCAATGCTTAGAATGAAAATATCTGTACAAACGGAGAGATGCCTAGTAAGATCTTAGTTGGTATGGAACCTGTCTTAGGAGCTTGATGCCCTGGTGTGGCAGAGAGAAGGAAGGGATCTCTGCTTAAGCAGCAAATGGTGTGGGGAGGGGTGGGGGTAGAGGAGGGCACAGGGAAGCCAGCAGACCCCGCTGCGCCTGCAAGTCTGTGCCAAGCTCCAGGCAGAGAGCAGAGGGGAGGGTCCAACCCTGCTGTGGAGCAGAGAGCCCTGCCCGGCCCAGAGAGCATGCGGGATGCTGCAGGACTCTGATTTAATTTAAACCAGCAAGGGGTCTGGGACAGACATTGCATAAACCAGTTTGACCCAAATCAGTTAAATCTGATACTACATGCAACCAGCTTTATCCCAAACTGATTTCAGCCATTTTCAAACTGGTTTCTGTGCACTGAACATCTGTTCTGTTACAGGTGTGTGTGTAATGTCTGTCCCTAGCCTGAGAGGGAAGCACAGCACAGGATGTGCAATTTTTCAACTTGATTTGCAGTTCCTGTGATTTGGCTTCCACTTTAATTTCAGAATCTATGAAGGACTTTGTCACCACAGTCCAAAGTAAATGGGAAAAACTGCAACACATAATGCTATGGTAATTTAGACTGTACAAAGAAGAAGGAAGATCTTCCACTGCCTGCTTCCACATCCTCAGGGAAAGCAAGGTCTGCCTAAAGCTATGAAGGGGCATGGGCTTCCATGAACTTATGGGGAGAAGGACCAACACAAGTGTGGGACTGGCAGGTACACTTGAGAGAGAATGTGTGGTAAATTATGCTAGTCCAATAACTGCACGGTAGGAATACTAAGCAGACTTGATCAAAAAGCTCTTTAAAGCATTTTACAAGGGCTTTTCCCCTTGTCCAGACTGTTTTACATGCCTTTTTACGATGCTCTAAATCAAAGATTCATGGAGCCAAGATGACAGATGATGCCTGCTGAAATCGTGCATGAATGCAACATGCTTCTTTTGCAAGACAAGTTGACAGAGCATCAAATGATCATGCCCCATATATAGCTTTCACTCTGTCAGTATCATGTCCCTTACACACCAAGTACAATAAATACACCTGACTGCATATAACCAGAAAGGGAAAAAGGGAACATTTTGTAACAAAATTAAACCTGAAATATTGAGACAGATTTGCATACTTTTTTTTTTTACACCGTAAAAGAGCACTTGATTCCTTTGAAGTCAATAAAATGATGGTGAAGGGCACATTTATTGAGATAAAGAACATTATATACCTAGGAAAGTTCAACATAGCATAGCATTTCCTTCAGGGCAGGTGTAGTGTGAACATGGAAAATATTATAAATATGACCAATAGGATGGATTATCTTTGCTGTGAAGTGTTATGAAGAGGTTCTGCCCGAGATCTATCTGGGACCTATATTTTCTCATAGATATGAATGCCTCAGAGTGGACATGTTTCTTTCTTAAAACAACCCAACTCCTCTTACACACACGCACTTATTTCTCCTGGATAGAAAGAAATAGATTTAAAAAAGACAACTTGATTTACAATAGCCATTTTTGCAAGATTGTTTGTTCACTTAGACCTTTCTGGATAAGCCTACACCATATTCCTGGTGTTCTTGGGGATGGATGCTTGTAAACATATAATATCCCCTTCCTCCTCCAATTCATGTGCATCCAACCCCGAAATGCAGTGGTGCTACACAAAGGTCATACTTCAGAAAGTTCCTCCATGGGAGTGCCAGGGACATACATCAAGCACTTTATTTGCTCATCCTCTACAAGCAGAATAAAATGCATGATACTGCTTGCTGAACTGTTATTGATAAAACAGTTTTTCTGGTTGCTAAGTGGTCCTGTGGTAGTTTACAATATCACATTACATTCATTCTAAACACGAGTGGGTAGAAAAGATTTTTCTATGCAGATTCTTACACGATGCCTATCAGACAATGTCTTAATGCCTGCTTAATGGCTATATTGCGTCGGTTTTTCACCAGCCCCAAGGAATGGCTCAATACGGTATGGGATGGCCAGAGTGAGGGAGAATTGTTACTCTACATCAATGTAGACCATGTGAAGGAACACCATGAGAGGCTGGACACCTTTAAGTCAGCTGGCCTTGACAATTTACACCCCAGGGCACTTAAGGAGCTGGCAGGCATCATAGCTCAGCCACAGGCATGGAACTTCGAGAACTCCTGGCGCTCTGGTGAAGTGCCTGAAGCTCGGAAGAAGGCCAATGTGGTGCCTATCTTCAAGAAAGGGAGGAAAGTAGATCCAGGGAACTATAGGCCTAGCAGTCTGACCTCTATCTCGGGGAAGATCTTGGAAAAAATTATCAAAGAGACCATTCTTGACAAACTGGCTGATGGCAACCTCCTGAGGGATAGCCAGAACGGGTTTGTTGCAGGTAGGTCTTGCCTGACCAATCTCATCTCCTTCTATGACCAGGTGACATATCACTTGGACAAGGGTGTAGAGATCGATTTCATATATTTTGATTTTTAAAAAATCTTTGATCTGGTATCCCATGATCTCCTCATGGAAAAATTGGCCAACTGTGGCCTCAGCTACATCACAGTCCGATGGCTGGGGAATTGGCTCTGAGGTCAGGTCCAGAGAGTGGTAATTGATGGAAGTAAATCATCGTGGTGCACCATGACCAGTGGGGTCTCCCAAGGCTCCGCCATTGGACCAGTTCTCTTTAACGTCTTTATTAATGATGTGGACATTGGTATCAGAAGCGGACTGGCCAAGTTCGCTAGTGACACCAAAGTTTGGGGTAAAGCATCCACACCTGAGGATAGGATGGTGATCCAGGCTGACCTAGACAGGCTCAGAAAGTGGGCGGGTGAAAACTTGGTGTTCAACATTGACAAATGTAAGATACTCCACCTTGGGGAAAAAAACCTGCAGCATGCTTATAGGCTCGGCAGTGCTATGCTTACTAGCACCATGGCCGAAAGGTACTTGGCGGTCATGACTGACCACAAGATAAATATGAGCCACCACATCACATCATGTCACAGCTGGTAAACTGAGCAAAACTCTGGTTTGCATCCATAGATGCTTCTCAAGCAAATCTCAGGATGTCATCCTCCTGTTGTACTCAGCCTTGATGAGGCTGCAGCTGGAGTACTGCATCCAATTCTGGGCTTCACAATTTAAAAAGGATATGGAGAAGCTTGAGAGAGTCTAAGGGAGAGCCATGCACATGATCAGAGGGCATGAGAGCCATAGGACTCTTCATCCTGGAAAAGCACAGGCTCAGGAAGACCTGGTGGCTGCCTATAAGTTTGTAAGGGATGTACATCAGGATCAGGGTGTCCCAAGGGACAGCAAGTTCATATGGTCACAAACTCCTCCAAGACCGTTTCAGGCTGGAAATAAGGAAGAACTTCTTTAGTGTCTGAGCCCCCCAAGGCCTGGAACAGACTGTCGCCAGAGGTGGTGCAAGCACTTTGGATTCCTCTAAGAGACATTTAGATGTTTATCTTGCTGGGATCCTTTGACCCCAGCTGACTTCCTGCCCCTTGGGCAGGGGGCTGGACCCGACGATCTTCCAAGGTCCCTTCCAACCCTAACGTCTATGAAATCTATGTACCACGATGGCAGAACATCAGAACACTGCTATTAGTGTGCATCTGATTTAAAGATTCATTTAAAAATCAATGCTAATCTTTCTTTTTTCTTACGTTATCTAAATAAGAATCTAAACTCCTTGGGCCGCAGGACTTTACCTTTATAGTTTTCTGTACAGTAAGTGGAAATATAACACCTGACACAAGATTGACACAAATGTAAATCTGCAATCTGAGAAAAGGTGTCATTATAGTACGTCCTTGTGAATTTTCAAGGTACAGATATCATAAATCACAGCTCAATTTCTTTTCCAGGGTACAGGTAGAGGGAGAGCAGACACATACAGCAACATCTGAATACTGAGATTTTTCATTTATTTGGATTCTGTGAAATGCCACTTTTTTCAAGTTTCTCGAGATGCCTATGACTCTGTGTTTTATAGACACTAACAACCTGTATGTTAATTCTGGATTTAGCAGAATCTGTAAAATATAAAAGTTAATAAAGAAGTTTTTTTCAGAAAAATCACACAACTGGTTAGATGCTTATTTTAAAAGAAAAAGCCCATGTTCAGCCAATCATTTTTCAGGCAGCCTACAAAAGAAATATTGGCTCTCCAAGACTGTTTGGTATGAAAATACATTTATCACTTTACCAAATGATAAATTGTATAATGTGAAGCTAAGCTCACACAAATGATTAAAAAATATGTAGACTAAAATATTCTTAGTAAAACCATTATGATTTTAGATCAAAATCAATTTTGGAATATTTTAATTGCATTGAATTTTTGCACAGAAGTGTAAGAACCTAAACTTATGACCCGTTTATGCAGAAGAGCATTTCATTTGCTATTTGAAAAAGGAAAATAGCTGGTGATTAGTAAGTGTCAGAATTAAGACGGAGGTTTGGGAATATGAATACATAACTGCAACCCTGTTTAACATTTTAGTGGATTAGAGTCTAGGGCAAGAAAAGGCATTTTTAGCCCAAAATGTAAGCACTAGTCTTCTTACTGTATCACATACAGTAAGCAAGTGTGCCATCTGCAGTTTCAAAAATATATTTATTGAGAGCATGGAGGTTGTCCTTCAAGTACTGCCTACTCTGAATGCCAGGTGAACAAAACAAGCCACATTTTTATTAAGAAAACAATATCCTGCAATTCAGATTCATGGAAGACAACTATACTTGAACATTTTTTCTGCTGATGCTTCCCTGTTCACAAAATCGGTAGGGTTGTAGCAATAATGCTGAACGTGCGTGCCTGAATATGTGTCTACTACATATCATATTTTTCTGATGTGTTACTGAAAAGACAGCACTTTTTGCTTTGTCTTAGCATACATGCAGCTGCTCATCTTCAGACAGGGTATCAAAATAAAGAGTTATCTTACGTACTATGCCAGGCTTGCAGCCACTAACTCCTATACCTACTGGCCTTAGTACAAACGGCAGTTGGGGCAAAACCAAGGGCTGGAGTGCTTCACCAGATGTGAATGACTGAATAAATAATAATATGTAGAAATATAAAATATTGAACTGTAATTTAATCGTTCTCCTAAAACTTTAATTTAAAAGGACCTTGCTTTCAAACTGCTCTCCATAGGCAAAAAGGGATTTGTTTACTCATGTAAAAGATTTTACCACATAAACAGTTAAAAATATCCAAGTGTATGCTTGTTTAGAACAACCAAAGCCAAGCAAAATTAATTCTTAGATAAGCTGCTAAGTATAATTTAAAAGCCTGACCAACCAGCCTATTTACCCAGACTCTGAAAAAGAAATCTGAACTTCTGCTTTGCTTTCCTTACAGACAGGTACTACAAGGAATAAATAAATGGACAATTTATCCACTCAGTCCATCAGTTTACTGCCTTTTCTCATTTTATTCAGACAGTATATAATATAGCACTTGGGGAAAACATAGATCAGGCTAATAATATACATACTCTCTGCAGCATACCATATTTACTTGCCACCTGCACCTTTCCCCCTAAAATCAAACCGCCAAATTCATAGATCATAAGCCAGGGGTGTATGGAGTGCATGTCTTAAAGTGGAGAACCTGTTTGGGTTTTTTTTCACTGGATTAGAAGCTGGGAGGCATAGAGGAATTTTCAGGCTAAAATGCCTGAAAATTAACTACCATTTTCCCTTGAGGCAGCAAGCTGAACCAGCGTTAGCCCTTTCACAACTGCTGGTGGCACAGTTACAATGTGCTGGCTCAGAGTACATGAGCTGCCTCATGCAGCCTGTAGTAGGATTATCATATTTTCATTTAAAAAAAGAGGGCACCTATCGGGGGGGCGGGCATATGATTGGGGTGGAAGGCAGTGATATGCCCATGCCTTGACCCTGCCCCTCACTCCCAACCTGTAGCCCCCCC
>NW_017728906.1:96147401-96160844 GCF_001723895.1 Crocodylus porosus | reverse complement strand
GCAGCTGCCTGCCCCTTTGCCCACACAGCTCCCTGCTGCCCCGAAGAACCCCCCGCCCCTCTTCCCCCACCTCCCAGCAGCTCCAGTGCCAATAGGCACCCACCCCCCTTGCATGCCGATACACACACACTCACTCGCTCGCTCTCTCATCTGCGTGCAGCTGTCAGGGCACATAATGCCCTGGCCTCCAATTGCCTTCCCCTGCTCTCCCCAGCCAACCACAAGCAGCTTCTTGCTAGGGTAAACTGGGAAGTGCTGGGAATGCAGAGGCAAAGCAAAATCCCGGACATTTGCAGATGTTTTAAGGAATTGCCCAGATGGAGATGAGAAGAGCCAAAAAGAGGACATGTCTGGGAAAACCTGGATGTACGGTAACCCTAATTCCTACTACTCTGCAAGGGGCTGGGACTTAGCCTTGTTGCTTTCCTACCACAGCACAGCACGAAGCTCCTGCTAGCTCACCCACAGTGACTCCTACATTGCCACAGTTCCTGGACACTGTGTTTCCAGGACTTCACTGGACTCTGGAAAAAAAAATTCTTTTTCTACATTCTGCCTTCCAAAAACAAAGCGAATTTTCTATTTGGTCTCCAAGAAGATACAGTAGTGTGAAGACTGTGTGCGCCGTTTGGTGGTATTTATAAGGGAAATGACAGTCTGGCAAAACTTCCACTGCTCCTGAAGCAAGTGGCCAGTTTTCATTCAGATTCACCAGATATTACTTTCTGTAATCACTCTTTGTAAGAGTGGGACAAAAATATAAACCTGAAATTTTAAATCAAGTTCTATTTTTGCCTACTTAAAATAAGATGACAGTCCCTTGAAAAGTTAACAGTTGACATGGCCAATGCTGTACCTGTAGTTCCTCATAACAAAGATACTGCCGACATCTGCTTGAGGTGCAAAACAAAAATGATCTGGGATTGTACCAAGCTAATGCATTTATTAGTGACTGAGAAAGAAATAATGCTTTTGTTGCTGGATAAGCACTAGTAACAAATAGGTAAAACTTTTTTTTACACAAATAGTTTTATTACAAACTTGAATTCTTAAGAAATACACATTAAAGAAATTACATAAAAGGCCTTGGCATTTTGGTATCTGTATGATCATGTTCTATAAAAAAATCTTAGACACGGATGTGCTGAAACCTCACTATATTTTCATAGAATTCAATAGACCTATTTATTAGACCACTTTGAATAGGGTTTTTAAAACAACATTAACAAAAGTAAGGCCTTTTAAAATTTCCAAGATCAAGTCATTCAGTGTGATTAGCATTTAAAACCCTGAATATTTGAAATACCGAATAAACACTGTAAGCTTAAAGCACGTCTTACTAAAATAAACACAAATAGCTATTAACCTGTGTTCATTCTCTGCAATTTACAGACTTCGGTACTGCAAAGAGCTATGTGACAAAGATATTTCACTTTAGGTATGTTGACATTTAACACTGACACTAAAAAAGAGGAAAACTTACGTAAGCTTCTTTTTCAAATTATAACAAACAAAGCTTGATTTGCCTAACTGTTGACATCTATATAAATTACTAATATATATATATATTTATATTTTTTTTCTGACCCACTATTGGACCATTCTTTATTCCACAGGAGTTTGTTCTACTGCCACATGAAGAAGCTGCATAGTACCAAACATAGCAGAAACATTTAATTGCCCATTTACAGAACCAGTTTGGTAAACCGTTCCTTTTACCTCTAGCCCCACTTAATACAGCAGGACAAAGGCAGGGGTGGGAAATATCAACAGAAAAATGGCACCCTTTGTTTTGAAAACAGGGATACTTGCTGCTTACCCATAGCCTGTAATCCCAAAACTCTTCTTTACATCAGTATTACTTTGTACAGGAACAATACATACATGCCCAAGAATCTGAAATTTTGGGACAGTTAGACATTGGTAACAAGAAGTATATCTGGGGGAGAAAAATTGATCTATATAATACAAGAATTAGAAAGGGAGTCAAACAGTATAAAACTGAACTGCATACCTCCTAGCACCTTTGTGTTTTTCTGGATGAACTCTTGGCATTTTATACTATCAGTGCACTGCATTTATATAAAAAATTTATTTGATCAAAAGTGCCATTTGGCATGTCAACATTTGAAACTTATCTTTGTTGTCTCTTTTCTTCTTCAGCGAGTACAGGGCCAGTAAAGCAGTGTGTGTTAGTTACGCAAGTTCCTAAAAGGCACTTTACTGTTTTCATATGGGACAACAATGAGGTACATATGATACATGTCTAGGCTTCATTGCTGTTAAACAAATAGCACCATGTTGTGTGAAATTAATTGAAATTCTAGTCATTATGTTTTCCTCATACAGACTTGACAACGGCTAACGTTTGAGAGTAGATCCCCCGCTTTCAGAGTTGAAGGAGCAGGTTTCCTATTGAGAAAAGAAAAGAACTCTCAGTGATAGGTAGTACCAAAACACCAGTTTGCAAACTTATTGTGAAGGAGGCAATATCGCAAGATGATGGTTAAGTTTGGATCGGAGTTAAATACTCCTATTTCCATCCCCTCAACACCTTCACTTTCAAGTGGCTGGCTCACTTCAGACATCTGACCACTTCTGCTGGAAAATCAGTTATAATAATTGGTGATTTCCAACTGGTGCAGTGTTGTTCAGAGTCATCTAATGATTGGAGTTTTTTCTTAAACTGGGAAATACTACTTGTTTAATCTGTAGTCTTAGAAATATATAAACTGTTATTTGGCAGGATATTTTTTTTTCTTCTTAGTTTTCTTCTTAATTGCTTGGCTTTTTGTTTTGTCTTTTTTTAATATCACAAGTAGTTTAAGGTAACAGACTTCCCATGGGTCCCCCTATTAATATCTCTGGTTCTACAAGAAACATGTTATTATTTTTAAGATGCTTCTCCCTCACTGATCCTGTGTGAAACACTTGCTTAAATGACAATGCATCAAGTGAAGTCAAATAAATGATGTTTTGGGGTTCAGGGTTTTTTGGTCTCTATAGTAAGCTTAGCTGCAAGGAGGTACTCATAAAAAGCAGAGGTAAAATATTTTGAAACAGATGTGCATTTTTTTCAAATCAGTTACATCCCTTCAGTTTAGTAATGCCTGGAGGTGAGTCAGAGTCGCAGGGCTGGTCCCTTAGTCAGTGCTGTACTGTTTTAGTAGAGGGAGAAACCATCCATAAACCATGCATATGAATGAAGCTCTGTGTGAGACACCATGCATACAAGTGCAACTGCTGGCTTTTCTATATTTTCTTCTAAATAGGCTTATTCTTTATTAAGGATCAATTTTTACCCTAGCATGGAATATCAGTTTTGCCTGTTCTTCAAATCTGAAAACTTGCTTAAAGAAAACTTGGGGACATATATTTATTCTGTATATTTGAATTATTAAGGACTACATGGGTCAAACTGTGAGTGGTGCTGAGATATTTATTCAAACATGGTGGGGGAAGGGTTGCACAAGGCTTGTGCCCCCCACCCCCACCCCATTTAGAACCTAAATGGCACTGACACTGTGAACAGGTTCCTTTGCAAAAGGATGAATTTCACTCAGAGTTTCGACAGAAGACCCATTTACGCTAGTGTACTCAGCATAATACCTGTATGAAAAAGTAGCAGATGACAGAAATCCCTAAACTGAAAAAGCTTTAACCAACCTGGTAGAAAATTACCCTTTAAAGCAGGGGCGGGCAATTATTTTGGGCAGAAGGCCACTTACTGAGTTTTGGCAAGCCATCAAGGGCCAGATGACAGGCAGCCCAGGGCAGATAAATATTAATTTTCTAAATTTTTAGAGGCCCTGCAGGCCAGATAGAATGGCCTGGCAGGCCGCATCCGGCCCCCGGTCCACATTTAGCCCACCCCTGCTTTAAAGAATCAAAGGTAAAATACTAATAATATAAGTTACATCTGTCTGTGTCCATTCTACAGTTGCTGTTTGCTATTGACAAGCAGGTTATGAATTGCTTCTTAACTACCTAGCAGTGAGACACCATAATAGCTGCCTACTGTGGGAACCACTGACAGCAGCATTTCTGTTTATTCTTGATCTAGGTTTATCCCAAACTACATAGTCAATTCAGTAAAAGATATCACCCTAAGAAATCCTACTCTCTTTCATAATTTCTGGACCATTATACAGCAAGAGACTTCCTCCAGCGAAGTCATTCTTTGCACGGGTGGACAGTAAATCATTGTTCAAGCTCTGTAAGTTTCCTGTCTTTAAACAAAATTTAATTTGTGTTCTAATTTGTAGTTGTTCTAATATGTGCTAATATCTGCCCTAATTTATGTGATAACATATAGCAATGAGGTGTGCTCTAAGTTAATTTTAATCAAGACATTAATCTATGCCAACAAAGACTGAGGTCACACAGGTGAAAGTCAGCTGGAGTGGAAGCCAGGAACACTCTTAGATACTTTTGAAAGAAATACTGCAAACATTACATGCTGTAGATACTGCAAAATATACTATTCCTCCTCAAAGAGATTTTGTAATATCATTTTTATAAAAATGATAACTGAATACATCCAGATGGACTTCAGCCAATAACTGGACTATTATTATTAAACTATAAGACAATGATTCTCCACCATGGTGCCATGGCACACTGGGGTACCTTGAGATTCTTTCAAGGGTGCATTGCGGTGCCACACAATATTAGCACTGTTAGGTGTGCAAACAAGATAAGCCTTGAGATTTCAAATAGGAACAGTAGTGTTAAAAACATTTCTGGACTGCTGTGGTCTTTCTGAGTTCTTTTCAGCAGAAGAATTGCTCTATTATATTTCTAGTCAAGAAACAAATGAAAGCAAAGAGCCGACATTTTCTGAGGGGGCACTTGAGTCTAAGAAGGTTGAGAACCACTGCTCTAGAACACTGCTCTTATTATTCTGAAACTAATCTCAGATTGTTGCTCTTACAAATGTGCACCGAACCACAAATATTGATTTTCTTTAAAGGAGAAATCAGCCATAACTTACCTGAACATCTCGTTTCTCTCTACAGTGGCAAGCCAGAAGCTGTAAGCATTTGCGTAGTAGTTACAAGTTCCCCGACCATGGCATTCTATAAAAGGAGCGCTGCGGAACTCCTCTAAACAAGAACCTGGAGATGCCAGAGCCTGCCCAGAGCCCTCGGCACCAGCGCTGGTATGCTGAGGAAATGCAAAAAATGCAATTAGATTAGAAATAGCTAATTCTTTAATTACAGTAGTATATTTCCTTCCATCTTTTCTGTGAAGTGGGAGAGAATGTCCTGCTGTTTTTCTCCTGCTCTGAAAAAATGTTTCACCAATGTGGGGAGAAGGGATTCTAGGAAGGTTGGGAGGAATCTATGAATGGGATAACAAGGGAAGGCTATAGTGGGCCTTGGAAGGAGCATGAAGTTGAAGGCAACTAGGGAAAGTGCAGTAAGCTAGGGTCCAGAGAGCTGTTCATAAGAAAGGGAGCATATCAATCAAAAGTGTCATTGCAATCAATGCCGGCCTAATTTGACACTAGCTAGTAGGGGTGTGTGAAACAGGCAGTATTTGATTTGGATTCGGAGGGTTCCCATTCGATTCAGAGAGATTAAAGGGTCTCCTGATTCAATTCGGATTTGGAGGTTCAGCCACTGAGTTCGGCCGAACCAAAACAGGGACCAAAGCTTCGCACAGCTCTAAGAGCTAGCTAAGGTACTGGTAACTAGTACCAGTGCTAGGCTAGGCTGAGCAGTACAGCACTCAGCATAGCCTAGCTTACTCAGTTTTTACTCAAGCTCCCAGGTAACTTTTGCAGCTCTCACTGAGCTCCATGACTACTTCCAGTATCTGAGCTAACTAGATTAAAGCTAGATCAGGTATGCCAGCCTCAGCTGCAGTCAAACTCAATACAGTATTTGGTGCCCTAGAACAACAGAGATTGGACCCAAGCTTAAAATTATATTTTAAAGCAGGTCCTGTTCATAAAGAAAGGAGGAATAGTCCAAGCATTAGGTTTATATTGCTCTAGGAAAGTGCTACAGCCTGGATACAGTGAAGTAATTGTAAGGCATGTTAGTCTCAGTGTTCATTTGGTCCTTTTTGTAACTGTACTAAACCTATGAATGATGTAAGAATGGTAAGTTTTGTGAGGCAAACTATGTAGCAAGGCATTGCAGCAAGAATTATTACTAAATTATTCTAACATAGCAACTGAGTAATAAACATCCTTTTAAAGTCACCAGAAAAAGCAGAGACCTATTCTACCTCCTCATTTCTCTGAAGTGGCCTAGATGCAATAAATCTATCAAACAACCCAGGTTATATCACAGTACACTTACCATTACAAAGGAGTAACCAATCCAAAGTGAACTCCAGCCTTCAGGGCACAATGGTATTTGAACTGTTTGACTGTGAACTGCTATTACCATGGCAGGAGCCTCGCATACAGAGCATCTATTAAGAATGGGACATAAAGAAACTCTATGTACTTTGATAATAACTCTTTGTGTCTCCTTTCAAGAATTATTGCAATAAGAAATTTTGTATCATAATATGTCAAATAACAGAACCAAAGCAGACTATTTCAACAGGAATACCAGCAATACAGTAATTTTTCCCTATTAATTAGGGACAGTTGAATACCCAAGTTTCATTATTTTTACTGTCTTCACCCAAAAAGTATAAACTGATTATTTAAGTAAGTTTAATTATCCCATTTTTCTCTATAATTACATTTTTCAAAGGTGGCATTTGTACCATATTGTTGTTTCACCCAGGAGGTGAAATGATCAAACATGAAAGCCCTCAAGCAATCATGACAAGAAAAAGTCTGTTTAAGACAGGACCAAATGACAGCGACACCTTGACCTCATGCGACTTCTAAAGAGTGTACCAGCACTCTTGCAGGAACTAAAACTTATTTTGGAAACCAATCAAAGACGTAAAGAGAACCTTTTGTATGCATTCCCTGCACAAGTGCCTTTTGTTTAAGTCTGTGGTCCTTATCTCTGAGTAAAGGACAACTAGCCAACCAACTAGAGCCCTGAACTTGAAATACAAACCTTCAGAGATTTGCAAACAATTATCCTTTTAAGTCTGGTAAGAATATTGTATTTCTGAACTATTGGGACATAAAGTAAACACAAAGTCTAGTCATTCTTTGGGGGCTGGTTGTCTCTGTCTCTCTCTCTTTTTCTTAAACTGCCAAAAAGGTAATAATAAATGACAGTTGTGACTGCAATTACAATTCAGTGGGTTGATATATTTGGCATTGGATTAGGACAACCAGTTCCTTGCCTGTACAATCCTAAAATAGTTCCTTGTAGTAAGCATTGACCTCTTGGTTCGAGGTAACTAAAAAGTGAGTAACTGGATCCTATCATCAGAATGGTAAAGTGAGTGAGTGCAACAAGGATTAAGTTGGATTCTGATAAATCCACAAAAGCAAAGATATTCAGAGTGAATGTCTTCTGTCTTACATGGATATGTATGCTGCCTTCAACTCTAGCACAAAGGCTGCATGGTTATTTTAAGAAACGGCAGGGTAGTTATGGATTTTTATTTTAGGAAACACCACAAAGGAAGAGAAGTAGGGGGAGAAACAGAAAAATGTAAAAGTTGTCTCTGTATTACTTCAAAAGATTCCTGATGCATCAGCGAAGGACCTCAGAACAAAAAAGTCCCTTGAATCTAGATGGACAAGTGACACTTCTACATCTTTTCAATTTCTCGATACAGGATATTGGTGGTTTAACGGTCTTAAAAAAAAGAACCTGAAAGAACACAAAGCCTTCTGCTTTGAAATTACACTCAGCATGTGCAGACATAAAAAAGCACATTAAAATCATCTCATCCTGTGCTATTCCCACTTTGATCCTTTAGTATCCAGGGTCCAACAACACTGTATAGCATCTAAGGAAGGTGCTCCGTACGCAGAAGGCAGTGGATAATTTAAGGCAAATATTCAATACTGGCTTTTAAAGGTCAAGATTTCTAAAGTTAGTCAAGATGATTTTGGGTGCCTGATTGACAACATTGTAAGTGGCTTAACTTTCAGAAGGTCGGCATTCAGACCTTTCTGAAAAACCAGGCTGTTTTAAAGCATGTCCGAAACACAAACAGCCAGAATCATGCTATACATTAGAAAATATTGGGTGAACCTACATTCTGATGTTCACTAAAATAGGCACCAAAAATAGAATTAAATAAAGAAATAGCACATATAAGCAGGGTCCAGCTATACAGCTTGTCTGGGGAAGTTGTACTGTCACATATATTTACAAGAACTGG
This sequence comes from Crocodylus porosus, assembly GCF_001723895.1. Lineage (NCBI taxonomy): Eukaryota > Metazoa > Chordata > Crocodylia > Crocodylidae > Crocodylus > Crocodylus porosus. Next base: position 96,152,582 of record NW_017728906.1, on the reverse strand, counting down.
CCCATAGTTTGTTAGCATTTTACAAGAGGAAGAAATTAATTATAGAAGGAACAGAGGAAATGATTAAAAAATGTAGGGCCAAATCCTCTGATGGTGTTAACCTATGTCAATTATTTTCAATGGCGTGATATCTATTTTTGACAGCTGATAATCTCTACAAGAAAAAGATGATTAGTATATATACTGCAACTGGGTACCACTGCAATATAGTGTGCTTTACAACAGACAACAATGGTTATATTGAAGCATCAAAGCAATATTCAAAGTAATGAACAAAGTGTGGAAGCATATGGCTTGACAAATAAAGCTGATGTGGAACAATTCAAACAGGAAAAGATACTGAACCTTGAAAAGCTATCTGATTGATGAAAACACAGGAATAACTTGCAAAATAAATTTTGAATACAATTCAAATTGGTTATTGTTTAACTCAATTTTTTGCAGAATTTTTAATGTATTAAATAAAATTTATATTTCAGTTTGTATCAAAATAATATTTCCTGTTTTGGATTTGCCCTACTGTTTTGAGAAGAAAGCAAGCAAGCAAGCATTTTCATTTTCATCCAATTCCAGTGAAAGGGAAAAAATCCATTTAAATAGTTCCTTATAAAAAAAATAGAAAATTCTGAGTAAGGATGTTCTGAATAAAGATTTTTTTCTGACATTTCTTTTATAGTTCTTTAAAACCATTTTCTATTAAAATATATGTTGAAGAAAATTTTTCCAGTCACTGCATTTTTAATATGTCTTCAGCAACTTCAATAGAAGCAGTACTTACCGACTGATGAATGGCTTGATATTGTCACCTGTGATAGGAGCCATACTCATTGGCATGGGTTCAGGAGTAGACAGCCAGTAGGAATAGTCATTCCTTGATGCAAAGTTGCATACATTGTTGATGTTGCAAAATAAGAAAGGCATTGTGCTAAATTTACGAAGACAGCTTCCTGCTGTGCCTGAAGGTACAAATAAATGATTCACATGTTAACTCCTTTCTACTAAAAAGTGGCATCCGGCATATTTCAATTAATGAACTGTGGTCACATTCTGTAACATTTAAGGTGCTAAATTGCACCCTTAATTCTGAAACTCATTACATGACTTAATTAAATTCCCTAACTCAAAGTAAAATGCCACTAGGTTCTAGATTGTGACCTAAGGGGCAGCATAGGATCATAGCAATATGACCCTTTTCATAGGGAAATAGGTCTGGAAAGGATTAAGTGTTTGTCTAACCCTCCTTTGAAAATTTTCAGGGATCATAATTCTGCAACTTCTTTAGGTTGCCTGTTCCAATGCCTGACTACCTTCATAGTCATAAATTTCTTCTTAATATCCAGCCTAAATTCCTTCAGCTGCAGCTTGAGAATAGTCTTATCTCCATCGTCTCTATCATTCTTTAGGTATTTGAAGAGTGTTATCAAATCCCTCCCCCGCCCCCTTCTCCCATTAGTCTTCTCTTCTCTGGGCCCTAGTTTTTTCAGTCTTTCCTCACAAGTCATGCTTTCTGGGATTCTATTCCTTTTTATCACTGTTGGACTCTTTCCAATCTCTTCACACCCTTCTTGAAGTGATGGGCCCAAAACTGGACACAGCATTCTAGGTAAGGACTCACCAGTGCTGAATAGAGCAGCAGAATCACTTCCCTTCATTTGCAGTTGATGCTCCTATTAATATAACCCTGTAGGCTTTTGGCTTCTACCTGTTTCCCACCAAAGTCAACTGGAATTCTATGCATGTATCTGAGCTCTCAAATGCCATAATTTTGATGATACCATGTGGAACTGTGTTACAGAAGCACAGTTTTTCCCATTCAAATATTCCCAACAGCAGCCTCAGAACATCAGGGCAAAGCAAGGAAAAGGCCATTCTTACATTTCTGAGGCTTCCTAATAAAAAAATTCAGTGTTTCCCCTGTGTATTAATACACATTTGTATAATACAACAATAGTATAAAGCGCTAGGAGTGCTAAATGCAATGGTGTCATCTATCCTGTCCCTGAAATACAAGTATATTTATAGAAGCTGCATTTGTTTAGCTTGGAGTGGAATAAAACTGTACAGCACAGTCATTGGCAGTGTATGCAAACATCTGAAATGATTCATTCTTTATTCTCTTACCCAAATCCTGACCATGTGCCCTTTCATTGCCTTGTACATAAAGCAAGGAGTAACCATAGTACATGAGTTTAGTTCCAAATGGACATGCTGGTTCCTCAGTGGTTTGACTGTGTCTAGTAACAAGGAAACCATGAGCAACAGATGCTGCACCTGGTAAACCCATTGCCCCAGGTAAACCATCAGGGCCTGGTGGGCCTGGGTATCCTCTTGGGCCTGCAACAGAGAAATTCACATTTTACCACATTTTGTCTCTAAAAATGTTAACTAGTCCCTGAGTCAATTTCATATCTATAATCAATTTATGTAGCTACTATATTGATACTGTACTCTGCTGTGCAGACCGTCAATGATAACTTTTAAAACTATCAGGAAACCAAGCTTGGGAAAATGTTTTGCATTTAATCTTAAAATAGAATGAAGTGTGGGAGGGGAGGCGGGAGGAGAAGGGAGCTAGGTGGACTTTGTTCGGTACTGTTTGTTCCCTAACTCCTTCCACTCTCACATATACTGTAAAATAATTCAAGCAGTGAAAGTGAAAACAAAGTACTCTGCTTATTAAATGTTTTGCAGAATGTCTACAGAAAAAAGTTCCAACTTCAGATAACGCTGAAATTAATGGCAGCCAGAGAACTTCTGTCTGCCTGTTAATCATTATTAAGGAACTGAATTATTTGCAGCAAATTGCAATACGTATTAAATGAAAAAAATGTTTTAATACAATATTAGTGTTATGAAAATAGAGTTTCAAAAAGGAAATGTTTTTCCTGCAATGATTATGTGGACACATTGTGTGCCTTGTTTGTATTTTTCAACTTAAAAAATAATACAATGGAAGTTTTAAATTTGTGTGTACAGTATCACTTAAAATATTGCAGGAAGGGCCAAGGAGGAGGGTATCTGGCTCATCTCTATTAGGGCTGTGCAAAACACCATCATTTTATTTTGACGTCTGTTTCGCCATTTCAAAGGGACAGTATTGCATTTCATTTCATTTCAAAGCATTGTCCTGTTTCGTTTCGTTAAAACGGTTTCGCTGTTTTGACGCGTTTCGGCGCTTTGCCCATAGGCTAAAATGGGGAATGATGAAAATACCTAAAACTTTGTTATTTCTTGCCTGATTTGGATGAAAATTGCACGGATGGTAGTCCCTTCTGAGGGCATGAAGCCTGCCAAGTTTCAAGGAGATAGGTGCAGAGGTTTCTCAGAACCTGCACCTAAAACTTTAAAGAGCAAAACTTGTGACACTTGCTGGCAGCGGCAGCCTCCTGTCATCTGGCGTGCAGATCCGGGGGGGTGCAGGCCCCTGGATCTGCACTAGATGACAGGAAGCTGCCACTGCCACCTGGGACAGCCCATGCCCAGTACCAGGCTGCCGCTGGCCCCAGGCAGCAGTGGCAATCTCCTGTCATCAGGCCTGGTGGCAGGAGGCAGGGCAGAGGCAGGGCTGCACTCTGCCTCCCACCACTTAGCTAAGCTCCATGGGGCTGTGGAGATACTCAGAGTGCAGCCCGGTGGCGGGAGGTGGGCAAAGCCAGGGCTGCTTTGCACCTCCTGCTGCCAGGCTGAGTTCCATGACACTGCAAAGCCGCTCAGAGCACAGCCCTGGCTCACCCGCCTCCTGCCACTGGGCTGCTTCCAAATGTTTTGGGTGCCCTCGTTTCCTTTCGAAGCTGTTTCAAAGCTTTTTGTTTCCTTTCGATTTTGCTGTTTCAAGCTCAAAACGCATCAAAACAGCTACGAAACAAAATGCTTGTCGAAATTTCACAGTCTTAATCTCTATCCCACCGACAACATAGGTTGGATGTACTGGAAAAAAAGGTCATACTGTCCTGAAGGATCTTCCCTTAAGAATGCAAGTTCTTCAGGCTGCCTCAATGGTTCTTGCAGGATCCTTGTCACAGGGACACCCACACCCAGATATGTCCTCTATTGTTCTACAGAAACTATGGCCCATAAAGCCTTTATGGTTTAGAAGAACAAAGTTATTTTGGACTCATTTCTTATGGAGCTAATGAAATTTTTATCTAGAAGGTGTAACTTTTGATGGGATCAGTTGGCCATTGAGGAAAAATAAACCTATGTAAAGCAGCAAACTTTTTCAAGCCCTTTGTCCAAAGCAAATTTTGTTTCTAATAAAACACAAACATGATCTTTTTTCTTACTGAGTGATGTTTTATATAAAAGGAACACACTGTAGGTGTTAGTAAGTGTTCTACATCTGTCTCATCCTTTGTAATGTTCTCATTCTTATGTCATATTTTCCCCTTCAAATACTTGTCTAACTCTTCCTTCAGACCAAATTAACCTGTTCCTGTTGTTACAGAAAATTCCACATGTGGTCTACCACCTACCAATCTCTAATGAAATTCTGCATAGACTCCTATGAGTCTAGACCTTCCTTAATATCAGTCCCTGTCCCTCATTTTTGAAAACAAGTCACTATTGTTTTCCATTTCTGTCACAACCGAGAAGTTTCTTCCTTTCCAAAAATGCAAACTTAGTTTCTTTGTCTTTTTTTATAGCCAATTCAACAAAAAATTGAATCACTCTACTTAGCCTCTGTAGTACCCTTTCCATCTCTAATATTATTGTTACAAGAAATCCATCACTAAGGACAGTATTCCAGTTTGTGACTTCATTCATAATTCTTCCTGTGCGGTGATGTAACAATTTCCCTTTTTATTCAAAAACTCTATTTATTTTTTTGCTGCTAACAATTTATGAGGGTTTAGGATTCTTTCCAATGTAACGATGCATTTCTATAACACAAGAAAGCTCACTTAGGTTTTAGGTTTTCCAGGAAATATATATAGAAGCACTGAAATCTCAAAAGTAGCAGATTAACTTGTCTTTTGTTAAATCCTGGTGGAAATCTTTACCAGTCAGTCCTTTACAAGGAGATTAACAAACACCACAACATTTTCTCTAATGTCCTTTCTGGTCAGCAAGTCACCCCAAAATTCTCATGGAGGCTTCAGCCATTTCTTCAGTAATCTCATGTTTTTAAATGCTCTGAATGGTTTTTTTTATTGTCTTAGCTTCTTGTACAATCTTTATATC
>NW_017728906.1:96142183-96147301 GCF_001723895.1 Crocodylus porosus | reverse complement strand
TGACCTGGTCCCTGTTCAGAAAAATGGAGGCAAAGAAATTCTTAAATAAGTTAGCTTTGCTGTCTGGTGCAGCGACCAGATTTCCTAGCGTGTCCTGCAGAGGCCTCAGAGATGAGTTAATTAGAGCAGATGCACCATCTTTATATTCCTGTGAGAGCCTGCATGACTAAGCGCTTAGACTGACCTAACCTTGGTTAGACTGATCTAAATGTAACACTAGCATGTACCCTAAAAGTTCTTATTGCTGTCTTCTTTTTTTCCGCAAACCTTCTCAACACTTTTTTCGATTAGTTTTATAGCAGGAAAAGAATACATGCACCTACCTGGAGGACCAAAAGGACCAGTTTCCCCTTTCTGACCAGGGTTGCCATCAAACCCTGGGACACCAGGTGAACCATGTATACCTTCAGGTCCTGTGACTCCTATTAGATAAGAAATATTTAACCTCAACACAGAACCATATTTCTTCTTCCTTTCTGCATTAAGGGACAATGCTATCCCACTTAGATACAATGGAGATATCCAGACCAGACAGACTGATTGCCTGAGGCGGAGTGGTGATAAAGAACACACAAAGTGAAGGTGCATATCTTCTGTACAGACAGTGAGGAGAAAAGACAAGCCTCTTTTGCTTTCTTCTTAATCTACATTTGGAGGAGTTCACGACTGAATGAGTCTAGGTAAAACGCCATAACAAGAGATAAATGGGTAAGCAATAGTGGGAAATTCACAACCTTACTGGGCTTCTCCCAAATTAATTTTCATTCTACACATTATGTCATTTTTCTTTTTTCTGTGTTTCTGTGTATACTTTACAATGGCTAAGGTGTCTCACTATCACTCTTGACTGCAAGTTTGAGTTTTGCTTTGTACCTCAAACTTCACCCAGCTGACTCAGCTGTAAAAGGTTGCCTGGTCATTCAAGCTGGAAAGTCAGCAGCAGTTGGATGTGATGCCAGCCACATCATTTGTTTGTGTGCTGCTAGCTGTGGAAACTGTAGTCTTTTTTAGCTGAGCTCTGTAGACTCAGAAGAACTTTTTGACCGCTTGTGTATTTTTACTCTTATTTAAATACTGTACCACTTCATTGCAAATAAATTTAATCATACCTGCACCAAACTATCATTGCTGGCAATGAGAATTTCTCCAGAGCTCTCAGTCAATTACACCTGTACTTCCCTAACCTCCATCTGGTAACCAAAATGCTACACTTTCCCTTTCTTCAGCCAACCCTTCACTTACCTGACACCCTTGACTGTCCTGCCCCTTTGCTCTCTTAATAACAAAGAATGTTTGCACCTCCCAAGTCTGTTTTAAGTCAATTTAATTTTGCCAAGTGATACACAATGGTTGTGCTAAAAAAAAGCAGCTTGAGACATGCAAAACAAACTGTCACCAATCTCACTATCATCTACTGCAAGGGTGAAATGTATTCCTTGGAGCTTAAGTTCTCTTCATATAAATATATTGAAACATGTATACAACACACCCCCTTCAGGACTGGCTGGAGAAACATTTGGAGAAGTTTAAGCTACACAATAGTTTTTTACACAATAGTTTTTTAATGCCCATATTGTGTTATATTCTCACATTATTCACAATATATCAGGAACTAAAATTTCTTCTCACCTTGCTGTCCTTTTGGACCCTGAGGGCCGGGGAATCCTTTAGGACCAACAGGTCCCATAGGGCCAGGTACACCTTGATCCCCTTTAATCAACTGAAAAAGACCTGGAGGACCAGGTGGACCTTGTAAACCTGCCAACATTAATAAAGTAAATGAAAAAGAAAGTGTTAACTATTATGCAACATAAATGCTAATTACCAATTTTAGTCCATTAGCACTATAAAATGGGGTCTTATTGTATGAAGCTCTGTAAAAGCAGAGAGGTTTTTTAAGAGCTCTATGATGTATTTAATCTCTGGTCTAAGAATCTTAAATTTAATGATAGTTTATCTTGTATAATCTGAACATTCAATATTGCCATTCTATTAATTTGCTGTTGTATGCTACAATTTTTACGTCCTACAAAATAGGAAAGGTGATATAAGATCATAAATAACTATTCTAAAAATAACAAAACCAGAAAAAATGTAAGGCTTCCATACCTTTTGATCCAGGAAGACCCTGGTCACCATGTTCTCCTTTGAGACCTGGGAAGCCAGGAGATCCTTTCACACCTGGAGACAAAGAAAAACTTTACATGAACATTTAAGCAATTGTATTTTATTTTACATCTGTGTGTTTTAACCAGTCAATAAATGGTCTACCCTGAGAACAGTTAGGCATATTAATAACTTTATCCATATGAGTAGTTCCACTGATTTCAGTTCACAGGAACAGGGCGCATGAGGTGACTTCATAACATAGCAATCAGTTGCCAGATAAGAGATGACTAAAGGAAAATTGACACTCCCTTGAGATTCCTAAATTCAGATAAATTTAAAATTTGTGTTGACAGCTTACTTTCTTACACTTAATACTTAAGTACACCTAAAGATGATAATGCATGCAAGCCTGCAAGTAGCCTTAAATAAAGTACCTGTCTTCCAACATCTCAAAGAAAATTTGAACTATTCTTGGAATATCTAGACCCTGACCTTCTAAAGAAAATATGAATTGTACAAACTTCAAAGGCAGGAAAGGGAAAAAAATGTTGAGAAACTAATGCTGTTTTTGTTGTGTGCTTTCTGAAGTAGCTCTGAATTTAAGGTTACAGAATCAGTGGAATAACAGATTAACTTTCTTTAACAAAGGAAAAAAAACCCTATAAAAATGTGGGACTGGAATGAACCTCCCAATTCCCTAAGCTGACAGGGCAGCATTTATCCATGTCCCTAAAAAAATCAAACCCCTCTCACATACTACAGTCATAAAAGCACATTAAAAAAACAAACAAACCCCTGTACAGTGGGCCATTGGTCAGAAGAAGGGGAAACAAGGCCACTGCTAATGTCCTAACTCTGCAAAGGCAGAGATGTTGCTAAGTTAATATATGTTTAGGTGACACTATGAAGGCAGCTTCTGCTTCTACATGCACCCCAGGAGGGCACAGGGGGGCCTGGCCTCCAGATCTGCACGTGAGGGAGGACAGGCTGCCACGGAGGGCTAAGGCCAGGGTCGGCACCGGGTTCTTCCCAGCAAGGGGATGGGCTGGGCTTCACTCGGGGCATGTGGCAGCAGTGCTGGGAGCAGGGTCTATGGTGAATTTTGGGGTAGCTGCAGCTCCCCAACCCCACTCCTAGCATCACCACTGCCCGCTCTGAGCACAGCTGGGCCCAGCCCCCTGCCAGGAAGAGCTGGTGCCACCCCAGCCCCAGCCCATAGCAGCAGCTTGCCCTCCCCTATGCACTGATCTGGGGAGCATGCCCCCCACTGTGCCCTCCCAGGCTGCGCATAGCAGTGGGAGCCGCCCCCACTGTATAAACCATGGCTCTGTCCTGTGCTCCCCCCTGCCCCACCCTAGCTGGGCAACACCTGCCCACCCCAGCCCCACTCCCACTCCCACTCTCTCCATCCCTCACTGCAGGGGCCTCAATCTACCCCCCACGCTCCTTCCCTCCCTATGCCCCTTCCCCCACAACAGACTTACCAGCCCTACCCAGCTGTGCTCCAAACGGTCAGGCTGCACTCCTAGCCAGCTGCGTGCAAGCATGCAGCATTTATCAGCCACATTATCAGCCACATCAGACAAAAAAAGCAATTGCCAACACTGTCAATTTTTCTCATTTTGGTGCTGATCCGATATGGGATTGATGTATTGGTGCACCGCTAATTCCTTCCATTAAGTTGTCAAGCTCCACGTTGAAATGATTAAGTTATTTTTCTCCTACTACTTTGTTTGGAAGACTCTTCCAGAACTTCACTCATCTAATCATTGGAAACCTCCTTCTAATTTCCAGTCTCAGTTTGTTCACAAGAATTTTGTAACCATTTGACCTAGTGCCAGTATCATTCTTTAAATAGCTCTTCTCCCTCCCTGATAATAACTCTGCAAATGTATCTATAAAAAGTAATCATATCTCCCTCTCAGCCTTCATTTTGCTAAATTAAACAAGCCAAGCTTTTTAAGTCTCTCATAAAATAGCTTGACCTTTCTCTAATTTGCAAAAAGTAAAAAGACAAGAATTTTGTAATAATAGATGAATTATACATTTTCTCCTCACCTGGATGTCCTGGAACGCCTTGAGGTCCCATATCACCCTTTTGACCAAGAATGCCTGGTAAACCAGGACTACCCTGTTGGAAAGAACCCATATGTGAATTATATAGTACTAGATATGCTGTGACATGTCTCTCAAATAATCATAGTTTTGTAGTAGCTAGGGTCAGGAGGGACCTGAACACATCATCTAGCCTGACCCTCTTCCACAGGCAGGAATGAATGCTGGGTTCACAAGACCCCAGACAGGTGATCATCCGACCTTCTCTTGAATTTGCCCAAGGTAGGGGTGAGGACCACTTCCTGGGGAAGCTGGTTCCAAATTCTGGCCACTCTAACTGTAAAATATTGCCTTCTGATCTCTAACCTGAACCTATTCTCCATCAGCTTATTACCATTGTTCCTCGTCATCCCAGGTGGTGCTGGGGAGAAGAGGGCTCTACTTATTTGCCGTTGATCTCCCCTGATGAGTTTGTAGGCAGCCACCAGGTCCCCCCTCAGCCTCCTCTTGCTGAGGCTGAACGGGTTCTGGTCCCTCAGTCTCTCCTCATAGGGCCTCTCCCGCTGCCCTCTCACCAAGCAGGTGGCCCTCCTCTGAACCCTCTCCAGGCTGGCCACATCCTTTTTAAAGTGTGCGCCCAGTACTGGATGCAGTACTCCAATTGCGGCCTGACCAAAGTCGCACAGAGGGGGAGTATCACTTCTCTGGACCCGCTTGAGATGCATCTTTGGATGCATGACAAGGTATGGCTGGATTTGCTGGCTGCGGTCTGGCATTGGCAGCTTATGTTCATCCTGGAGTCAATAATGACTCCAAGATCCCTTTCCGCCTCTGTGCTTTCAAGAGGGGAACTCCCCAGCCTGTATGTATGCTGTGGATTCCTTCTCCCAAGGTGCAGCACCCTGCATTTATCTACGTTGTACCTCATCCTATTCTCATCTGCCCACTTTTGTA
>NW_017728906.1:96133626-96139184 GCF_001723895.1 Crocodylus porosus | reverse complement strand
ACATTTCTCTTGTGAGCCAGGTTACCTGTCTCAACAACTTCCATGATGCACCAGTCACTCTGTAATCGAACATTCAATGGGAGATGTATTTTGGCTAGAGATCAGAAACCTGGCATAAAGTTCCATGAGGCAAAATACCACTACAGAAAAAAGCCATTTAACATACTAAAGTAACTCTAAACATAACGTTTTATAGCATCATAGAAAAACAGGGACCTCAGATATCATCTAGTCCAACCAGGGACAGGATCATCCCTATCTATCTAATGCATCCCAGACAAGTGTTCACTAAACCTGCTCTTAAAAACTTCCAAGAACAATGATTCCCCAACCTTCTTCCATAGTAAGCCTGATCCAATGTTTACCCTCCAACTGAGACAGGTCTTCCTAATATCCAACCTTAATCTTACCTGTTGAAATTTCAGGACCTGATGACAGTTTAACAAACTAAAACTAAATATTTTGACTAAGGTATTTTGAAAGAGTTTGTTTTGAATGGAAATGCTGAAATGAAATGTTTCATCATTTTTAAAAACATCAATTTTCCAGAGTTATTCATTCTATGAAATTGTGGGGTATTTCAACTCTTTGTCCTGAATGTGAATCAAAACATGTTGATAATGAAATCTCCCAAAGTATAGACATGATTTTGGCTAAGCTCTGCTTAAAAGCTCTCTGGCATTTAATATATGGAAGGTTATGCTGGAATGTACATACTGATCTGCCTGAAAATGTGCATTGAAAACCTCTCTCTCACATAGTTAGTACTACTATGCAGTTGTTCTGCGTGCTAAAACCTAGCACGCGAGAAAGATCCAGATTTAAAAAAATCTCAAAATCCAGACTTATTTCATTTCATTTTTACTTCTAGAATAAAAAATTAAAGCATGGACAGTGCCGTGCTACAAAAAATGAGGGTACAGAAATACTATGAAAAAGGATACACAATTTTGAAAATTCTGGTAGGTTTAAAGATTTGCACTTTTCTTCCCTTATACATGGAAATGCACAGATCTAAAGAAAAGAATTTTTTGGATAGTAAAAGGGGAGTGATACATGCCAATAATGCATTAAAATCATTACGTGTTTGTTTTTCTGTAACAGCAGCTATATTTCACTGACAATACTGCAAGTGCACTTTATTTGCACTTATTTGAAAGGCTTCATATCTTACCCAAAGACCTGAAGCATTTTCAGTATGCAATTTATTTTGAACTATGTTCCTTTAAAAGCAAGTACTAATGCATTTGTAGGATTTATTGATATGCTGCAGCCATTCTGTACCGTTAATATTCTGTAAATTATATACAGCATGTTGTAAGCTACCATTCGCTATCTATAAATTTCTAGTTAAGTTCTTTAAGTCACTGGGGCTTATTGGTAGGCAGCCCTTAAAATAGATAATTAACATATTTTGAAATAGATTTTACACAGTCAGCAAAAAGTCCAAAGGCATTTTGGGTAAAAAGTATTATTAGTTTGAAAGTAAAAGACCTATGATTAATACATTCATTAACTAGAAGCACCAGTTTTGAGCCATGCTGGAGAATATGTTTAAAATAACTTACAGGCATTCCTTGAAATCCCTGATCACCTTTGACTCCAGGTCTTCCAGGAGGTCCAGGCCAACCATAGGCTCCTTTTTCTCCTTTGGCACCTTCCAGTCCTGGGAGTCCTGGGGATCCCGCTGGACCAGGTAGACCTAAAATGGAGAGATGAAAAAGAATTTATTGGCAAAATCATTTCTCTGTGATTAGTATCTGGATGAAGACCAGTTGGTTCAAGTGAAGATAGACAAAGCCAAAGTAGTGATGGCAAAAAGTGAAAATGCTTCAAAGATATAGCTAGTGACATGGAATTCTCCTTTTTTATAAATGGATTAATTTTCAGATCAAAAAGCTTTGATGGAGTCCTGCAGAATCCAAGCCTTGGAGTCCTGCAAAATCTATTCCTATAAAACAGATCTTGTTTCTCCTTTGATTACATGAGTTAGGAGGTTTCACTTGTTCACTGTGCAAAGACTGCCACAGTGATCCATGTGGCAGCCACACCATTTGAATTATGGCAGTTCACTGCATTTGGGGCTCAAAGTGGAAGCAATGCAAAGAATCCTGCTTGCAAAATGTAACTATACAACCTGCTCTGATACTTCTGTACTCCAATCGTTTCCAATCAACTTATCCTGCTAATACAAGGCCTTGACCTCAATTTTAAAACCACATTCACTGGTCAGGATACAGCAACATCAGCAATAGATATCTCCATCCAGAGGTGCAGAAAGCCAATAATAAAACTCAGGATGGAGCACACTGAAGCTGCAGGTAACATGCTTTGGCCCCAGAAAGGTCACGTGGCGTAAACTACCAGAGAATATTAATCCAACCTACTCTGGCATGCACTACCATTTAAGAAAAAGAAGCTGATATTTCTTTTTACATTAAAAAAGTATTTATACAGAGATAAGAGATCCAATAAAGACTTAATCCTAAGCCATATTAATTATATCCTCAATGTAAAGTATTTAAGATAAATGCCAATAATGCTGACTAGCAATAAAGACAAATACCTGGTAATCCAGGTTGGCCTTGGGGTCCTCTGTCTCCTTTAGGGCCTTCCATTTGTCTGCCTGGGAGTCCAGGAAGACCTGGTTGACCATGAGGACCCTGTGGGCCAACAAATCCTGGTTCTCCTTTTGAGCCTGGGATCCCTGGGCTTCCTGGGGATCCTGGAAAACCCACATCACCTTTTGCACCTAAGATGTAAAACAACCCCCACAGTTGTCAGATAAAAGGAAAAACATTACCAAATCATTTTGCACTGTTATATGCTGACAATAAGCTTTATTCTAATAAAAATGTATTGATATATTCTTTTAGACATCAATCTTGAAATGCCATTCTTTCTGGAAAGTACTATTTGTTACCAGATCTTCAGAACTGACATACAAAGGATGGGTATCTTCAGGAGATCTTATCTGTTAAACTGGTTCTGACTCACTATCCATTACTCTTCCTCTGCTGCATTCACCTGTACATGCAAGCTTACCTATGCATACGCCCCTAGCCCTAAGAATTTCTAAGGGCAAAATCCTTAAGTCCTTAAATCAGCAGGGATCCTGGTTTTCTCTGATAAAAACAATCCCCAATTTTCAGTTTTAATAAACTAAAAAACCTGTCACATTTTCTACTGATTTCCACTTAGAGGATGTTTTGCCTAAATAATGATAACAAGGTATAATTCCAAGTCAGAGGATATCTCTACCAAGATTTACATTTAAAATGTTTAGTGTTTCTTTCCCAATTTGTACAAACAGATTCATCAGGCATCTGACTAGACCTCTTATGTGTACATGATCCAGAGGACTGACTGTTGACTACTACAAGTCAATAAGCTTTAAACAGAATTTTAGAATTGGTTTGGCTCAGTCACTGCAAAGTAAATTAGCTGGTGTAAATATGTATGAAAAAACACAATATTAAAAAAGTAAAAAATGGTGTTCCTGTCGTCTTTCACACACAGAGCCAGATGTTTAAAACCTGAGTTCTCTCTTTGTATTAAGTATTTTTGGGTGTATATAGTGTCAATTAGGTACATCAGTTTTCTTTGATCAGGCAGCCAAACACAGGAATGACACAAATTGTGCCCAAAAAATTAGAGGGACTGGGGTGAAAAGCACACTAATAATCTGATGTTAAATTTGCACCACTGAGCTTTGCTTCTAAAAGTTGCTTTCCCCTGTCATTTCATGCCTGTTAATGAGAAAAAAAGATATTCAATAGTAAGGAACCAAAGATTTTAAACAATATTGTATGCAGTTCTTTTCAATTTACAGAAGAAAGTAGCAAATAGAAAATGCAAGTATTTTATACTGCAGATTAGTTTGTCTCCTCACAGTTATACACACTCATATTTTATACATGGATTGGGAGAAGGAGAGATTGGAATTAGAATTTCTTAATATTCTCTGTCAGAAATGGTTTGTTTTCTCTTTAGCACTATATCTGTTGTGATTCTTTGGTAATCCTCATTGTATGAAATAACACACTAGCATTCTCTGGCATCTCTAAACCAATGAAGGTGGATGCTAGGGAGGGTAACGAACAGAGAATAAGATCACTCTAGACATATACCTGGCTCTGTTCTTTCTCTCTAAAGCATCCACTCCTGACACCGTCAGAAACTGAATACTGGTCTAACCAGCTATGGCACTTCTTATGTTCTTATCTCCAGGCTGACGGAAGAACAGGACCTTCCTAGCAAAGCAAGCACTCTTGGACACTAACTGCTTATCACCAGGTACATTTACATGTGCAGTTAGCACATAGCAATAAACTCTGGCACAGTTCACACCAAAGTTTATTGCTTCTGGGTGCAGCGTTTACATGTGTGCCTGGGATGGCAGCATTTTGAGCTTGGATGGCGCAGCCCTGGGCTGGCAGGGAGCCCAGGGGCAGGGGACGGGGGAAAGGAGGGGTTCAGCCTGCAGAGCAGGACTGCTCTGCCTCAGGTCAATATGCCAGAAGGCAGCCCCTGCACTGCAGCACCCGTGTGTCCCAGCCAGCCCCAGTCACTGTCTACATGTGCATTACGGTACACTAAATGACTCCAGTGTAGGACAGTACTTGCCCTGGACACACTATCATACAACAGAGTGAATTAGTTTACTCTGCCCTAATACAGACACACGTGTAGACAACTCTTCAGTAAAGTGTACGTGTGGATGTACCCCTGGATCTCAAATCCCCAGTGCACTGAAATCTCACTGGAGACTGATTTTTACCAAATTAGTAAGGAAACAGAATTACTTCAAATTCTAATGCATACCACACAACACAGGAGTAATTGGTATTATCTTATCACAACACATCTTGCAGTAATTTTCACGCTAAGATAATTACCTATTTTCAGGCATATCTAACTCATGTCTGAGATACTGCCACTGTAATAGAAATTGGTATTTAAGCCTCTCAGAGAATTTTCTGGCACATCTGAATAGTACATGTATAAAAACAGAGTTAAAAACCTGTTTCAATTATTACAGAGTTCAGTCTATAAAAATCATGCACGAATGTTTTGTTTTCTTTCTACTAATATTACCTTTATCTCCCTTTGCACCTGAACTTCCTGGAAGTCCTCTCCCTGGAAGACCTACAAGGTGAAAGCAATAAAAATGAAAGGATGAGACAGTAGTTGCAATTATCTACAACTAATCAAAATTTATTAGTAAAAAGTACCAGTATTTGAAAATAAGAGGTTATGCAGAAACTTGTTATGACACTGCATTTTTTTTAACTGTGTAGCACAGTAGCTCAAGCTTCTTGCTGGGTGCTACCACAATACACATTTAAAGGCAAGGCAGCCCTACTACACTATTTCACTGCTGACTTACGGTGAAGTTACACACTGCACATAGACCATACTAAATTTGTGGAAGTTTAAGCAGTGTTAGAGATAGCATGCATTGTGAGCAGTCACATGTTAAGGGTTAGTATCATTTGTTGCCTGCACAGATCTGACTTGCCAATATAGGGCTAGAGAGGAGGGGTGAGACTAGGAAC
>NW_017728906.1:96130304-96133016 GCF_001723895.1 Crocodylus porosus | reverse complement strand
GATCCAGCTCACAGGCCATATGTTTGACATCCCTGGTCTAAATCAAAGTGGCTGCAGTGCCTTCCATCTGAGGTAAAGACAAACTTAAAATATTGACTTATTGTAGAGATTCTTAACACTGCAAATTAAGTAGTGATGGTTGGTGCCAGGCATTCATTCAGCATGTGATTTAATACAATTCAAGATTTTTAACCTGCTAACAACTAATTATCCACAATGAGAAAATCCAAAGGTTTAAGATTTTTAACCTGCTAACAACTAATTGTCCACAGTGAGCATTTACTCATTGTGGACAATTAGTTGTTGGCAGGTTAAAAATCTTGAAAATTCAAAAGGCTCATTTCAAGTCATAAAAAGCCAAACCATGGGGTCTTTAATTCAGGCAAATTTCTTTTGATTTTTTTTTCACTCTTTAAAACTCTATTATACAAATATTAAACACAAAAAGTTGAAAGTACAAAAGCATGTAGCTCTCCCAGGGCTGAGTAGGAAATGCTTGTCAGCAACAAAAACACCATATCACCAGAGGCTGAAACTCTTCTTCCCCCACATGCCCTCAATGGGCTTAAGCCTTTAGGATCCGCTGTCCATTTTCCACCTTATAGACTGTTGCCTCAGTGGCCCAGAGCAACACATTTGGTCCACTTTTTGTTGCAAAAAAATGTGCAGCCTAATCCTATTGAGGCAGGGGGAGGGCCTTGCTGTGAGGGAAAAGGTGCAGTGGGGAGTGGGAGTAACAGGAGGAGGCTATGCATAACGATCTGCCATTTGGTCCCAACTGTACTAGCTGTACACAAACTCTTTTCTTTCAAATTTCCAACTGTTTGGGATCATAGATTTGAAAAATCTATTGTGTTAGAAATAGACACACTGACATTAAGAGTCTGAGCCTGCACTCCACATCTAGGTACAACTGTCACTGACATCCAGAGTGAGTTCTGTCTCACTGAGAAATCCAGAAAAGGGCAACAAAAACAATAAGCAGGTGGAAGGAGCTTCTGTAAGAAGAGAAAGTAGTACTATTATTTATTTGCAAAAGGAGAAAATTAAAGAGGAGATACAGAACTTGATCCAGTGCCCAGCACTATCACAGCCTTCTCACTCTTTCCATTGAAGATTATATCAAACCCATCTATCGTCATAAATAATTAGTTATAGTCAAGGCAAATCATGTGGCCTTAATTAGCTGGTTGTTAGAAATTTGTCGTGGGAAAAAATGTCATTCTAAACATTTCCACTGTTTTCCTAAGATGCTTTCTGCCAATATCATCTCCTTTATTGCAACATGCTGCAATCAGTGGTTTACAAGACATTATACTAACTTCGTTTTTATGGTTCCAGAAAAAACACCTAAAACCAACAAGTCCTATAGCTTATATATATACTAACATACATACATTACCTTGATCACCCTTGATACCAGGCACACCTGGGATTCCCTCATAACCTGGTTCACCTTTCTTTCCACTAGCACCGGGAGAACCTGGCAGGCCAGGGTCACCTATAAAATCAGTCATTGTTGATATTTAATAAAACAACTAAGAGCCATCTCATTTTTCCACAGACATCTCTTAATGAAAACCCATTTATAATTCTCCCACAAGAATCAAATGAGATTTACATGCTGGTTGTGATTCTGCTTTGTCCATACACTGGTGATACAGTGGTATAACTGCAGTGGCATGATTCCTTATTTACACTACTGTTATAGAATAATCAGCCTAGGGAGTTTATTTCAAAGCCACTAATTCTGTACCTTATTAAAGTTAGAGTATGGGAATCAGTCCACAGTATCTCCCATTTAAACCAAGATGTCTGTGTCTTACTGAAATGTGCAGGGCCACAACAATTCACACACTCACCTCCATTCCATAATACTAGTTTTAGTATAGGTTAACTATATTACACTGATAATTTTATAGTACAATTATCCCAACATAAAATCAACATGGAATGGAATGGACATGCATGCATGCAGGTGCTACATTGAGGTTTTTAAATGCTCTAGGCACAGATGAAACTCATTATTGTAGTTGCAGATGGTCCTGGAGCAAGATGAGAACAACGGTTCTATCAACAGCCCTGCAGACTCTGGATTCAAATTACTGTTTCAGCCTGCAAAAAGCCTCAGACTTTTCACTTGCAAAATAAACAAATGTGACCAAGGATCTTTTTGGCAAAATAAATACAGAGCTTATAATGACAATCTGAGTCAGTTTTCAGAAATAAGACTTTTAAAAAAAGAGATGGTTTCTCCCCTCCACCTCCTACCTTGCTGTCCTTTCAAGCCTGAGATGCCATGCAAGCCAGGGAGTCCTTTTTCACCCTTCTCCCCATGGCTACCTGGGCTACCTGAAAAAGCAAAAGTATTGCAGTCAATAATTCAAACTTTTGCTATCAATTTTACATTCCTTTTTTTTATTTTTATTTTTTTTTAAAGGAGAAAGCCCACTTGCCTGGATACCCTTCAATACCAGGTGATCCTTTTGGACCAGGGGTACCAGGCAGTCCTGGCATTCCACTGCTACCTTTTTCACCTTTTGTCCCAGGTATGCCTGGATCACCTGTTCTTCCTTGTTCTCCCTAGGAGAAAAAGAGCACACCACAAACTCCTCGTACTTATAAGAAGGTATTTCGTAATTGGCAATCTTAAGAGAGTTTACCCCCATTTTATCTATCAGGAAAACAAAGAATCTCATCCTCTTGTTCCTA
>NW_017728906.1:96125460-96128842 GCF_001723895.1 Crocodylus porosus | reverse complement strand
GCAATCTGTCAGAGTTTGGGAACTGTTGCACTAGGATTTGCAGTCCATGTACCATATGCAGCAATTTTGAAAATCAGTGGAAGCTACATTCTTAAGGGAGCTGTACACAATATCAACAATGTTATGGAAAAGAAAAAAACTGTAAACAAAGGTATACAAAGTTTGCAAAACTGGCTGTCTGAACTGCATGTGCAATTCTAAAACTGCAATGTAATGATTTATTTGTAGACATAAATATGAAATTTGAAAGCAGAATTTTTTTAATCCATTATTAAAATCTGTGTATATGCTGGAATGCTTTCCCTCCTGAAAAGCCACATAGATCCTTTGACAGTGCTGTGGCATGGTGAGTACAGGTCACCACTATAAGCCTGCCCAGACCCAAACATGAGACTACAAGTCCTCAAATGGTAGAGCAGACCAAAGTAGATGTTATCATCTCAATGTCTGTAAAGGCAGACGAAAGCTTCAAGGGAACCAGATCCTCAGTTGTCTTGGTCTCCTTGCCATTAGATCAAAGTCTCATTTTGTCAAGAGCTGTGCAGAAGCTGATGTGCAACAGCCTCTTCATAATTAAAGAAGTCATGCAAAAGTATCTTCCATGAAAATGACTTTTCCAGCACATTCTTCAAGTGCTTTGGCAACCACCTAATGGTGACAGAAGCAGGACTGTGAGGTTTGGAAGCTTCTAATTATGAACTGGCATGAAGGCAGCAGTTTCAAAATAGTTTTCTAGCACTTGGACAAGACAGGAGCGGGATTTGGTGGCTGTAACTGTGACTGAGGCAGCTGTCTTCAGGATCTGCTCTGCTCTGCTCTCCCCACATGGGGAGGGGGCTAGAAAAGGTGCCCTAAAAATTACATGTCTAATACAGTATTCTATATTTCTTCCTGACTGGGTAACCACATCCGGTGGGATCATCTTTACTGTGGTTGAAGACACCAGCAAAGATGCACCATTGTTTTTGGGACCTAGAACATCAAAACATTCATGGGCAACCCTAATAACCAATTCCCAGAGCACTGCACTGCAATTGTGGCCCAAGAATTCAGGCAATACAACATCAGTGTAGCTGCACTGAATGAAACCCTGCAAGCTCAAAGAAAATGGAGGTAGCTATACCTTCTTCTGGAGAAGAAAATGATTAGGAAGTCAGCGTGGATTCACTCAGCACAAGTCATGCCTGACCAACTTGATTGCCTTCTACGATGGAAATGACTGACTCTGTGGATGAGGGGTGTGATATACCTTGACTTTAGCAAGGCTTTTGATCTGGTCCCCCACAGCATTCTTGACAGAAGGCTAAAGAAGTATGGGTTGGATGAATGAACTATAAAGTGGACAGAAAGCTGGTTGGATCATCAGTCTCAACAGGTAGTAGTCAATGGCTCAATGTCTAGTTGGCAGCCAGTATCAAGTGGAATGCCCCAAGGCTTGGTCCTGGGGCTGGTTTTGTTCAATATCTTCATCAATGACTTGGAAGATGGGATGCAATGCTCCCACAGGAAGATCATGCATGATACCAAGCTGGGGGGTGTAGTAGATATACTTGGAGGGTAGAGCTAGGATTCGGAGTGACCTAGACAAGTTGGAGGATTGGGACAAAAGAAACATCATGAGGTTCAACAAGGACAAGTACAAAGTCCTGCACTTAGGACAGAAGAATCGCATGCATTGCTATAGGCTTGGGACAAACTGGCTAAGACGCAGCTCTGCAGAAAAGGATCTGGGGGGTTACAGTGGACAATAAGTTGGATATGAGTCAACAGTGTGCCCTTGTTTCCAGGCATGGCTGGTGAACTCAGACTGGTGTGACGGTGGAGCATCCCACGGGAGCAGAGGAGGTTTGCAGCCAGCTGGGCACTCCAGCCAGGAGCGAGGAGGCTGCAAACGCTCCGGCTCCCCGCTGGCTGCAAACCCCACCCTCCCCCACCGCCAGCCCTCTACAACCCCTCTCCCCCACATTCCCATGGGATGCTCCACTGCCTCACCAGTCTGAGTTCACCAGCCGTGCCTGCTTGTTGCTAAGAAGACTAACAGCATTCTCAGCTACATGAGTAGGAGTACTGTCAGCAGATTGAGGGAAGTAATTATTCCCCTTTACTCTGCACTAATGAGCCACATCCAGAGTACTGTGTCCATTTTTGGGCTCTCCACTACCAAAAGGATGTGGACAAGTTGAAGAAAGTCCAGTGGAGGGCAATAAAAATGTTTAGGGGGCTGGGGCACATGACTTCTGAGGCGAGACTGAGGGAACTGAGCTTATTTAGACTGCAGAAGGGAAGACTGAGGGAAGATTTGATAGCAGCATTTAAATTAACTGAAGGGTGGTTCCAAAAAGGATGGAGATAAACTGTTTTCAGTGGTGGTACATGACAGAACAGGGAGCAATGATCTAAGCTGCAGCAAGGGAGGTTGGAATCATCAGCAAAGTAGGAGTAGGAAATAACAACTATAATGGCATCCTCCTTTTGACCAAATGCACAGAACATAGACTCACCATCATCCACACCCTGTTTCACCAGAAAACAGGCACAAGACTTCATGGCAATACCCATGATCTAATCATTGGCATGTGATTAAGTGTGTCCTCATCTGTGCCCAGGATTGCAAAAATGTCCACATCACCCGAGCTATGTTAGGACCTGATGATTTCTGGACTGGTCACCAACTCATCCACTTGGTTATGTCATTCAAATTGGCTCCCAAATGACAGCTGCAGCAGAAGCAATGCCAATGGCAGATTAAAACTGAAAGACTCAGGGACCCAAGTAAATGAGACCTCTTCCACCAGTGTCACAATGAAAAACTGTAGAATTCCAATCAACAGCTGGGGAATGTCAACAGCATGTGGGGTGCTCTCAAGGCCACCATTATCAGCCTCTGTGAAAAGACACTTGGATTCTCTACCAGGAACATCAAGACTGGTTTGATGAGAATGACCAGGATATCTAAGAGTTAATCAATGGCAAGTGCAAAGCCTTTGTACTTGTCAAAATGACAACAACTCCTAGCAAAAGAAACTGAATCTCCATCAAGACAAGGCAAAGGTCCATGCAATATGAAGAACAAGGAGGGATCCGCAATATGAAGAACAAATGGAAGGAAGACAAGGCTAAGGAGAGATTCAACACCTTGCTAACATCCACAATATGCACAATTTCTTTAGTGCCACCAAAGCTATCTGCGGACTGAGCACTCAGGGACCAACCCCTTGAGACCTAACAATAGAGAAGACCTGATTAAGGAAAGGGGAGCCATCAATGCCCATTGGAAGGAGCATTTCAAAGACCTTCTCAACCAAAACTGTGCTAATGACGAGCGTGTTCTCCCACAACACGCAGTCAGAAATGATCTCAGAATCCCTTCAGTCCTTGGCAC
>NW_017728906.1:96114366-96125175 GCF_001723895.1 Crocodylus porosus | reverse complement strand
CAGACTAGCTGAAGGCAATATCCTGAGGGATACCCAGCATGGGTTTGTTGCGGGTAGGTCTTGCTTGACCAATCTCATTTCCTTTTATGACCAGGTGACTTATCACCTGGACAAGGGGAAAGAGATCACCATCATATACCTCGACTTTAAAAAAGCCTTTGATCTGGTATCCCACAATCACCTCTTGGCTAAACTGGCTAACTGTGGCCTTGATATTACTATGATCCACTGGCTGGGGAACTGGCTCCATGGTAAGAGCCAGAGGCTGGTGGTCGACGGGAGCCAATCGTCTTGGTGCAGATGGGAGCCAGTGGGGTCCCATAAGGCTCTGTCCTAGGGCCTACACTGTTTAACATCTTCAATGATGTGGACGTTGGTGTCAGAAGCGGACTGGCCAAGTTCGCCAATGACACCAAACTCTGGGGTAAAGCATCCACACCTGAGGATAGCAGGGTGATCCAGACAGATCTGGACAGACTCATGAAATGGGTGGATGAGAACCTGATGGTGCTCAACACTGAAAAATGCAAGGTTCTCCACCTTGGGAGGAAAAACCTGCACCATGCTTATAAGCTTGGCAGTGCTACGCTGCTTAGCACTACAGATGAAAGGGACTTGGGGGTCATGGTTGACCACAAGATGA
Organism: Crocodylus porosus; assembly: GCF_001723895.1. Lineage (NCBI taxonomy): Eukaryota > Metazoa > Chordata > Crocodylia > Crocodylidae > Crocodylus > Crocodylus porosus. Next base: position 96,124,532 of record NW_017728906.1, on the reverse strand, counting down.
ACATGAGCCTTCAGTGTGATGCTGTAGCTAGTAAAGCAAGCAAAATGCTGGCTTGCATCCATAGATGCTTCTCAAGCAGATCCCCGGACGTCATTCTCCCCTTGTACTCAGCCTTGGTGAGGCCGCAGCTGGAGTATTTCGTCCAGTTTTGGGCTCCACAATTCAAAAAGGACATGGAGAAGCTTCAGAGGGTGCAGAGGAGAGCCATGCTCATGATCAGAGGTCAGGAAAACAGACCTTATGATGAGAGGCTGAGAGCAATGGGGCTCTTCAGCCTGGAAAAGTGCAGGCTCAGGGGTGATCTGAGGGCCACCTATAAGTTTATCAGGGGTGCTCATCAAGATCTGGGGGAATGTCTGTTCACCAGAGTCTCCCAAGGGATGACAAGATCAAATGGTCACAAACTCCACTGAGACCGTTTCAGGCTGGACATACGAAAGAACTTCTTCACTGTCCAAGCCCTCAAGGTTTGGAACAGACTGCCAGCAGAGGCGGTTCAAGCACCCATTTTGAACGCCTTCAAGATGCATTTGGATGCTTATCTTGCTGGGATCCTATGATCCCTGAGGACTTCCTGCCCCTGGGGCAGGGGGTTGGACTCGATGATCCTCTGGGGCCCCTTCCAGCCCAAATGTCTATGAATCTATGAAAGTCTGACTATAGAACCCACAGAGGAATTGCCTTGCTGTCTCATTGTAAGAACCCTCCTGAACTGTCTCCTTTCACTTGCGGAAAAGCTCCTCCCAGAATTTCAGTCAGGGTTTGGGGTCTCAAGAGGCACAACTGACATGATCTTCACAGCTCATTGGCTGAAGGAAAAATTCTGGGAACAACATAAGCCTCCCTATTTTGACCTCACAAAAGCTTTTGACTCTGTCAGCCAAGAAGTGGTGTGGAGGATTCTTCTGAAGTATGGATGCCCACTGAAATTTGCCACTATCCTCCACTTGCTCCATGATGGTATGCCAGTGGTAGTTCTCAGTAATGGATCTGTCTCACATCCCTTGGAGGTTGAAATGGGAGTTAAGCAAGGCTGCATCATTGCTTCAACACGCTTCTCAATATTCCTTTCTATGGTTCTACATCTGATCACCAACAAGCTTCCATCCAGATTGGGACTAAACTACTGAATGGATGGTAGGCTGTTTAACCTCAGCCAACTCTGAGCTAAAAGCAAGACCACCCCAACCTCAATCATTGAGATCCTGATGATGCTGTAGTGCATGCTCACTTGGAAGCAGACTTTCAGGCAATAATCAATGTCTTCACCAACGTGTCACGATACGGCTACACCAGGGATGGTCATGATGTCCACAGGGCACCGTGATCTCATTTGCCATGTCTTGCTGATATAAATAATGAATCAGGAGGCTGCCCTCAAGTTGCTGCTCAGTGACAGTCCTGACAGACTCCTCTAAACCCTGTTGGTTGTTGGACCCCTTATTGGGTCCCAGACTCAGGAAGCCTTACAATACCTCCCAAGCCTTATGGGCTAGATGCATGGCTCCAAAACCTCCCCTTTACCACGCCCCATGCCTCGCAGGTGGTAATTAAACATTGTCTCTTTTTATGAGACTTCCATCTAGCTTGGCCTCCTGTTGTCACTAGGCCCTGGGCCCTTGACGCTGTGCCCTCTCGTGCTGAGGTCTCTACACCCCCTGTAGCAGTGCCCTCTCCAGCACTGGCGTCTCTATCCCACCTGTCGCTACACCCTCTAGTGCTGGACTCCCTGCAGCCCTGTCTATGCACCCTCACTGTGCTGGGCTCTCTACAAGCCCTGTCTCTGCGCCACACTGGCACTGGGCTCTATGCAGCCACTGTCTCTGAGCCCCACTGGCACTGGGGCTCGACATAGTAGGGTGCCCCAATGAGACCTCCTCCACCCCAATAGCCTCTGCTCAGTCCACCAGCTTAAAAATAACAACAAAAAACACAAGCCCCTGGGTTACAACACAAAAATAACCCTGGGGTCCATACTCTATCCCTTTTTAGAAGGCAAGCTCCTCTCTCAGTATAATGTGCCTCCCACCCATAAGTACTTATGAGCTCTTATAGTCCCTTAACCCTACCAGCATCAGAACATGCAGTCAAGCATCTCCAAGTAGCTTTCTCTATGAGAGCTCTTTGTCCCCTGGCTGCTGCCAGAGAACTAACCCGCTAGTCCCATCCCTGTGGCTTATATGTGCCCAGGACCCTGCCTTTTTCTGGTCAGCTGACTAGGTGCAGATGCAGGTTAATTCCCTCATTTGCCTGCTACCACAGCAACCTGCACTTGTGGGGGTTCTACCTGGCTCCTAGGGCCCTCTCTCTCTAGGCAGTTTCTGCCCTTAAAAGAGCAGGCACACCTTAGTGCCCTGCAACACAAGGCATACAAGACAATGGGGCTGATGCTTTACATTCAGCAGACTAAGGTCATCCATCAACAAGCTCCTAATGAACAGTACCCAGCTCTAGTAATTCAGATCCACGGTGAGACCCTGGAGAACTTTGAGTATTTCAGGTACATTGGTAGCTATCTCTTGCAGAAGGCTAACATTGACAAAGAAATCCAGCACCGCTTCAAATGTGCAAGTGAGGCCTTTCGACACCTGAAGAAACAAGTGTTCAAATACTGGGACATCAGATCCAAAACCAAGGTCATGGTTTATCAAGCAATCGTAAACCCTGCCTTGCTGTATGGAGCTGAGACAAGGACAACATACAGGAGACATACAGAGTTGTTGGAGAAGTACCATCAATGCTGCCTGCAGAAGATCCTCCAAATCCAGTGGGAAGACAGATGAACCAACATTAGTGTCCTCCTGCAAGCAAACACCATGAGTATTGAGGCAATGATCATCTGACATCAACTTGGTTGGACTGGCCATGTCATCTGGATATCTGACTCCAGACTCCCAAAACAAGGTGTATGCTCAAGAGAAGGGCAGAGCAAGCGCTTCAGGGACATCCTCAAGACCAACTTAAAAAAATTCAAGATCCATGTCAACTCATGTGAGACTGTTGCCCAGGACCACCCCAAATGGAGGAAGAGTCTGCTGCAGGGATCTCAGTACTTTGAAACCTCACGACAATAACAAAAGCTGGAAAAATGGAAGCAGCAGAAACAACATGTTGTGGACCAAATCAAAACTCCAGACCCACCCACCCCACACAGAAACACATCTGAGCTGCAATAGAGTCTGTCAATCCAGGATAGGCATCATCAGCCATCTTCAGATAAGACAATAATAGAATTGTTTCTATCTAGAACAGATAAGACAATAATAGAAGACAACCATCCTTGACTGCCAAAGAAGATATGTTGGAGTGCGTATAAACTGGCATTTCTCACATGTGGTGCTACACTGATTCACACCAAATCTCACTTGGTTCCTCAGTGGGGCAATAACGATTGTCACCCTCATAGGATCAGATTCTTGGTATTTTGTCCAGTGACACAGTGAACCCAAAAGTCAGTTTATATGTTTCTGAGGGCTCCTCTAGGCATTCAGGTAAAGGTGTGACAGGTAGGAACTGATGCGTCATCCACATGTGTATGGCAGGAGGCATGAATCCAGCATGAGATCCTATCAAACCTTACTGCCAGTACAGAGGAGCCCAGGATTGCCATCCTGGGCTTCCCCTGCAGCAGCAAGTAGCAAGCTTCCACAGCTGTGAGTCCCACAGCTGACAGGACTCGCAGTCGTGGCAGCACCCCACAGCTGCCAGGACAGAGAGTCCCACAGTTGCTGACTCTCAATTTCAGGAGCCAGAGGGCACTTCTGGAATGGAGAGTCCACAGCTGCAGGATTCCTAGTCTTGGTTGTGCATGGTGCATCTCTGAAACTGGGAGCCCCAGCAGCTGATTGGGGCTAGCCACAAAGAGAGACCCTGATACATGTGCAAAATACAGCTAGATAGAAACTAGGTATAAAGTTATTGCACATTTTCTCACTTTAAATTTATAAGTGGATGGACCTTTTTATGGTGTGATAGTTACTCTGCATGTGTAGCTGTTCTATATTAATTGTGCAATTAACCAGTTAAGTGTGTAATGCATATAGTGTGTAGAGGGGGCCTTTGCTCTGAGGTTATCCCTAAAGTGATGGACATAGCTAACCTTGCTGTTTATTTCACCTGTTGTCTTTTTCTGGATAAACATTTATTTTTCAAACTAAAAACTAAGGTTTTTGTGTGCATTATGTTTTGAGTCAGTGAAAATGCTCATCAAGAACTTCAGTGACAAAGAAAATGAAATTGTAAATCTCTGCTTTTTTGCATAAAGTGGATAATGTTTGTGTTTGCATTCCCTTTTAGCCTTCTCAGCAAATACAGGACAATGCTTTTATTTTCATATGTAAAAGTCTGATTGTATGCTATTATTAACTAAAGAACAACTTATATAATGTAAGCCTTTTTCTGTCCCTTTTCATTTGAAAAATAAGTGACAGGAGCACTCATGAAAGGTGTCTGAAAGTGGAGAGGACTGACAAATAAGTGCCTTAATTTACCCTTAGAATACCACCAGCACAGACAGTGAACATGCTACATTATATCTACACAACATTGCCATCGTACTCTGAAGGAATCACTTGTAAGGGTGAAAGTTTTCATGACCACTCCTTTTTTTTTTTTTATCTCCCTATTCAGAACCCCAACAACAGAAGTCTGAAAGACAACATGGGATTTTACTTAATCCACTAAAAAGTGAACTGAGACCAAGTATTTTCATGCCAATGGATGAGTATCAGAACTCTCAGTCAGCCAATCTGGGTAAACAGTAGTCTAAATCTGAGAAGTGGCATTGTTTAAGGTAGGGATCTTCTTTGGCGAAGTACTAATAAGTAACGATTTCGATCTTCATGATTTTAAGGATCAGAACTGGCCTGAATGAAGTCAGACAGGAATACAGAATCTCCACGTCACATGCAGCCTCCCCATATCTCAATTCTTGGAAAGTAGCAACTGCACATACACCTAATGCTCACACACCCATGCAGATGGATAGTGAAAAAGCCTGCTCCTTCAGAGGGTTCACTAGCAGAGCTAAACCAGCATAAGTAGGGATGTAACTCATATCCACTATTCAGGTCATCAAGCCTGTCTAGCTCTAAATATTTTAAGCTGGGTGCTTTGTCTACTATTTATTTATCCAACCAGATACTTTTGACAGGCTGCTCTAGGAAGGTGACCTCTCAAAGTTCTCAGTGTGCAGTACCTGGCAAGCCCATGTCTCCAGTTGATCCTTTTTGTCCTGGATATCCTGGGTCACCTGGCAACCCTGGAAGACCTGCATCACCTTTTGGCCCTGGAAACAGTGTGAAACAGCACAAGGTCCATTAGTTCACAAAGACTCAAGTGCCCTGTGATAGGTCCATATACTAAAAAATTCAGACATACCTGGATGTCCAGGGGCACCAGGTTCACCATCGCTCCCTGGCATGCCTGGGTCACCATAGTCCCCTGGTATACCTTTTTCTCCTGATGGTCCAAGTTCACCTGAATACCATAAAAATGTGATTTTAAATTATTTGGCCAATTTTAGTGACTTACCTATTTCAACAGCTACTTGTCTATCAATATAATCAACTTTGTAGCCAGTATGCAGAATTATTCCTTTTGAAGTTCATCTGTGCAAAAAAGCTGGTAAATTATATCTTTGAAAAAAACATGAAAAGAAACTTATGGCTTTTAAAATGGAGATATGGATTTGAGACATCTAGAAGTGAGCTAGTAGCCTCTTGTTAAGAAACCAGTGATGTATGACGAGAAAGTCTCAGATTGTAACATGAATGACTGAAATGTCTGAGATGACCACTAGTCTGAGCAGCCACCACATAATGCTTTGTATCATCTCTAATGTAAAATCTTCTGCTATCCTGATTTACCTAACTTCAAAATAGTGGTGCTCAATCTTTTTAGCCAGTGGGCCAAACAGGCAATGCCTAGGCTGCCTGTGGGCCAGATCCAGTTGAAGATCCCAATCTGGCATGGAGCAGTCACAGCAGGGTCCAATCCAGCCACATGGAGGAGGGCAGGGGGCATCCTAGCTCCAACCCGTCAGGAGTGAGGAGGTGTGGTATAGTCTGTGGGGAAAAGGGGGCAAGGCCCAGGCCCAACTCAGCCCCACGGAGGGAAGAGGGCTTGACCTGGCCCTGTAGGCGGGGGGGAAAGGGGCATGGCCCAGCCTCATCCAGCTGAGAGGGCGGGGCCAGAGGGCATGACTTGGCCCTAAATTTCTGTACAGCACTTGGGCTTTAGGAATTTGTCAGTGTGGGAAGGTGGCCATATTTAATGCCACCATTCCCCTGCCACCAAATTTCCCAATTTGTGGGGACCCCTGTGGGCTGGAAACCTATGGCTCTGCTGGATGCATCTGGCCCTCAGATGGAAGGTTGAGTTCCTCTGTTTTAGAATATCTCCTAAACAGTGCTGTCCACCTGTTGCACATTGCAGTAGAGATATAATGTTTAAGCTTCCAAGTCATACCCATTATTTTTTAAGTAATTTCCTTCCTGAAGATACAAAACATGCAGTCCCAAAGGAAAGAAGAAAGCATCCATGGAAAGACCCAGAGAAGGAAGTCATTTTGAAATATATGTATTTTTTGTCTTTGCATTTGGTTCATCTTTTAATGAAGGATCTTGGATCTCAGCTGTTATTGTTACTGATTGAATTTTTTCACATCAAGAAAATTTGTTTGAAAAACAACTCTTGGAAACAAAATTATTCATTAAAATGTTTTGACATATTATTTTCCCAAAATGTTGCATTAACTTATTCAACATGTCAACTGAAGTTCAAGGAAGTTAGCCAGCTGGTTAGTCTACTGACTCAGGGGCAGGCAAAATACAGTCCAAGGGCCAGATTCAGCCTCCCAGGCCATTCTATCTGGCCTGTGAGGCCCCCAAAATTTTTAGAATATTAGTTTTTATCTGCACCTGACTGCCTGTCAAAGATAACAGGCACCAGGCGCAGCAAGACCCAGGGGAAACTCACAGCTGGACCCAGCAGCTAAGCAGCAAGGCCTGCCCAGTTCCACTCCAACCCAGCTCCCCACAACCACACCCCACAAGAGAACCACCATCATTTCTGAATCTTATATCTGCATCTCATCCAGTGCACCAAATGCCCTGAAGGAAAATACGTAGGAGAAACCAAACAACGACTGCCTACCAGAATGAATGCACACAGCAAATCCATCAAAGACAAAAATATCTGATTACCTGTGGGTGCCCACTTCTCACAAAACAATCACTCCCTCTCTGACTTCTCAGTTCTATTCCTCAAAGGGAACTTACAAAACACCTTTCACAGACAAGCCTACAAACTTCACTTTGTAAATCTACTGGATGCAAAAAATCATGGACTCAGTATAGACATTGGATTATGACACACTGCAACCTGCCTGACATATGGTTCATGAGGTCAGGCCTGAACTTACTATTTACACTCTCCCAGACCCTCCTTCACTACCCTAATTGTCTTCTTAATTTCTAACCACTTACTTTTTCACAGAATGCCTCTTTTCTACCTTAGAGAACTCGGCACTACAACAGTCTCCCTCGCTTACCTTTTGCATTCCTTCGCCCATTATTTCCCCTTCATTCTCCCCACTTCCTCTACCCATTGTTTTCTTAACTTCTACTAATTTACATTCTCACTGACCTCCTGTCACACTTTTAGCTTCTTTCATTCCTTGATCTCAGAACAACAGCAGAGACTCCCCATGCCTGAAGAAGGGTGCTTGTGCCCGAAAGCTTGCAAAGAACTTTTTTCCAACAACTCAGTTGGTCTAATAAAAGATATCACATCTACCCAAAGAAACTTGCCTTTCTATAACAAAGAGGACAGATGCTAATCATCAGTCTTGCAACAGATTAAAAATCAGTGACTATGTATATTTTAAGGTTTAAGGTTACCTTTCTGTCCTCGGTCTCCTTTCTGGCCTTTAAGACTTGCCATGTCTGTTTTATTCATGGCTCCTGGCTCTCCTCGCAGGCCTCTTTCACCTTTATCTCCCTTAAAGCCACTTTCACCTGGTGGCCCTTGTGAACCTGGAAAGCCTCGATTACCTATGGATAGAGAAGACAGTGTAGAATATCACAGTAGCATATAGTGTTTATATAGACACCTCTCTCTCAGTAACAAACCTAAATGATTACCAATTCAAACTATGAGTTCACATACAGATTCACAGAAGTTTAGGATGGAAGAGACCTCATGAGAGCATCAGGTCCAGCCCTCTCTGCTCTGGGCAAGAAAGACTGCTGGGGTCAGTACACCAATACCAGGGGGTCCAAGTTACCTTCATGGGCATCAGATAAAGTAGTTTCTATCTGCTTTATGCCCATGGAAGAACACTTTCTGCCAAGTACAAGATCCTTTATGATCACCACAACCCTGCCAGAGGATGGTGCCTCAAAGAATACTGAAAAGAATATATGTCAGGTGGTCTGGCTCTCCCTCATTTTCATCTTTGCCTACCTGGTCCAGATTCACCAAGCACAACAGAAAGGGAGCAGGGGAATGTGGGAAGGTGGAAAGAGGCTTTTGATAGGCGTTCCTTTTTATGCCCTCTGCCACAGTGGACCAAGTTTTCACATGAGGTAACCACAAATGGGAAAGTACTACAGGACACAGAATTTCTTAAAAATCATCCCAGAGAATTTCCCTATAGAATTCTATAGCGTCATAAAAAAATCTACAGGAAAGATTTACTTTTTTAAAAATTCTATATATTTTGGGATAACCGGGTGTGTCTAAATGTGCATATTAATGTGCTCAAATAAACTCCAGAGCTTATCACTTCAGACTTTATTGCTCTAGGCATGTGTCTGCACATTTGGGGTTTTGGGGTTTTGTTTTGTTTTTGTTTTTGATTTTTTTTGGGGGGGGTCTAATTATTGTACCATATTCCTAAAATAATTGATTCAACCTTGTGCCAAAGGACCACCATTTGACATTCAGCTTCTGATTCATGCTGGTCTCCTAAAACATGCATAGTCATAGTGGGATTTTTTCCCTTACTTTAGATTCACACCCCAACCAAAGATAATCTATTTCAAAGAAGTCCCAAAGCATCTTCTTTTGTTAGGAGTTCTTACCTTTTTCACCAGGCAATCCTTGACTTCCAGGGGTTCCAGGAAAACCTGGTGTTCCAGGAGTTCCCATAACTCCCATTTCTCCCTTGATGCCTAAAAGCCAAAGTGAAAAAAAGGATAGAAACATGGCTCATCAGAATAAAAGAATTAAGAGGAATGGAATACCTACTCCCTTGATACATTAGGACCTAAACTGTTTGAAGAGAAATGGAAAAAGAAAATGAACAGATTAAAAAATAGACATAATTTATTAATACAATTTTCTATATAATATAATGTATTAATTTAAAGCCTCTAACGTCTCAGATCTGTTGTACTATTTTACCCAGTGTGCTTGTTAAAATATATTTTTCTAATTATACTGAAAAGTCATCTATAATTGTACTCCTCTTTAATAAAAAGTTAATATGTAATAGGTCTAAAACATGGTACCTATGTCTCAGAATATAAAACCTCATCATCAAAGCATAAGCTAACCATAGATATGTAATAAGGATGTTTTATGATATAATCTGGCCATTAATTATAGGTGGACTTTTTATATTATTAGCATTTTCATAATTTACTTTTTAACATCCCATTGATGTTTCTCAATAACTTAACAGAGCTCTGGACTCTTGTTAGAATGCATTTGCCTATTGATAAGAATTGATAGATACATGATGAATACATAAGAATGCCAAATATATGGAAAATTCATTGAAAAAAATAGTTTAACGAGGCAGACAAATTAGGTCTGAGACCAAACTAATAGAAAAAGGAAGGGTAAAAACATACAAAGTAATACTGTGAAAATTAGGCACTCAAGATCAATCTTTTAATAAAATTTTTGACAGTTCCAGAGTACTGCCAAGCTACAGACTGAGGGTCAGATTCTGCTCTCAGCTGCAGCTACAATACTGTTGCTCCAAATTTACACAAGTATTACTAAGAAATCAAACCTTGCCCTTAAAAACTTGGGGATGAATCTCACAAAGCACTCCAGATGCAATTAACTAGTTAATCACATATTAAAGTGTAAATTGTCCGCACATTCAGGCAATTAATGGAACAACAAAGCAACACCAGCCACAAAAATATTAC
>NW_017728906.1:96112733-96114111 GCF_001723895.1 Crocodylus porosus | reverse complement strand
TGGGCACATTTGCCAGTGTAGAGGGAGCCCAGAATCATGATCCCAGGTTCCCCCGTACTAGCAAGTAGGGCACAATTGGGGTCTAATCTCAAATCCCAAAACCATCCAACCTGTCATGCATGTGTAGCATGATAGGACACGTGACTTTTGAAATAGCAGATCAGATCCCACCATGCCATCAGTCTGTGGCCTTATATACAGTAAAATAAAATATAGAAAAAAGGCAAGGCCCTAGTTAGAGACAGAGGGCTTAATGCATCAAACAGTTTGATTCTGATCCCTTTTATACACTTAAGTGTGAAATTAATGCTAAGCAAGTGGTGAAGCGCTTTGTGGGATTCACATTCAGCTCATAGTATACACTGACAGGCACACAAACAAATGGACAAAATGGTGCTGTTTTTCCACTCTTTTAGGCTGCTTTTTGGTAGCATCATTATTTAATTTATTGTTAACATTAAAAACCATCAATAAACAAGGCAAAAATGTGTACCTTGAGGACCTGGAGATCCGTCTTTCCCTTGTGGACCGGGGAGACCAGGCAAACCTACCACACCAGGTACACCAGATTGACCCTGGATACCCTTATCTCCTTTGGGTCCTGGCATATCTAGTCCTGGAACACCTGGGAAACCCTTATCTCCCTTTAGCCCAGGAAGTCCTAAAAAACAAAACGATAACAAATTAACAATCCATCTATATGAAACGTGATTAATCAACATATAAAATACAGTATTGAATTGTTCTGTAAATTATGTCTTGCAGAAACAAAGCAGATTTCTTTATGACTAAAATAAGACAACATAGGAAAAAATCCTCATTTGAAACGTAAGAAACAAGACTAGAAGGGGTCTCCTGGGCCACTGATCCATAAAATAGGTTCCCCATTCTGCTATCTGTATTCTATCTTAAATTAATTTTTGTGAACAATGGATGTGTCTACATAAATGCAAGTAGCAAATTTAAATGGGTTTAGTTAATGTGCAGCAGTGCACATGTAGACATGACCCAAGTTTGCTCCTTGGGTCTGCTCAGCCACTAGAGGGTAAGCCCAAGGCCAGCCCCAGGGCTGCAGGCCAGGAGCCTCTCCTACTCCAGGGCTGGGCTGCAGCACATACCACAGGCATTCTGCAGGCCCTGTGTGTCCCCCTGGGCAGGCCACAGTTGAGCTGTGCTAGCCTGCCTGCAGCTGCCAGGGTGCTGAAGGTTGCTGCAGGCTGCTGCAGCCTCTGGCCAGGCCTGTCAGTCCCCCAGGGCTTCCTGCAGGCAGCTTCTGGGCAACAGGTCTGGCACCACCTGCCTGCAGCATGCCCCCAGCAGCCTGCCCTGCACTTGCAAGTGATGTGGGGCATAGCTTCTGTCATGCAACTGCTAGTCC
>NW_017728906.1:96105287-96112188 GCF_001723895.1 Crocodylus porosus | reverse complement strand
CTCCTCCCTCTTTCATGCCTATATTTCATAAATACAGATCTAAATCTTGCATTTTAAAAAGTATGGAAAACATTATAAAAACAACACCATGGTTCCCTACTACATTAATACTATATAAGCCATAAATTTCATTTTCAGATGTATGTGCAAAAATGCTGTGTATCACCTGGTGGTCCTTGGGGTCCTGGATGTCCTGCTGGTCCAGGGGGTCCTTGAGGGCCTATTCCTGGTTCACCTGGTAGACCCGGAATACCTTGTATTCCAGGCAGACCTGGCTGACCTATGTGGAAATATAAAGCATAAATCAACTATTTTGCAATACTATTTTTAAATCCTAGCTGCAAATGGTAGACATATGCACTGGGTGCCCTATGTAAGCATGAGATCAGCAATAACAGAGGCACTGCTCCAGTCCCAGGTTCCCAGCGGTTCCCAGGGCTCCCCTCCTGGAGGGTCCAAATGGGAAGGGAAAAAAGGAAGGGCTGTCCCAACAACAGGTGAGCAGGGAAGAGCCAGACAGGAGGAAAATGGGCTCTTTCATGAGGATTTAATAAGCATGCTTCATTGCACAGGAGTGAATTTCAACCATTAAGACTTATTTCAAGATGCAGAAAAGAAATGTTGCTATAATTTAGCTAGAACTTTTTTTTAAGCTACCTTGCTGTCCTGGTTGGCCATGTACACCTGGAAACCCTTGTTCTCCTCGTAAACCAGGCAGTCCTGCATCTCCCTTGGGTCCAGGGAAGCCAGCTGGGCCCTGTGGGCCTGGTAGCCCCTTGAGACCTGGGAGACCCAATCCAGGTTCACCCTTGCCAGGCAAAAAACAACAGATTAAAAGTTGGTGTTTGAAAATCAGGTATTTATAAATGTATAGTTACAAAGTATAATAAGTAGCTGAGACAGAATATTAAGATTAGAATATTAAGGCAGACCTTGATTAATATATGCTGTTTTTATTATATCAGTTTGTAAGTAACATTCAGGACGTTTTTCCATGTCAACTATACCTCACATCAATTCATTTGTGTGCATGTAGTAATGCATCAGATATTGATGACCTGGACACTTGACATTCTAGTTTAACATCCTTTTCTTAGTACAAGCCATAGCTCTGTACAGACTGATGACAACAAAGAGTTGTTTAAAAGAACACCACAAATTACCATCACTTACTTTTTGACCCTGAAAACCCGGTGTACCTGGTAAACCATTCAAGCCAGCATGACCTGGGGCCCCTGGCTGACCAGGTGGGCCAGGCTGACCTGGGAAACCTACAGGAAAAAAACACAGTATGTTGGACACAATAAGTATCTCATTAAGTTTATTCAGAACTTCTCCTGTTTGTTAAATGACTCCTCACAGCCATATACAGGGGTATTAATCAAAGTCTTTACAGTCTTGTTAATGCCATTTTTTCAAGGAGATGATCTTCTTCTACAAAGTGCTTTAAACTCCGAAGTCTCTGACTTTATTACGATTTTGGAAGCATGAGATCACTTCTCACTTTCCTTTATAGCTACATCAGCCTGGATGACAAGCTAGCCCTGAATGAATTGGAATCGTGTTCTGTGGTTTATCTTCCTTACACTCTGTGAAGACACCTGAATACAACTGGTTAGCTCCTGCTTTAAAAGAGATCTGCTTCTAGGCAGTGTTCTTTTCACAGTGTAGTCTCCTTACCTTTGGGACCAGGAGGCCCAGGGAATCCTATTCCTGGCTGTCCAAGAGCACCTTTTTCACCTGGAAGCCCAGTTCTTCCTGGGATCCCAGGATTCCCTTTATCACCTTGTCAGGTAGAAAGACAGACAAAGTGCATTAAGTACTTATTCAAAGCTCACCCTTGCGGTAAAGCATCCATTAGGCTCAGCAGTGAGAAAATTAAAGAGTGCACCATACCTTGGGATCCAGGGAATCCAGGTGGTCCTGGGAGACCAGCTGGGCCTGGCAGGCCAGGCATAGGAATGGCTTTTCCTGCTTCACCCTTTGCTCCTACAAAAGTAAAAGGGGATGAGTTCAAGAGGAAGGGAGTTGGGGGAGCATCTGTAAGATTTCTTCTTTTAACACTGTGCATTTGCTTCAGATGTTGGATCTTGTCACATAAGCAGGTGGGAAATGGGTGGAGTCCCAGATGGAAAGATTCATATGCTCCATCCAGTGCATTTTAAAGACAGATGCTGATTCCCTTACACATTCTGGGGTGAACCACTGATTTCAAGAAAAGAGGGTAATGAATGGATCTGAACAGGGAAATTCAAAGACACAGTGCTGGTCAGCATGATTTGCAGTACTCTCAGTACAACTGCATAACTGCTGCCTCGTGTTTTTTTAGGGTTCGTGATAATTAGAGTTTTTAGGATGCAACTGAAAGGGCACAATGAGGTGGCTCTGCAGATGTTTACAGGGAGATCCTGTGAATTGTGTTAACCCAAGTGACTATGGACCTCTATGTTTTGTTCTGGGAAATTCTTTAACGCAGCAAAATATACTGTAGGTAACAAGCCATGGTGGTCTGTGCTAACTCTGCTCCCAATTATACACCTTTAACTGATTCAGGTAGTAAGAATATACCACCATTTCCCCTAGCAGACTGTGTTACCTGGAAGGCCTGGTAAACCTGGGTTTCCTGGAAAGCCCTGTTCCCCTTTGTCACCAGGTGGCCCAGCAGGTCCAATCCCTGGAGGTCCAGGAAGGCCTTTGTCACCACGTATTCCTGGAAATCCACCTGCACCAGGGGGACCACGTTCTCCTTTCAAGCCAATTGTACCCTAATTTTAAGGAAAGAGCAATAGTGTAATTACAGTACCTCTCACAATAATAATGCTAAATAGGTAATTCTCAAAGTCCATTCACCACTTGGAACAGTTCTTAAATATTCTTAGTAAGGCCTGTACTCAGCTACTCTTACTCCTAGTTGGTCCCCTAGAAACGGTATTCCTCCTGACTTAAGGTACCTTGGAGTGAGTAATAGTATGAGAATCTGGGTTGAAGAATAAATATAAAACTTCATAGGATATATAACAGCAAATTAATGGACTATAGCATATAATATCATACATACCGAGGCCCCTTTAGGACCCTGGAGACCTGGTGTGCCATCTCTTCCTGGTCTTCCTTCTCTTCCAGGTAATCCTGATGCTCCCGGGAAACCAGGAGCTCCTTTTTCACCTTTTAGGCTAGTATCAAAGTAAATGTCTCCAGGCTCTCCCTTTGCCCCTGGGCTACCAAGCAGTCCTGGTGTACCTGGAGGTCCCTGAAATTATACACAATTTGAGTACTACTAAACACCTATGAATGATTTTCCTATCCCTCCCCAGAAGAAAAAACAAATAAAGAAAAAACACTGACATGTTTAATCCAGGCACTGAACTGTAAATCACAGGAATGGATTTGCCAAGACTAAGCATGTTAATTAAGTGATAAAGATCATAATAATGTTTTCCTCATTGTTCTTCTAATTAGCTTCACATACTACAATTCTGTAGTTCTGAATGCTTGTGTGAATGGATGAATACCAACTAGAACTTTTAAAAGAGAATCTGAAGGCCATGTCTACGAATCTATGGAAAAGGTAGTCTTGTCATGCATGAATTGGCCATAAGGATTGAGATTTGACTTATTGTGGCACTGATGTCAAGACAGTTCATATTTTTAAATATAGTTTTCTTCAACTAACAATGAATATCATTACTATTTAAGAATTTTAAATTAAAACTAGGAAAAATAATATTTTCTGAAGAAGAAATTATAAGTGAAGTATACATTCATGTACATGAAACAAAGTTTTAAAACTTGTTTGTTACTAGTCTTCCATTTGTTTTTTAATGTGTCGAATTTCTACAGAAGAGAGAAAGTACAAGTCATGTAATAACTATAACTTTTTAACTCTAATGCTGTAGTTCTCAACATTTCAAGGCACTTCTCACTAGACTTGATACACCCCTTGGAAAATGTCTGCTCTTAGTGTTTACTTTATATTTGACTTCAGATAAATAATACAGCAATTCTCCTGTTGCAACAAACTCAAAGACCACAAGAAGCCAGAATGTTTTTAACACTGTGGATTTCTATTTGAAATCACTAGGTTTATCTTGTGAATCATGTTTGCCATGACACCCACACTGAAAATCATTGCTCTTGTGTAACAAAAACACTCCACTGTGTCCAGGATAATTTTAAATAAATGTACAAACAATGACTACTGCACCTTTACCGAGCAAGTTATTTGCATAAGCATATTTATATATCATTATACCTTATTTGGGGATGATTTCGTGGTGAGATCAAAGGGGAGGGTTAATTTGTTTCTTTCTGCTTAGCAGAAAGGTCAGAATCCATTTCACTGTTTGTTTTGGAGTGGCAAAGGCTCAACATGGCCAATGTTGACATTTCATTTTTTTATTTTTTTTGTTTGTATTTATTTTTAAAGGTTCTTTGCATACATTTGAGCCCTTTGGGGTTTTTGTACAACAGATCCTGTTTGTTCTAGAAATGTAAAGCGTACTTTGTGTCAAGTGGGAAGGTGGACTGCATGTTCTTGCGTACCCTTTTGGGCTTAATGCCTACTATATGGCTGCCCATTATGGCAAGGCACTGGACTCCATAATCAAGATGGTCCTTCCAGTCCTATATTCATAATATGCAGTAAGCTAAAGCAGGGGTGCCAAACTCATTTTCCCCCCATGGGCCACAAGAGTGGTGTGGAGCTGGTCTACAGGCCAAATGAATGATGTGGAATAAGCCCCATGGGCCAGATTGGACCCACAGATCCCCCTCCCCCACATGCATGCCAGATCCAGTGCATGTCATGCCCATCCCAGCCAATTTGGGACGAGTGACACCTGCCACAGCTGGCCTGGTGCATACACAGGTCCTGAACTGGCCAGGGCAAGCACTGTGTGCAACATAGGTCCCAAACCAGCTGGAACAGGCACTATATGCTGTGCAGGCACTGGATCAATTGGAGTAGACACCGCATGTAGCATGTCCCAGAGTAGGCACCATACACAACATGCTCCCAGACCAGCCCTGCTTGGGTACTGCATGCAACGTGGGTCCCAGACCAGCTGAAGCAGGCATCGCAAGTGGTAGATGTTCCAAACTGGTTGGGGTGGGCACTGTGTGAAGCATGGGTCCCAGATCAGCTGTTATGGGTGCCACGGGCAGCATGTGTACCGGACCAACTAAGCTAGGCACTACATGCACCTCAGGTCCTAGGCCAGCCAAAGTGGGTACTATGTGTAGCTCATGTCCT
The DNA here is from genome assembly GCF_001723895.1 of Crocodylus porosus. Lineage (NCBI taxonomy): Eukaryota > Metazoa > Chordata > Crocodylia > Crocodylidae > Crocodylus > Crocodylus porosus. The sequence continues at coordinate 96,106,937 of NW_017728906.1, read as the reverse complement.
GGGCCCTGTGTTTGGTGCTGGTCCAGCATGTGCCACGTGCACTGTATGGGTCAACCCAGAGGCAACACCAGGGCCCAGATGATGGGACTCCGTGGGTTGCATATCTGACACCCTTGAACTAAAGCATTTCTGTGTATGAAGTTTATATACACATATCTTTCCTACAGAACCTAAGAGCTTGTCTGTTCAACTTCATGTCGTAGGCTTGCCAGAAAGGGTGCCCTCCTACCACCCCGTCTAGCCAGTGGGACTCTTTCCACTGTCTTTAATAGGTGCTGGATCAGGCTATAACCTCCTGGCATGGCATTTCCAAGCTAAACTAAGAGCTAACTCACTGGATGTTTAATGCACTTAGTCTAATATATCCAAGCAAAACTAATTTAAAAGCATCTAGGACACCAGCAAATGTTTGCTTGAAGAGAGGAGTGAATGAAGCTTATTACAGGAGAAGGGGTAAATGTAAAGATTTTGGCAACATTTGCAGTGAAATCTTGTCCTGGGTTATGCAATAAATGACCAAAAGTAACGCAGAAAATATCTCATTACTTTCCCCACAATCTTTTCCATAACTTCACATTACTGTGGATGAAACTAAATAACCTAATGATGTCATATTCATTTAAATTCCTCATTATAAAAGGAAAGGACCAGATTCTATTCCACCCAGCCCAAGTCCCTGAAAACCAGTAGATGCAGAAGGTGGGCATGTCCTCCTCCTTGCTGATTTTTTGTGGCTCTGTCTTTAGGATAAGATGATGGTGCAGGCAGGCAAAGATAACCTAGGCAAAGATAACCTAGCTAGAATTAAACAAGCTAACCCAAGTACCAGAAGCTGTATAGCAAGGCAGTGCTCTACGCCAATTAATGAGCTCTGTGGAGAAACAGGACAAAATACTTCCACTTCAACATGAGTTTCCTGTTTCTGGTATATGAGCTTGATGATTTAGAGCTTGTTCATCTCTCTGCCTGGCATTACACTGTGCTGGGTATATGTTGTTCAACTGGAATGCTATTTACTAGGGTGCACCAATAGATATTTTGGGGAGGCATATTGGCCAATACTGATCTGATTTCCGATACCAGCTGCATGCAGCTGTAAATCTGTTGCAATGAAAGGGGAGGGGGGAGGGAAGGGGCATGAATGGGGCAGATCAATGACCCCCGCGGTGCGGGAGGGAGGGGGCAGGGGCAGGTGTAGGCACTGCTTAGCTGGGGCAGCACAGGGTGTGGGGCATGGGATGGAGCTGTGGCTTGTCGGGGGGGGCAGCTCCCACTGTTGCACACACCCCAGGAGGGAAGTCGTGTGCCCCCTGGATCTGCGTGGGGCAGGGCAGGCAGGCTGCAGCTGTGGGTTGGGGCTATTCCAGTCTCTTCTTGTTGAGGGATGGACTCAGGGCAGGGGCTACAGAGAGGGCTGCAAAATTTCACTGTAGCCCCACTCCCAGCACTGCTGCTGCACACCTGGCTCTTCCCTGTGTGTTGGGGAAGGCAGGGTGTTGAGCCAGGCATGTGGTGGCGGCACTGGGGCTTCACCAAAATTTGGGGTGACTACAGACCCCTCCCAGTGCTGCCAGTGCCCACTCTGAGGCCCACCCCCACCAAGAACCCGATGCAGCCCCAGCCCTAGCCCACAGCTGAAGCCCACCCATC
>NW_017728906.1:96093437-96103792 GCF_001723895.1 Crocodylus porosus | reverse complement strand
GATCCTCTTGCTGGGGTCGTTTGACCCCAGTATTATTTCCTGCTATGGCGGGGGGTTGGACTAGATGATCTACTCAGGTCCCTTCTGACCCTAGAAACTATGAAACTATGAATTCCTGATACAGCCAATTTTCTTTATATTGGTACCAATCCAATATTGGACCTATGTATCAGTGCACCTCTACTATTTACTTTTGTAACCTTCTGTTATTGTGAATCTTGTAAATTATATCTTGTAGTTATCTAAACATTCCACTTGAGGTAATATACCACACACTTACCCTAGTTTAGACAAATTGCTAAATTATTTTCCTTAGTTATATACCATGTTTACTCAAATATAAGATGAGCTTTTTGCCCACAATCAGCTTGAGGAAAAAGGCTCCTCATCTTACATTCACATACAAGGAAAACTCAATAAATACACTGTCTATCATTAAACTGTGGCCAAAAGCAGCATGTGCTCATTAATGTAAACCAAGTATGAGGTTGATTAAAATGCAGCCAACACAGAATATGACCATAAAACACACGGCCCATATTGGCCAAACATACTAATGTGAACCTACCACAAGGACAGATTAATCAAATCCACCTGAATAAAATACATGGAAGTGCCCATTGCATTTGCTCCCCCTCAACACCAACTCTTTTCCAAGTCATGGTAAGCCACTATATTTAATATATTTCAACTTTGTCTTCATTCCGACAGCTCAGCTGTGCCTTTCTTTCCCATTTCCAATTATTCCTGTTTCTTTACCAGCCTTAAAGATCTGGCAAACATCACCAAACAGGGTACCAAACAGTTCAGCCAGAATCTCTGCTGCCCCTTCTCTCAACCCAACACATATGCTTAATGTGACCCTGCTCTCCATGAGGTGGAGCCAGACCAGATTGCCCTGCACTTCATCTGCATATAATTTTTGAGAGGATCCCAGGACTCTTGACAAGAACACCCAGTTCCAGTCATGACTGGAGGCTAATTAGCACATGGATCCTATATGGGTCAGGTATCTGGAGTACACACACATACAGAGCAATGCTGAGATGTAAGTCTACCATGGCTATATAACACTGTTGACTCTGCTGGAGCCCAGCCCAATGATCTATACAGTAAGCCTTTCAGCTTTGGGCTAATATCATCATACTTTATGCTATATAGAAGTAAACACAAAGCTGTAAAAAATGTAAGCTGCTTAAAGGTATGTTTATGGAGTACCTGTACTAAAGCTTGCAGCAGTTTCAAAAAGGGTAAAACACAGCAATTCTGGATGAACTAAGTCTATGTGTATCCACAGCATAAAATCACTGTTTTCAAATTTGGCCCTCAATTCCACGTGATAAGGGTTGAACAGGGTCTGATAGTCAAGGGGAGGGAGGGCTAAAGGGGAGAAACTGGTGGGGGACAGAGAGCAAGAGGGTCACCTGATTCCCACAGATTTACTTTTCCTGCTGTAACAGTGAGAGGGGCAAACCTCCAATAATTAGATTCCATACCTGGAAAATTGTAACACATTTACAATTTTTCTATATATAGAATTACATTATTAGCAGGTCATTTTATATTCAGGGTCATCACATATTCAAGTAAACAAGGTATTTTATCTGCAATAAAACTATGCTAGACAGCACTGTATACATACAACTATATCTATACAGAGAACATAGCAAATGGTTCTTACAAACATCCTTTGTGAGATGAAAAGTACAACCATTTCAGATTCCACATTTGCTTCAAGTAAGATCCTGTTTCTTACCCAACTTTACCATTTATCTAACTGAGACTCATGATCAAGTATCTTTGCTTGCAGTCACAGTGGAAAACTGATAAATTTTATGACAATCCACTTCTAAAATTTTCTTCCCCTTCATAGTTAGATTACACTGGTCACATCTACATGAAATGTTTACTGTGGAGCTGCCTAATTAGCTCTGCTGTAAATGTCTCTGTGTCTACGCATGCCCCCCTATTAGGGTACAACAAACTAATGAACTCCAGAGCAAGCTAGCAGAGCATGTGTACGCACTGCCTACCTGGCTGGGACACAAGGGTGCTTCAGTGTGGGGGCTCCCAGCCAGCTAGCCCTGTACTGAAATACCCTTTTGCCCCAGCCAACCTCTCCACCAGACATTGAGCCCAGTCAGAGCAACCCTGGTCTCCAATCAGGCTCAATATGCTGCACATGAATAAACTCCAAAGCAATAAGCTCTGGAGGTTATTCATATGCATTAGTTGCATGTGTAGGCATTTCCACTGCCTCCTAATTTTTTTAAAATTTTAATACATATCTCTGGTGCCTTAGCATCAGCTAATTTACTGTATTGCTGGTCTATTTTGAAACAGAGCTATTGTACAATAGCACTGAGTGTTTCCAGTGACCTATGTAATGGAAAATAAATATAGGAACATGGACCTGGAAGGGACCTTCTGGGTCATCAATGCAGACCCCTGCTTGTCAGAAACTGCAAGTCCTTCTAGAAACTTGTCTCACTCTATCTTAAAGGTATGCAGTATTTTTATCCCCATTACATTGGCTGGAAGGTTATTCCGGAACTAGGTTACTCTAGTAATTAGGAACCTTCCAACTTTCAGCTTAAATTTATTCATGATTAGTTTAAGTCCATTTGCTCTTCTGCTAATATTTTCCTTAAGTTCTGTTCTTTTCCTTTTATGGTGTTTACCCCCCATATGCATTTATAGAGAACAGTCATATCCCTGCTTAGTTTTTGTTGTGCTGTATTAAAGAAGCAAAGCTCTTCTAGTCTCTTCTTGTAAGATAGAACCATTCCCTCGATCATCTTAGTAGTCCTATTTGGCATGTGTTCTAGTTTTAGTTTCTTGTTCTTGAACATGGGTAACCAGCACTGTACACAGTATTCCAGATGAGGTCTCACCAGGGCCTTGTTACAGGGACACTATCACTCCCTTATCTCTCCTGGATATGCCACTACATGGGTATCCTAAGATCACTGTGAAGTGGCAAAGTAGTTTCCTCTGGTGAAGAAAGAGTTAGAGACTACCAGTTCTTACCTTCTACAGAGGCAGCCAATGGAGGAAGGAGAATTAAAAGGTAGGCAGATGAGGACAGAAAATGGGACAGAACCCTGCACTGCTGCAGTGAAATGGAGGGAAACTGAAGGAGATATTCTGGCCAATGAAGCAACAATGCACTGCAAGAAGTCACCCAGTATAATCATACATACAAACACATATACAGTTGTATCACACTACTGTCTCACAGTCTTTCTGTGTACATAACCAGGAGCTTCTCAACCTCAGTCAATTCCAGTGAATGAACTAACTTACAGTTGAACATGTCTAGTCCCCTGTTGCATGACACTGCACTTTGTACTACTAAATATACTTCTATTTCTATTGTTCCAGTCCTCAGAACCAGGAAAGGTTTACTTACAGGCACTCCTTGAATACCATTGAGTCCAGGCAAGCCCCTATCCCCTTTGGCACCTGTCTGTCCTGGAAAGCCTTGTGAAGAAAATGAAAAACAGGTTTATTATAGATCTACTTCTTCTAAAATAGCTGCCCTCTCCACACATGCAAAAACCTGAAATAAGGTCCTGGGACCACTTTTGGGGTAGCCTCCTAACTGGTCTCAAGAATGCCAGAGACAGAGAGGTCAAGAGTTGTGGTAGGGAATGCTCTCAGGATGGCTTCACCACCTTCATTTCCAGGTTTGTTGCCTGCCCAGTAGAAGGAAGTGAATAGAGTAGCTTATCTCAGTCCCAGGAGTATAGGAAATGATACACATATATTTTATATGATCCCTTAATATCAAGGGATGGGCAGCATATCCTGCCTAATAACTGAAACCGCTATTTAAACTCTGCAATAAATTGAACGGCCTCATTGTCATTCTACTTCACCAACTACGAAGCACTTATATGGTGCACATATATGATATTACAGTGTCTGCCTGATGAACAAGGATCCCGGTTTTCTCTGATTAAAAAATCCCCAATTTTAGGATTTATAAAGTATGCCAAAATCCACATTTTTCTGGGTTTAAAATGAAACACCAGTACTATAGAGAGAGATATATAGTTGTGTTTCATTTTTCTTGAAAAGCACATTGCTTGCCTTTAAAGTTTTTAAAGTATTATATTTGTGAGTGTATTTTAAAGTTTATTTCAAGCACATTGATTATTCCACACTGAAGTTAAATTTATAGGCCCAAATTCACAATTCATATATCAATTAATTTGTTCTGCATGATAAATCTAAGCATTTTAGTTTCAAAGCACATTTCTAACTCCAGTTTTGACTGTTGTCAAAATGCTGTCTGTCAGAGAAAGGATACATGGGAGGCAGGGATTTCTTTTATTGGTAAAACTATGTCATTGAGATAGAGTTAGACAAGCTTTTGAATGCAAGGCATTTTTCATCAGCTGGGATCCTGGTTTTCTCTGATAAAGTAAATCCCCAATTTTCAGATTAAAAAAGTAACCCAAAATCCACTTTTTTGCTTAGTTAAAATGAAACATCCCTAATATATATTGATGTATTAGGGCTGTTTCATTTATATCTATACATCTATAGATATAGATATATACGCATATATAAAATGATATTTTTAGATCACAGGCTTCAAAATAGGATGATTAACTCACACTGAAAAGCATACTCTAACCATAGAGAGAGTGACTAATGAAGAAAACAACTCCCTAGACAGAACTGATAATTACTGAAGAGCCTCTCCATGTTCATCATCTGTAAAAACAACATTTAAGCAATCCTTTTCAAAAGCATTCAGTGTTTGCCTGCTTGTACTTCCTTTGAAACAAATAGTAAAACTTTTGTCACTCCAGTGTGAGTAGAGTTAGTCTAACAGTGAGAAAATCCCATTCTTTTAATGCCTACAAGATGATTTGATTAATGGAAAATATATGGCATTGTCTGAGAACACCTAATGCAGAGTTTTGTTCCACTTCTGGAGTTGTTTGTTTTGCTTTGGGAATTTACCTTTGGGTCCAGGTGGCCCTTGTAATCCTGGGAGTCCAGGAAGTATTAACGCATCGCATGTGGTGCAAGTGTCACCTTTATCACCTGAAAACAAACAGAAAAAGAAAGAAAAATAAAAATTAAACAAACTCTAACATAATAAGGGTCTCATATACTGTGACGTGCAACACTGATAGCAAATTTGTTACATTAGTCAAATGCTTAAATGAGAATGCATTAGAATACTTATTTATAATTCTTTAAATAAAAACTTTAAAGGTATTAAAAAAAACCAAAGTATTTGAGAAAATATGTTTAGAGTTATGTGAATGGGAGAAAAGACAAAATGTGACTGAAATGGAGGCATAAGAACTAGAGAGATCTATACTGGATTAACAAATTGAAGATGAAAGGGAAAATGGGAAGTCTTAACTCCATTTAAATTTTGCAGTTGTGGACAACAACAATGGAAACAGATTTGAAAGACATAAATATAACAAATGTAAACAAATGCAAAGCCATTCATTTCAGTAGCATGGGGTCTTGGTATTGCTTTGTTTTTTGCATACTTTTGTCAACACTACTGAAATCCATGCAGCTAGGCCTAGTTATACATGTTTTAATTGAAATGAAGAAAAAGACCAAAAAGAAGAAATTATGGGATGCTGTGTTAGCTTCCCTTTCCAAGGAAGGACAGTAGACATGTTCAGCCTAAGTAGTAACATTTTATACTTAAGAGATAAACAGATTTGGACACATCAATGGATTTGAGAATGAAAGATTGCTATGACCTGATGACAGTTAGTTTTATAGGTAGGGAACCTGAAAGAGAAAACTACAATTGAGACAAGCATGAAGTTAGAGCAGTGCTTCAGGAAAGACCAAAAAATGTTTTAACTATTCCTGTTGCTAGTTACAGCCTGTAAAATAATCAATGTGGCATAGAATAAAATATTTATTTTGAAATCTCTCTTGAAAAGAAAACCCCTCTTAAAAAAAGTCCCCCACTAAACCAGACTGAGTATACCCAAACACACTTGAACAAAACCCAAAGCAGCAAACTGGTAAAATAAAGAATAGGTAAGGTAGCAGATACAGACATGAAGTTGGAGGGTTAGTGAATTCAACTTGACTTTACTGTCAGTTCGTGCTTTGTCTTACTAGTAAAAATATATACACTTCCTAGAGCACTATTAAGGAAATTCCTGTTTGATTTCCCAAGAAAATAGTGTGCCCCCCGCAAGTCTCCTAGCTTTTCAAAAACAAGAATATAAAAAAACTCTAAATTTTTCAAAATATTCCATGACCCTCATTAATTAAAAGTGTTATTGTAAGCTTTGTGACTTCAGACCTGATTCTGAAGATGCTGAGATCTCACAGTTTCTGGGAGGGGTACTATTAGGCTTTTCTGTTCAAGCCTCTGGGATCATTTTAAATTCTGTATATGCCTAACTTTACTGCAGGCCAAGTAGAATCAGCTTTCAGAACCTGATTTAGCTTATCAGCCTCTCTAACATCTGCTGGACCAACATCCATTTAAACAGGCAAAATTGAATTCCCCATCTTTTCTCCCAAATCCACCCCCTCATGACATTCTTTATCACTAGGGCCCCATCTGCCCACCTGAAGTGTGATTAACCAGTTAATCATGCCTCAAGGGGTCACATTCAATCAATTAATGGTGTGATAAAAAGAGGAATAAGCTACAAAGTTATTCCACAAAATTGTAGCTGATTCCGATCATGACATTATTTGAACTTTCGGCTAGGGGCCTCTATGACTAGGAGCCCTGTCAGGTGATTGCAGCTCCCAGCTGTGGGGGGAGGCAACATGTGCACCCCCAAGCCTGGAAACTCCCAGCTGACAGGGCTTCTCATGAACCCCATGGCTGGGAGATTGCATAAGCTGTGGTCTGCCAGCCATGGGTTGCATGGAGAACCCCCCCCCCATGGTAGGGAGTGCCATCAACTGAAGGGGCTTCCAGCTGCAGAAGCTTGCTTCTTGCCAATGCAGGGGGAGCCTGGGATTGGACTCCTCTAACCCTAGCAATAAGGTGTGATGGGAACTAATTTGCAATTCCACAATTACACCTCCCTGGCATGCATGTGTGGCACGACCAGAGGAACGATTGTGTGGATAACGCATTAAGTCCCATCGTGCCTTTACCTGCATATATAGAAGGCCCTGTAGCATTGAGTGGAGGCTATTGGAATTACAAACTGAAGTGTGCATCAGATATCTGGATTTAAGATTGCATTTATTCCTCTCACTCAAGTCTCTAACCTGGAAAATCGCTTTATCTTCAGTTGGCTACTCATATGGTTTGAATAAGACCTCAGATGCTCAGCATCCTACAGTTTCAAAGTTCTAGTGCAAAGCAGAAGAGACTCAAAACCACTGGATAGACCAAATACAAGCTACTAGCTCACTTGAAAAGCATTACCTTTCTGTCCTCTCTCTCCTCTGAATCCTGATTGTCCCTCAGGCCCAGGAGGACCAGGATCACCACGCTCTCCAGGTGCACAATCCAAGATTCCATTTCCTAGTGGAATAAAATAATAAAGAGCATTGATTTCCAAGTCCAAATTTCCTGGTAGTTCCAAGTCAACATCATTGCTACCTAGATCATTGTGATCCATAATAAAATACCTTTAGGTAGGCAGTTTTATTTGTCCAGCTCTACTATTGTAGAAAATTTTTGCAGCACTCTTGTACAACTTAAACCAACAGGGTTCTATAGGTATTTTAACCCTATGTAGATGTCACTTTAAAAATCTATGCCATTATGGACAACTTCCAGTCTCACCATATTAAAGTTGCATATAACTTTCATTTAAAAGCTTATTTCCATATTCCCATCTTAGAAAATTGGTGTGGAATTTAAACTGATCTTTCAGGCCAATAAGACTGTTTCTGAATGATCTGAAGAAAATTCATAAAATAGACTTCAGTTACATGTACATTTCTAATTTTCATTTTTGTCTAAAATGTGTTGGTGCCCTTCTAAATCAAAAGCAGACTGTTAATAACTTTTCAGATTTTCCACATTGATAAATATCCCTGAAAACTCACATACCAGATGTATATTTTTAAAAGTGTTTTATAATTCAAGGAAGAATAACAAGTGAGAAAGTCCATGGATACCTCAGATTTGAACACAGAATGATACTTCTCTTGTTAAACATCATTGTTTTTTAAATTTAATTTTTCTGTTAAGGATTTTTATAGAGAATGATTAATTTCTATATGTTTTTTCAAACTATCCAGAATACTGCAGCAGGGATGTTATTCTCTAGTTAGTTCTGTAGGCAGAGTAAAAACTCACAACATAGGAATGTTATAATTTTTATTGATCTATACAGAACTTTAACATAAGGAAGGCACTAGCTACGTAACTCTTCTCTCCCCCACTATTTAATAAGATGTTTTTCTATTACTTTAACTAATTAGTTAATGAATTAATATGTGATATGTACATTTATTTTCAAGATATGAACCACTATAAATCAACCAACTGCTGCCTTTATGTCACAGGTTACAAATTAGATATGATGTAATAAAATGCTCAAGTTAATTTAAGGTGCACAATCTAACAAGGTTGACAATAAAGCAAATTAAACAGAATGATGTTGGTTGCCTAAAAATGAAAAGTAGAACATAAGCAGTGTTTTTAATCTTTTTAAACCTTTTCCTCTTCTATTTCTGTATTGTTCTTCAGTTAAAATAACCACGTTCAACTCAGCTCAGATGATTAAAATTCCGTAATTCAAAGGCATTTCCAAGACTACAGGGAATGCTTCCAGCAAGTGATATAACTTTCATGTTGAACAAATTTTTCTGTAAAGACTATCTGAAGGCACAGATGGCCAAAAGCTAACTGAAAACATATGGCTGAAGAGTATAGTAATGGAATTATAAAGTAGAAAATTAGGAAGCAAGTGGAAATGTCTAAATTTAACTAGTGTTTGCTTAATGAACTATTAATGTGTCCCTAGTTAGCAATTAACTCTAAAATATGTCTGCTTATTTGCAATGGTCTACTACTTATTTTATGTTGACTGGTATGCATTATTCAAAATGAAGTGCTAGCATATATTACAATCTGCCTAGTCAAATGCTTCTTCATAGCAAATAATCATATTCTCAACTGCTTTAAACTAATGTGGTCCTACTGAAGTCAATAGAGCTGTGCCAAATAGCACCAATGGAGAGCCTAGCCATAGACATTTAAGAATAACTTGACAATTTAAGTCACTATGGCAATAATTTATAAAAAGAGTGATGGCAAGAGAGAAGTCCTGTCACTTTCATCCTGAGCCTGCAAATTATTCAACATAGGTGGCTTGGGAGTGTACCTGAACAGCCTACGGCAGCCTTAAGAGCAACACACTACCATCCTCAGGCTGGATAATGCATAGTGGTGTAACTCCTAAGTTGTGTATCTTCCCTAATTTGTAGCTTATTCACTCCCGGGCTTGCTTCAGAGACTGTGAAGAAATAACTTCAGATCATGTATACCAGGAGTGGACCACAAGTAGCATGTGCAGTAGTTATGTTGCACATGAGCTCTAGACACTCAGTAAAGGTGTCACTGCCAAAAGCCAGGTAAACCTTTTCTTGGCTCTGCAACCACTGCCAAATTCAGGACCTCGGATCCTGCCTCACTTGCCACATAAAACTGCAGCACTTTTGGGACCAGTGAAAGATTAACTGATCATTGCCACTGGATAACTAGCAAAGATGAAGAAAATCTGGACTAGCAGTAACATCACAATGAAAGTGAAACTCCAACTACTATATATGCTGCTGTCATTTCAGCTCTCTATGGCTATGAGACATGGACACCCACTAGGAAACTCAAGAAGTGAATTGAGACTTCTGAAATGCGATACTTCAGAGGACTTGTATGCATACCCTACACTGCACACTGAACAAATGAGTCTGTGAAAGAGCAAATCAGACAAGAAGTTGGCAAATGCGAACTTAGTCAAAATCGTAAGATGCAGTGGTTTGAACATGTAACAAGAAGGCTCAGCACCCTTGCCAATACCATCCTGCAGGGTGCTGAGGGCAGACAAAGAAGAAGAGGAAGACCTAGGACGAGCTAGACCACCAGCATCAGAGACTGGTCAAAAAAACCTGCACAAAAAATGCACAGCAGCACATGTGGGGGCAGTGCACACTGCTCAAAACCGGAGCCTGGCCAGCCAAAGCCATGCTCCGGCAGCCAGACAGGCTCCAAGTGGCTCCAACTGCGACCCAGGAGGCCCTCCTGGGTAAGGCTGCCCCATAGTTTCATAGGTCCCTCAGAAGGGACCTGAGTAGATCATCTAGTCCGACCCCCTGCCATGGCAGGAAAGAGTACTGGGGTCAAACGACCCCAGCAAGGTGCAGTTTAG
>NW_017728906.1:95998535-96093019 GCF_001723895.1 Crocodylus porosus | reverse complement strand
ATCACCTCCTTGGACCTGCTTGAGATGCATCTGTGGATGCATGACAAGGTACGGTTGGCCTTCCTGACTGCATCCCCACACTGCCAGCCCATATTCATCTTGGAGTCAATGATGAGTCCAAGATCCTTTTCTGCCTCTGTACTGACAAGAGAGTTCCCCAGCCTGTAGGTATGGTGCTGGTTATTCCTCCCCAGGTGCATCACTTTGCTCTTGTCGGTGTTGAATCCAGGCCAGCTTCCTCCTGCACAGGCTGCATTATTGGGGCCGGGGTACGCCAGGCCTGGCTCTGGCAGCCACTTCTACCCAGAGCATGCCCCCTCCCCGCCATGATCTCTCACTCTGTCTTATACCTCCCCTTCCCTGCAACTGTCACCCCCAGCGCATCACACACACATATAGACCCTGATACCACCTCCACCTGAGATTCAGATCCTCAGGCCCCAACCCTGTCTCCTTCAGACAGGACTGAGGGTTTTCTGCCCTTCTGCAAGTAGCTCTTGCAGGCTGGAACTCTGCCAGCCTGCAGAGCTGTTTGCAAAACATGAAACCCGTGTTTTTCTGCTTCAAAGGGGAAAATCTGTGATTTCCCACAGCAAACAGAAAACCCAACCCCCCTGCTAATAATCATGTATACTGTAGCAATTCACTTCCTTTTTAAAATAAAGTAAAATCAGGGGCTCTCAAACTGTGGGCTGTGACTCCCCAGGGGGTAGCAAGCAACTTAAAAGGGAGCTGCAAACTTCTCAGGGGATACTGCAGTAGCACGGGGAAGCAATGCATGGCAGAGGTATGGAGTGGTGGATGGCGGCAGCGGCTGCCGCGTGCAAACTCCCTGTCCCTGGGCACCTCCATCCAGCACTTGGGGTTGCGGTAGCACAAAGTTTGAGAACTCCTGAAGTAAATGAATAATATTCATTTATTCAGGAAATGATCTTTGTCTTCATAGCAGAGCACTGGGATGTGCCTACTCCTTTAAGGGACAAAGTAGCCTGAGAGACTACTTGCAGGTGATGAAAGGGGCTAATGAGAGACTCACCTGACTGGAAGAGGGCTCTGGCTGGTAGTCTCTGGAGCCCACACCAGTCAGGTAGTCTCTCCCTAGCACCTACCTAGTGAGGAGCTCCTGGTAGCAAAGCAGCAGGGCTCCTGCAGGGACCTAGATTTAGCTAAACAATTCTGCCAGCCTGGGAACAAAGGCAAGTTCCCTGCGCAAAGAAAAACTGGGTTACAATCAAGTGGCCTTTGTTTATGTGAAACCCCTAGAGGGTTTGAAGCATCTGCCAGAAGGCTAAGATGCTTCTTGTTTATTTAAGTTACCTTGGCAGCTTAGCCTTGAACCTTTCTTTGGCAGGCTCCAAAGTCCTATTTAGAGAACCAGTAGCCCAGGAGCCCTCAGACTAAGATTGGGACTCAGTAAGGGGTCCAGGAGCCTAGAAAGAGGCTAAGACCTGGACCAGAAAGTCCACAGGCCTAGGGAAGGGCTGAGCTGGGCCAGAGGGTCCACGAGCCCAGAGCCAGCTAAGACAGACTACAGGGTCCGAGAGCCTGGAGGAGGGACTCCATATGGGACCAGGGATCTGAGAGCCTGGAGGAGGGGCTGCGTGTGGGTCCAATAGTTCAGAGGGTGATGGCATAAGTGACCAAGGTCCAAGGGGGCCAAATGTACAAAGAGTTTACATCAGAGAAAGAGAACATCTATGAGGCTTGGGGCATGGTATAGGGGAGGAAAAAGTAGCCACACACTTTGTCCTTAAGGCTACAGGTGCCCTACAGGAGCCTACTCGGGCCAAGAGAGACCTATCAGGCTTGCTGGATCGAGACTACTGGGATTACTCTAAGGCCCGTTGGCAGCCTCCCTTAATCAACCTTTAATATTAAGAACAAGACATGGTGGGTGAGAAATCTAGGAAGAGTGACATTAGAGTCTGATCCAAGCAGGAGCTGCAAGCCCTCTGGGGGGCATCATGGCCATTCTTGACTGTGGTCATGAACCTATCACAGTCTTCAATCAGGCAACTGGTCAGGCAATAGATCAGGTATTTTTCAGAATAAGAAAATCAAATATGATTCCAGATTCCATGTTCTTTCCATACTAATCCCTTCCCCTCCCCCAACATCTTTTTTTTCCCTTTGTCTCTTTGGACACTTAAAAAGTTAATGTCTTTGAGCTGAAATAAAATCCTGACTTCCTATTACCATTTCCTGGTGGGCCCGGAGGGCCTGGTGAGCCGGGAGGCCCTTGTAAACCATCTCTCCCAGGTGGTCCAGGCAAAGAAATTCCAGAGAGACCAGGATCACCCTTTTCACCTCTGTCACCAGGTATGCCAGGTGGACCTTGCAACCCTGGAGTAGGTAAACCTGAGAAAAAAAAAAAAACAGCATATGCATTAACTACAAACAAAAAGATATCACCATCAATAGATAAATGGTCATGTGTCCAAGCTTAAGGCACAAAAGCTAGTATTAGGCCCTTGAAACACAATTCTATTTCACACTTATACAGATATAAGTCATCTAAGTCACCCCAAGACATTCTACTTCACCTCTCACATGACTCACATAGATACAGCTAAATGCCTTATGCAGCTACAGTTCTGCCTTGTGCAACTGAGTCTGTCTCTACTGCACTTGTCTGGAAGCAATTCAGCGTTTCTCTGCACACATACCTTAATGCTTTAATGTGATTCAACTCTACTATGGACCCAGACATTCTGTATAACTGGGGATGGTTAAAAATGTAAACTTTTGTCTAGCAGTTAGAGCACTTACCTAGGAAAAGAGACATAAGGTACCTAGGTTCCAGGTGCACCTACCCTGAAAGAATTTCAAACCTGGCCTCTCACATACATCGCAGGAAAGCAACCTAATCATCAGGCCATAGGCAGCGATATAACAACCAGGGTGTGCAACCTGGGCAGCAAAAGCCCTGGTAGGGGCCAGCCTGCCTGTGGTGGCTGCAGTAGCAGAACCAGCAGTGGCAGTGGCTGCCTTTCATGTGGCCCTTCTAAGTTGGGGCTGGTGACCCAGTCTCCCACTGTGCGTCTCCTACAGGCCAAGTAAGAATAAGAGAACCTTCCCACTGAGGCTTGTTCTCTGGGAAAACAGCAGCCAAAAAACATCTTGTCAAGCAGAAGAACAAGCAACAAGAAGTGTGACGATAGCTATGGAGGTGAGTATTGCCATAGCAGGGGAGAAGTAAGCACTTTCTTCTGCTAATGTTTATGTATTGGCATTATAGAGCCATTGGGAAAACTGATCAAACAATATTGGGTACTCAGAGCTGATTTCTCCATATGGTGTTCCACTTGCTAAAAACTCCTTTACCATGGAATAAATGCCCAGATTGTACTATTTGGAAAGTGGAGTGCCATCTCCATTACAATATTTATTCAAGAAGGAGAGACTTTTTGTAAGATGACCCAGAATCCCTGAAAGAAAGAAATGTTTGCTTGTGTTTGGAGAAAGGAAAAGAAAGCTTGATGGATTGGTAGGATCAAACTTCAATGTTACTGATTTTCTTCGCAAACAGTAGACCACATATGCACAATACTCAGCCTTCTCCATCTCTCTGTCAATAGCCCTTCCTGTCTTGTAACACAGCTCTCTTATCATACTTCTCCTTTTAAACATCTCACCACACATCTGAGGGAGATTGGAGGGGCTGAACAAACTAAGCATTGGTGACTCCTTTATTTTCAGGTCACAGGCAGGTCATAGCCCCCTCCTACTGTTGCAACTCTATTGAGCCTGACCTTGTTACTTAAATACAATCTAGGATAGTGCCATGATATACAACAGCATAGCTCCAAATGGACATCAGGGTACATGATGCTTTTGGCCTTAAAAAGTCATTGGGTAAGATGCATAAGGACCCTTGGGAGCAGGAGCTAGAACCCAGCTCACAGCCTTCCTATGTTAATGCCCTCCTTCTCAGGCTACAGAATTAGTTTCTTCCTTGTTTCTTTTCCTTCTGGCTCTTAGCTATTTCCCTCTTGGCTTCCCAGCAGGCCAGATTCAAGAGGAAAGGATTGAAAGTACTCAAAGCCATGTATGTCCAATAGTTTGGAGATTGTAGCACTCTGTAGGTACATAAGTGAAGATGCACGCCATTTGAAGCAGAGGAAGGCGTCAAAACCAGATCTCCCATGTCCATTAGGTTGTTTATAAAGGAACCGTTATGATGCTGCTTACACAGATATGTAGCTGCTCACATCAAAAATTCCAAAAATATAGGTAGCACATATATGCTTTATGCAGTAAGAGGGAAGTCTGAGGAAAGCAGACCAAGGCATCTTAGCATAAGTTAAAATTCCTACTGGAATGGCGAGAGATACAAATTCCAAAGTAACTGAGGATGGATCTGTGGAGGCATTTAAATGTTGCCTATTAAAATGAATAGGATGAGCAAGTTGTTTGATTCTACAGAGTGCACCGCTGAAGATACATAAGCTGTGCACTTCACTTTCATTGAAAGCATAGCAAAGTTATGTGTCTGTATTAGGGAAGTAAAATGTGGCAGCTATACATAAGATATGTATATACTGGGTACATCTACGCATTCAATTAACATGGTGTGATAAATTCTGGTGCAGTCCACAACAAAGTTAAAAGCTCCCAGATGCAGCATCTACATGTGTGCCTGGAATGACAGCAATTTGAGCTGAGGCAGAGCAGCCTGGGCTAGCAGCAAGTTTGAAGGGTCAGCACCAGGCTCTGGGTCATGGTGTTGGGAAGCGGAGGGACTGGTGGAAGCATGTGAGTGCCCAAAGAGTGGAGTCATGTGGCTAGGCAGCAGGCAGGAGTCTGGCACTCTGCTGCCTGGGCTGACCAGACACAATTTATGCCCAGATCAGTATTTAGGTGCAGTTATTTTCACCACTGTAAGCCAGTACTGTCTCTAACAGTACTATATTTCAGGGGCAAAAATCAATTTGCTGCAGTCTAGTAGTGCCACATGTGTAGATTGTGATGCTTTACACAGCAGCAAATTAGTCTACTGTGTAGTTAAGCGCACATGTAGGTGCATCTGCCGAGTGTCAATGGGATCATCTCTCTTATTCCACATACAATAATAAAGAGACAAGTCCTCAGACCAAGCAAGGTTTCCACAGAAAAATTCACAGGAGGGGATTCTGGGGATCCCAGCTCTAGGACTTTCTCTCATCTCTGATATCCATGTAGTGTGTTGTTCCAACAGAGCTATGTTTTCCAGGCTTCTTCTACAAGATTGTGCCTCTGGAGCAACTGCCTATCTCCTTTCATTTTAACGGACATGCCCCAGCACAAACGCTGCTTCTTGTGGAAGTTAACAGTCTCAGGCTTCTTCATAGGAATCAAGGATTATGTTACAGAGGTATGGATACCCACCTTGTTTTAGGTATGAAGGGGACAATTCACACACAGACCTTGAGGGGTCAAGCAGATCCCCACAAGAGAATAACGGATATCCAATCTAGCAATCTAGTGGCTACAAGTGGCAGATGCTCAGCACATCTCAAGATTGGCCCAAGGAAAGAAAAAATGTAAATAAATTAATGTGAGAGGCAAGGACTTCTTAGGATGATATCTTTTATTGGAACAACTGTGTAGTTGGGTATAAATCTATCCCAACTATACAGTTGATCCAATAAACGATAAAACGATATCATCCTAAGAAATCCTTGTCTCTTGCATAATAATTGGACCATCATGGCTACAACATAATGCTTACACTAAATAAAATAAATAATAAAATGTATGTTCATACCTGGAGCACCTGGGCGTCCTGGTGGACCTGGAAAACATAATAAAAAGAAATGCTTTCAATTATGGAATAAATGCCTATGAACATATAAAAATAAATATGAATACCAACAGTAATGGTCTCACAGTATTTGTTATATAAACATTCACAACAAGCTTATATTAATAAATAAAGAAATAAAGGTAGATAAGACTCAGATGACTTAGTAGAAATTTATTTGCAAAGTTTAGATAAAAATGCATAGAAGTCTGAAAAGGATAAATTTGGCATATCTTGCAATCCAATTCTGCAAGATACTGTACTGGGGCTAAGAAGATCAGACATTGCAATGTACCCTACTGAAGAGGGTCTAGTCTATCACTGGTACATTCCACAACATTCCCAGTATTGTTTGTCAGCTAATAGCATTAATTTAAAGAAAAGTAGTTCAACTAATGTTAATGAAACTATACTATGAAAAAGGGAGAACTCATTAAAAGCCTGAATCCCAAAACTCTAGTGAAGTCAGTGAGAAGCTTAAGTGCATAAGAAACAAGTGAGATAACTGAAAAGTGTCAAACATTTTGAAATTTCTTTGAAAAATAAGGGAAAATATTCAACTTTCTACCTATATGATTAGTTTTAAAATTATGCATATGTCTTTTAAGAGATAAATTATAATTGGGATGCACGCTGGAGCAGATGCAGAGTGCAGCACAGTCCCAGAGTGGCCACGTGCAGAGCCATCTAGTATGCCCCACATGCTTCCCAGGTGTCAACTCTAAGACCCCGGGCAGCACTGGGAGCAGGGTAAAATTATAGCAAAACTATGGAAATGTGAAATATGTTATACTATAAAATGTGAATCCTATAATAGCCAGTTAAAATTAGGGAGGCAGACTATAAGAACCCAATAGCACTTTAGTCAAGATATTATCATATAGATACACTGACACACATAATCAAGAAATTATATTTTCCCTTAAAAAGAAAGACAATAGAAAGTACACACCTTTTTCACCTCTTTCACCCTTTGGTCCTGGAAAACCTGGAGGTCCAGTCTCTCCTTTTTCACCAAAGGCATCCACTGTTCCTGTGCCTATAATCTGAACCACAGAACAAAAGGATAATGGCAAATTCATAGCGTAAAAATTCAGGACTGAAACTTTCCACTGTCTCTCATCTGGAGCTGGCAGGGCCAGTTTGGCCCATGGTACCAACTTAGTGCAATTTCATCGGTTGATGAAAATTGCATTGGCTTGTAACAGCTGAGTAGGTGCACTGAAACACAAGGACCCCTTGCATTCCTAATATTCCCCATTTACCTGGAATGAGCTTGACTAGACAGCTTTAATTCATCTCCGGTTAACAGATGGTACTAAAGTGTCTTAGCCTGGACCAGAATCAGAGTATTCACTATATTTTATTTTACTACAGCTTGTGACTTTTGTTAATACAGAATTCTGCCTGACAAACAGTACCCTAAATTTACAGGAATTATATACATATATACTTATATACATATGCGTGCATGTGTGTGTGTGTGGCATGCGTGTGTGTGTATTTAGGAATTACATCTTTTTGAATCCTGAATTTTTTATATAAATCAGGAATTTATATACAGAAAAATGCATTCAGGAATTATACGTTATTTGCTGACATTATTATACAATTATACATTATTATGTAAAAGCCTGGCTGTTTACATTATCCCATATAAAAGATAAACACTTATAAGTGCATCTCCCTAGGATACTCCTGACTAATATCAACCCACTTTTAAATCTAGGGTAAAAAAAACCAAAACAGAAGTATACTGTAAAATCATTAGACTTGTTCTGAAGTACTTATTGGTACACTGTTAAAAAAGCTGGACTGCTTTAAAATAATAAAGGCGATGGCCTTATTTTAATGTCACAAACTAAAACATTTAAAACTCAAACAATACCAACTGTTCCAAGGACCCCCCTTTTACAAATGTCAAATATACTTGGGCACCCACCCTTTATTTTCATTTAAAAAGTTGTGTTCCTATTGATTGCATTTCGACCAGAACCTATCAAGAGCTTTTTTACAAACATTGAGATGGCTTTGGATTCCGTGTTGCTTATTTCTTTCAACAGTTACTTTATGCCTGCTTATTATAAACAAAATTTTACTTTACTTACTGCTCCTGGAGGTCCTGGAAAACCTTGTTCTCCCTTATCCCCCTGAACAAAAAAATAATTCACATTTTTAAGCTGAACCCTTGTGCAAACACAAACTGTTCTATGCATTGCATTCAGTTTGGTTTTCTTACATATGGAGAGTTTTATTTACTAGAATCTACTTTGAAAATGCAAACTCTGCACTGCTCGATGCTTTTTTTCTAAATGACTAAATGATACCGTTTTGTACCATGTTATATTTTACAACTGCTTTCCTTGAGTGTATACTTTAGTGTATACTCCTCTTAGTATAGTTGGCCAGCATTTCTCATGCTCAAGCTCCTTTATAATTTTGCCAAATTTTGTTTAATACTTTAGGACTAAACTTTATATTTTGAAAACTATTACTGATTACCGTCAAAATGTATGTAAATTTTTTGCTATGATTTCTGCCCCACTGTGGTAAAAATGAACTAATTACCTTAGGCCCAGGGCTACCCGGTGGCCCTGGAAATCCGTGCTCGCCCAATGGTCCCTGCATGCATATTAGAAAAACAAACAAAGAAAACAAATGAATACAGCCGGACCTTAATAGTGGCAGCTTCCCCAGCTGCACCCAGTCTCCCCAGACACCCTAGTGGGGCATTGTTACAGACCTCTTCTCCCTTATCTATGGCATGTTATAGGTTTTTATTGGTCTTCTGAAAATCATGCTTTGTAGTTGTGTGAAGTGAGTTGTCTGAAGTGGTGATTTATGGGATTTCTTAGGTAAACGATTGTCTGGAAATGTACGATTTAATAGGCCCATCCAGTAATAGAGTCCTATCTAATAATGGCAATTTATGAAAAATCAAGTGAAACACATACCCGTTCTCCTTTTGGTCCTTCCTCGCCATCTTTTCCAGGTTTTCCCTGTAAAACACAAAATTCCATTCTATCAAACAGACAATCACAGGGAACATCTGACAGAACCCTAAATTTAACATTACAACAGAGCTCATAAGTCCTCCTCTCACAGCTAGAAATGTACAGTGTATGGAAGTGACGAAACTAAGACCACTGAATGCATATATTACTTGACATAACAGCTTACCTAGTAAAATGTAGACCTGCAGAGCATTCCACATTGTTAAATTCATACTGATCTTTTGGAAGGACCTTTAGTAGAGGATTAACATTCTTTTTTGTGAGGTTAAGGGCAGTACCTCCCCCCAAAAAGCACCTTCCCTCACTGTTTCCACCTTCTAGCCACTCCTCAAAGTACAACCAGGAGCCCCCAAACTCTAAACCCAAATACCAATTTATTAGAATATGAGACCTTATTTAATTTACTTATCCTTCAGTGGCTGACTGACTTCATTTCACCACACTCCCCCCACCCCCATTTCCTTCCCACTGCCCATTTCATTACCCACCCCCATCCCATTAACTTTCCACCTCCCAGCTTCATGTTCCCATACCTCGCCTCCAACCCGTCTCTCACACCCCCCCACCTAGAGCAGGGGGCAAGGCTCCCCTCCACTCCCAGTGGAGTCCAGAGACCTGCACGGCAGGGGTGAGGAAGGCAACCAGCTCCATTGCGCAGGGCTTCCCCCGGTGGTGTGCTTGTGACGGGAGCTGCACATGTGCCGTGCACAGCCCCGCGCAATAGAGGTGAGCCAGCCTGGCTGTGCTCCTTGCCATCACATGCAGTGCTGGCTGAAGCTATGCGCCACCGGGCAGCAGTGCCTGCATAAGCCATGAGTGCTCTGAATACCCGCTGCCTTCTGCTGCTGCTGCCAGTGGCAGGGGCTGTGCACCATAGTGGGGAGTGTGTGGAGGGGTCACAATACCCCCCTATCCTTCCTCCCACCCACCCCCTGCCTACCAGAGCTCTGCTGTCCCATTGCCCCCCTGGGCGCAGTCTCCATATTGCCGCTAGCCCCAGCCCCATGCTCCCTGCCCCCTGCCCAGCTGCAGCTCCCCATCCACCCACTCCTGCTGCCTCCCTACCTGGTGCCTGGAGCAAGCAGGATGCTGGGAAAGCTAATCAGGTCCCCCAGCAGCTGCAGCAGTAGCAGCAGCCACCCCACCCAGAAGCTGTGTATTGATTGGGCCCATCCATGCACAGGGTGGGAGTGAGCCATGTGGGCTGGGTGGGGCACAATTAGTTGGTGGGTGCCTGCAGGCCAGATGAAATTGCATGGTGGGCTGGATCTGGCCCACAGGCCACATTTTGCCTAGCCCTGGATTACGGTGATTTTTTTTCTCATGACCCCATCTGCTGTTTCTGTGACCCTATTTGGGGCTGCGACCCACAGTTTGGGAACCACTTGTCTAGTGGCAAAACACAACTATGTAGGCAGGGGACAGTCAGAAAAGGTTTTTAGCCTTAAGGTGTGACTGCTCCAAACTCAAGCTAGCACTAACATTGATCAACATTTGAACAGCTCACAATGCAACATGTAACAAGGCCCTTATTTCTTTCCTTTAGGATTTCTGCATATCACATTTGCATTTTACTCTTCCAGATAATGTAATGTTTTTACCTCACCACAAGTTTTTTCTTTGAATATGGATTTAGGCCTCTTTGTGGATCCTTTTGTTATACGTATTTCATTGAATATTAAAAGGTTTTGGGGTCTTTTTAAAACAGGTGGAGTATTTTCCAAACATATTCATGAGTAAAATGCTTCAATACCATCAGTTGTCTAATGGTTAGAATGGGTTAGGAATGCAAAAATGAACCTAAGAGTGACTTAATATTATATTTTACTAAATTAGCTATATCTGGCTATGAGAAATACTCATCTTCATTATCTCACATTTTACATGTGTTCTAAGGAAGCTTGGGATTTTAAAATTTTATTTCCTGTTATTGTAACATATTGAAAGTAAAAGTACATTCATTGTTATCAATTCAAGTATTACCTATTAGCTAACTTTGGACTACCAAAGGTATTTATGACTAATGTATAAAATTTTATTGTTATTTCAGGGGAGAGGTATTTTTTTGATTATGCATTCTATTCTAGGGCTGTAAGGTAATAGTTTTATCTTAATGTGCAAGATTTTTATAAATCTTTTTGAACGGTTATACTCGGTAAACAAATAAAATTAGAACATTAGTAATGACTGAGTAGTATTAAGGGTTTCTTTTATAAAATGTTCGCTCTATATATTTGAAAATCCTTTATATGTTCTTTAATTTAAAAGATTAGCACAGAATTGAAAGGGCATCAATACAAGAAAGCTTGAAGACCATTTTCAAAATTAGGGTGCACGTAAACCAGCAATGTATGCAACCCAGTAAAAAGTAAAAGATTAATTCCATAAAAATAATACAAAAACTACATCCAAACCAGAATATTAAAACATGGCAGATTGACAGAACAAGAAATAGCACACAAAATAATTTAAGCAAAATACAACCAATTGAATATGCAACTCTGAATCACATTAATGAAGGAGAATAAGCTGTCCAATTAATCACAGTGGCATCCTATAACAGGTTGCTATTATTAATTGTTGAAAGTGTAATATTAATAAAACAAAAATTAACAACAGTAAACCCAAAACAAATTAGTAAAAAGTAACTAAGGCTGCTGACAGATGTTCAAAAAAACCCCCAGAGGTTTACCAAAAGAAGCCGCACATCAGTTTGACCCAGCTCCCCAGCATCTCAATAGACTGGCAGTTCCTGCGGGGCTTTTTGGCACTTTTATCTAATAGCTGATTGAATCAGCTATTAGATAAAAGTGCCAAAAAGCCCCACTAAAGCACACCATCTATTCAGATGTTTGGTGAGCCAGATTAAACTAACACGATGCCTCCTCTAGGCATAAGCTGTACTCAGTGCAGAGGAAGGACCAAGCTGAAAGTGAAGCAATGCTTATTTTTCCCCATGTGTGTAAGCAGGGTTTATAACTAGTCCCTCTGATTCATCATTTCATAAAACTAAAAGATTCATATTTTAAAGATGTATTTGATAACATTTCTCTCAAGAATTTTCATAACTACAGGTGCAATGGAAATCATGATCATTTACCAGTCTGGAAATTTTGTACAAGATACTGTGGTGAAATTTGAGGAACTTCTTTTAACAATCCATACCTTGATACTCTGATTTCTTTGGCAACCTCTAGATCTATGTTCCTTAGCCTTTCCAGTGTGATAACTCCTTATTCACAGTAAAATAATGCACACATCCCCCTTTACATTTAGAAAAAAAAAAAGCAAAATGTTTCCCTGTTAATAGTGACAAGGCTATATAATATATTTCTACATAGTTTGAGAGTTTGACCAATTACTTAAAGGAGTAAAATGTGTGGAGAATGAGAAAGTCAGGTTTTATTTTCTTTATAAAATTGTCAATAAAGCCTACCATATCAGTGAATTATAAAAGACAGAAGTTAAGGACTAGGTAAAAATATGACTAAGGTGAGGTTGCATGGCCTGTGGTACTGATGTTCAGGGATCCTGGTTTTCTCTGATAAAAAAAGAATCCCCAATTTTTGGATTTAAAAAAATAACCCAAAATTCCATTATTAAAATGAAACGCCACTATATATATATTCTAATATTATAAAAGCCTTAGTCTGTCTGACTGTCCGTCCATCGTGCTTTATTCTCACTCTGATTGGTTGTCTCAGCAGCCAATCACAATGCTTACTGAAACAACCAATCAGAGTACTCAGCACAGACAGAAGGGCCACCTTAACAGTGGGGAGTGAGGGTCATGAAACGGGGGATGAGTCCAGCAGTGCTGGCCTCATCCCCACCCCCCACTGCAGCCCTGGTCCATGCAGGCAGAGGGAGACAGTGGAGATGGCACTGCCGTGGCAGCAGGGACTGAGCAGGGGACGCCATCCCTGCCATCCCCCTTTGCCTCCAAGGATCAGGGCCATGGCTGGGGGGCCAGCCCAGCACCGCTGGCCTCACCCCTCTTCTGCTCCAGCCTCTCAGTCCCTGCTGTCATGGCAGTGCTGTCCCCACTATCCCCCAACAGGGCCAGAGCAGGAGGGTTAGGCCATCAGCACTGGCCTCACCCCCTTCCCCGGCCCTGCTCCTTGGAGGCAGAAGGGGATGGGAGTGGGAAATGGGCCCAGACCTGATGTGGCAGGGAGGGAAGGGTGAACAGGGGAGAATGGAGCTGAACGAGAAGTGGGTGCAGGCCCAGACATGGGGCTCAGTCCCCACCCACCCCGCTCCCCTGATGATGGCGGGGACTGAGGACCCAGAGCAGGTAGGAGTGGCCAGCACCACTGGCCTCTCCCACCTGCTCTGATGCACAAGGCGGGATGCAGGGGGTGCAATTAATTAGTGGTGGAGCTAGGTGAGGAAAAGCATCAGGCCCTCTGGAGTGGGGGGGGGGCATGGGCCAGAGGCAGAACGGCGGCAGCACAGGAAGTTGGATGGTGCTGCTCCATCACTCCCTCCCCCACAAACTGATCATTCTTGGTGGGCAATTGGCTAGTGTCTATATACTAGTGGCATTTCATTTTAATCATGGAAAAATATGGATTTTGAGTTACCTTTTTAAATCTGAAAATAGGGGATTTTTTTATCAGAGAAAACCAGGAACCTTGCTGATGTCAGACTAGTTATTCATAATTTTCCATTCTGGCATTAAAATTGAAGAATCTAGGACAAATGCAAAATAAACACGGTAACATGTCAGTTAAGTAAAGTTTTCTGTCCATTTCCTCCCTCTTAGAAGAAAAGTTATACATTAGCTCACCAAACTTAATGTGAATACAGATGACATCTGTTTGCATTAACACCTGGTTAGCACAGCTTCTATTTTCCAGTATTTCCCCTGAGAAGATTTATTTTTACCATGTATTCAAGCAATAGACTTCTTATAGCAAGAGCCGTGTAGGAACAACATAGCAGTAGGGTTATCGTATGTTGGCAGGGTTATTGCATGTTGCCACTAACAGGCTGACTGAACTGTATTTCAAACTATGAAACAAACTTTTTATTCATTTAAATTGGTTTATATTCTGCTTTGCTCTGTGTTATTCAAGTTCAATCGAATCAATGGGAGTTCTTCCATTGATTTTTGTGGAACTCAGATCAGACCTAAAATATACTCTAGACTAGCAGTTAGCAGTGTTCTAGACTCTGTTTAGGTCCAAGTCAGCCCAATGTTAAGACCTAGCCACTGCTGCTGCTTTACTCCACTGACCAGCTGTGGTGAAGCTCCCTGCTACCCAGCTGTGATGCAGACAAGAGCCCCCCCTGCACCCTCCCATCACCAGAACACTGCCAAAGCCCCACCGCTCTTCAGGCTACATCTAGCCCATGGACCATAGGTTGCTGATCCTGGCTGTACATTACTTCTGAAGATTTTAGAAATTACTGCAAATTTTAAGCATCATGAACCACATGTTAAACTTAGATTAGACAGTAGCAAAAACCTCCATGTTTCCTCTCTATTTTATATCTCACTGACAGCTACTCAGTTTAAAAAAAATATATAACGGTACACAGGTTTTATCCAAAAAATATATACTTACCCGTGGGCCAGGTTTTCCACGTTCACCCTTTTCCCCTTTGATACTTGACCCTGACTGTCCCTTAAAAGAAAACAGAGCAATAATTGTTCTCAATATAAATTTGATTTTAGTTATTAGCTATTAATATACTCATTTAAGGTATGTGCATCACTTGATTTTGATCACTTTAATGTTATCAAATGATTACATAATACTTACTGGCGATCCAGGATCTCCTTTTTCACCTGGTTCTCCCTAGTGAAATTAGAAAATAATGTTGATTAATATATGGGAATACTATCTATAAGAATCAATTTATGCCATAGATCATTGATTTTCTCATGTCAAATATATCATTTGTTTCCTAGTTCTCTGGTTTCCTTTAAGCCTTATTAGATATATAGGGAAAGGTAACTATTTAAATTTAAAATGTTATACTAACATTCACATACAATTCACTGTACTAATAACTGTTCTTTATGAGCTCTGATTTTAAAAAATACAAAATTAACTAGTACTTACATCAGTAGAGATGATTCCATTAATGGTGAGAAATTCAATATGCATGAATTGTTCAACTTTAATACATTTGCAATTGACCAGGGGAAAAAAAACCCTGATCACTTCCTTCCTTCAGGAAAAAGTCATGAGATGGTGAAGTGTTATTCAGTAAGAGGTACAGCATTTCTGCCACAATATTTTAACCATAACTTCCTACTCAATATCCACAGATTGTGGCTACTGACAGGACAGGATGCAGGGAATGGGGAGTTCTCTGTTAAAAAAGTTTCCAGCTCTGCAGATTTTAACTGTACCTCCAGAGTCATCTGACCTCTCTGGCGACAGGGGTATTTCCCATGTAATGCTACTACTAGTGCCCTTACTGCACCCATCTTTTACAATCTACGATGTGCAGAAAAAGGAGGTATGGAAAGGAATATGATGTGAAGATGAGGCTACAACAACTGAACTGGTCCGTTTTTGGACTGCCCCTCTTTTTTCTACCGTGATATTTCATCCAAATTGAAATAGGTCTAAGAGGACATTCTTTAATGTGTGAACATGTTACTGAAGTTTTTTGCTAGAGATGTATGTGACTTTTCATGAAGTATTACCATAAGCAAAATATCGACAAAACCCCAACCAACAATTATTAAGCAAAGCACGTGGATTAAATTTGTATGATCAGATGTAGATTGCTCATTACTATTTCACTTCTCTTTCATTAGTTACCTTGATCACCACTCAGTATTCTGTAATTAAAAAATTCAATAATAGTACTATATGGGCCACATCTTAATTGGTTATTTATGCCTAGAGGAGGAAATTTATTAGAACTTAGGTGACTAATTTCCAAAGAAGCATCCAGGTTGCAGCCCCAAAACACTTCAGGCAACTAAGTCTATCTGGTACCTACATTTTAGACAGCAAAGTTTCATAAATGCCTACACCTGGGCTTCTGTTTATGCATGGGCGTGATCCAACACCTAAGTGCCTGTTGCCTACCTAAGTTCTTTCAATATGGGTGCTAGAAAGACATCTAAACTCCTAAGACAGGCCTGATCCATTATGCATATTCCATGCATATCTCACTCACACCAACTGCACTGAGCATAGTCAAAACCTGTGTATTCATGTGGAGGGGAGAAAAAAAGCAGAGCTACAGGATACAAAAGCCCCCTATCATGCTTCCTGGTTGGAAAGCATGTAGAGTCATCTGCAGCCACAGGGATTCTGAAGGACTCCAGCCAGGTGAGATAGCAAGGGTCTGTCATCTGTCCACAGCTAAAGCACTTCAAATGTTACAACTCTTCCTTTCTGACGTACAGTTTGGACCATTAACTGTTTGACATCCTAGGTACTTAAAACCAGTCACTCTGCCTAAAATTTGAGCTCATTTCTCCAGGATCCATTCTGAAGCCCAAGCCTAGAGATAGACATTTAAAAAGCCTGAGCCTAAATTGATTCAATCTTTGCAGGTTAATCTAACCTGGCTAGGCTAAATCAGTTCGTAACCATACATCCCCTCTGGACTGAAAAAAAGCCAGCTCATGCCTGCAGTGGCTCAGGATAGATGTCGGAGAGTACTAGGGGAGCCCTCCCTTCCCCTCCAAAGTGCTGAGCTGAGGCAGGCATGGCCAGGCTCCAACAGAACGCTGTGATTAGGGAGCCCCCCCCCACTCCCCCTTGATAACAGAGCATTTGTCAGCTCTGTTATCAGCATTTAGCACCCCATCAGAAAACACAGCTTTGCTCATTAGCTCAAGCTCTATTTAAACAACTTTTTCCAAAGAAAGGAATGTAGAGACATTACCAGCTGACCTGTTGTTTAGTTCCGAAAAGCCCTAAGTGGTCACTGTCCTATTTGCCTTACACAGACACCTCTCAGCATTAGCTAGCATACCACATGCTGGCTATGGTCCATGCTGTGTGAGAGAGAAGAAAGGGATCCCTGCTTAACCAGAGAGTGGTGGGGGAGGGGTGGGGCCACAGGGAAGCCATGCAGACTCTTCTGTGCCTGCAGTCTCTGCTGGAGCTGTTGCTAGGGAGCAGAGGGGAGGGACCAGCTCTGCTGTGGAGCAGAGAACCCCGCCCAGGCAGAGAGCATGGCAGGATGCTGGGGGACTCTGATTTAACTTAAACCAGTAAAGGGCCTGGGACAGACATTGCATAAACCAGTTTGACTCAAGTCAGTAAAGTCTGATACTATATTCAGCCAGGTTTATCTCAAACCAGTTTTAGTTATTTTCAAACTGGCTGTTGTGCATGGAATGTCTGTTCTGTTACAGGTTTAAACCAGTTTCTGATCATTGAAACCGGTTTGTATGTAATGTCTGTCCCTAGCCCAAGTGACAAAACTGGGTTTAGCTTCAAATATTCTTTTTCTCACCTTTTCTCCATATATGACTGTACTCCCTTTCTCTTTCCGTTGCGAGTCAGGTCCTTGTGGACCTGGAGGACCTGTAACTCCTTGTTCACCCTAGTAAAACAAAATGGAAAATTGTAATTAGAAATAATGTTTACTCTGAAAACAATTATAAATAAAAAACAACAATATAATGTGGGACTACCATTTACTGTTTAAGAAGTGACAGAATATTACTTTAGCAAAACTAATCATCAAATAACCCTAAAGACTACATATCTAATTGCAAAAGAAGCAATCATGTAACAGGGTGGCAGTCTAAGACATCTCTCCATTATTCTCGGAGAAGGAGACAAACCTTCCAAAATTGCTGAGTAATTAGTACTGATTCATAATGGAGGCCCATCTTGTTATTTCTGAAAGAATACAAAATGGTTTGAGCATCTCCCTCAGAATGAGAACCCATGGTGCATGGGTTTATTCCATCCTAAGTGCAGGATTTGGCACTTGCCCTTACTGAAGCCTCAAGAGAGTTCCTTTGTTCCAATCCTCCAATTTGTCTAGGGCACTCTGAATCTGAACCCTACCCTTCAGCACATCTAATACTCCCCACAGTTGGTGTCATCTGCAAACTTGCTGACGGTGCACTCTATGCCATCTTCCAAGTCATTGATAAAGATGTTGAACAAAACCAGCCCCAAAACCAACCCCTAGGACACTTCACTTGATACAGGCTGCCAACTGGACATCGAGCCATTGACTACAACCCTATGAGCCTGATGATCCAACCAGTTTTCTATCCACATTACAGTCCATTCATCCAACCCATATTTCCTTAGCTGACCTGGTACAATGTTGTGGAAGACTGTAACAAAAGCCTTGCCAAAATCAAGGTATACCACATCTACTGGTCTCCCTGTGTCTACAGAGCACATCAGTTCATCATAGAAGGCAATCAGGCTGGTGACTGCAATCACATCAGCCAACTCCCTCAGCACCCTTGGGTGCATCCCATCCAGCTCCATGGACTTGTATATGTCAAGCTTTTCCAAGTAGCCCCTAACCTGTTCTTTTGCCGCAGTTGACTGCTCACCTCTTTCCCAAATTTTGCTTCTAGGTGCAGTAGTCTGCGAGCTGACCTTGACTGTGAAGACTGAGGTGAAAAAGGCATCAAGTATATCAGCCTTTCTGCAGTCTCTGTCACTAGGTTGCCTCCCCCATTCAGTAATGGACCCGTACTTTCCCTAATCTTCCTCCTGTTACAGGCTTCCCAAGGGATCCTGCCCGTGAGTTCCCTGTGTGAGTCAAAGTCTGCTGTTCTGAAGTTCAAGATCCTTACTCTGCTACTTTCCTTCCTTACTCTGCTACTTTCCTTCCTTCCTTTCCTCAGGATCCTGAACTCAATCATCTTGTGGTCACTGCAGCCCAAGTTGCCATCTACTATTACATTCCCTACCAATTATTCCCTGTTTGTGAGCATCAGGTCAAGAAGACCATGGCCCCTAACTGGCTGCTTCAGCACCTGCACCAGGAAGTTGTCCCTGACACTCTCCATAAACTCCCTGGGTTGCCTTCACACTGCTGTATTGTCCTCCCACCAGACTTGTCAGCAGCATCTGATAATCAACAACCAGAGATTCCTTACCAAAAATATGCAGAATGACAAGAGATCATTCCAAAAAATGGAGATTCTAAAAAAAACTGTGGACAAGCATAGCTGACTGCAGAAAATGAAATAGCATACCATAAAGGACCTATAGAAAAAAACATCTACATGAATAATCAACTAGTCCCTCCCAGGACAAGAAGTTTTATCTATATGGATGACTTATGTATCACCACCCAAATCGCTGACCTCTCAAGTCAAAGCTTTGTTAATATCAGTGCTCTCTGGGCTCCGACTACTACATCAAAAACCAATGGAATGCCAATCTGACTAAAACAAAAATGAATTTTTTTTACTGCTAGAAACATAAGAGGAAAAACAACACATTATAACCTGGAAGGAGCACAATTTGTCATGTGCAAGAATCATTCTACCTGAAAACAATACCTGACCATGGGCTTTCTTTTAGGAAAGCAGGTTAGATGGACCCAAGCAAGTTAGATGAATGGACAATACAATGGCTAATGAAATTCAGTGCTGATAAAAGCAAAATCCTGACAGTATGGAAAAATGTAAATCCTCATTCACTTTAAAGGTGCATCAATTCAAGGGAAGGACATTGGTGTCAATGAGTTGCCTACATGGAATGCAGCTCTTTCAAGTGTAGCTCCAGTCAATAAAGCAAATAAGATGTCAAGGTGTACAAGGAATGAAATGGCAATTAATACAGAGAAACATTACAATGCCAGTATATAACTCCATGTTGCAGTCTCTTGTGAAACAGTTTTTGTCACTATAACACAAAAAGGAAATTTCAGAATTAGATTCAGAAACACACAAAGAAAATGATCAAAAGCCTCTCATGAGGCAGAACTGAATAAGCTATTACTGTTTACCTTAGAAAGGAGACAAACAGTATATACAATAATAAGTGGCCTAGAGAATCGGAAACGAAACAAGGAGACCTTCAAAGAAATTAAAAAGGTAGAAAATGAAAAGCTAGCTGTTCAAAGGAAATATTTTTCCAAACAGTGTAGAACTCATTACCATAGGAAGCTGTTGAAGGGAAGAATGAAGCAACATCCAAAAGGAGACTAGATACACCATACCAGTAATTTATCATAAATTAGAAAGGGATAGTAAACTTCATGGTTGAGATGTGACATAACATTCAAGGCATTTGTGCCTACTGGAAGGTCTTCAAAATTTTCTCTGAAACACCTGATACTAAATGCTGTTTTAGACAGCACTGGACTTGATGAATGTTAGAACCTATTTCAGGCAAATCATATTCTGTGAACCTTTATAGTAATTAATTTACTTATTAGGTGGTGATTTAAGTTTTCTAAAACATAAAGAAATCACCACAACAGCCAGTCTTTAAAATTAGCACAGTCCCAAAGACATTGCTAGCAGTTGTATTTTATAAGATTCCAAAAAAGAGGGAGTTACCTTTTCACCTTTTGGTCCTTGAAAGCTCAAGCCCATATGACCCTGAAAAAAAAATGCTATTGATTTAGCAACATTTATTTAAATGTATATTTAGTCTGAAATAGAAACTACTCTATATAAATATATGGAAACTCATCTAACCCACACTGTTTTTCCGACTTAAATTAGTTACTCACAAACCCCAATTTTTATTATTAATTTCTTGTAGTGCCTGCATTGTATTAGGCATTTTCCAAGCATAAAAAGCACATATGACAATAATGAGACTGGATAATTTTTTTAAAAAGCAAACAGAAGACATGGGACATGAGGGAAGAGAAAAACTGACAGGTAAAATGACTTTACAATGATAATATGCATATAATAAAAATTTTAAAATATAGCACATGTATACATGGGTAGGAAGTTTTTGTCAGTCAAATACATTTCTTCTCATGCTTATCTTTTTTGAGATGTAAATATACAGATGTACAACCAATCCCAAATGATTCTATAGCCTTACTGTAATATTTATCAATGTCTTTTGTCTTTAGCTCACTGACAAGTTCAACTTAACAAACATGGTAATGGTGGGATCAGAGCTAGCATGTATATTTTGCCTCCAAATAAATGTCAGGAACAAACACTGGACACCAGGTCCCTTTCGCCTGTGTAGTAGCTCCGAGAATATCTGCAGCAGTACTTTTTGGATCGTGACAGTCCCACATTCTTTTCCTCTGCTCTTATTACCCTCTGGCAGCTAGGACTGGTAAATTATGCAAATGTTTTTTTTTCTTCCCACTAGATACCAGACGATGCTGCAGCTTCTGCCACTTTTGCAAACAACCATGAGGAGCCACTGCAACTCAGGAGGAAAGAAAAGGGGTGATTCAAGGTGGAGACTACAAACACCCATGAGAGATGCAAAGGAACAGATAATCCCCCAAAGTGGGCAGAACAAGGTGTATCAAAGGTGACAGAAATTATGGAAGAAGGGAACTGCATAGAGAAGTAAAAGAAAGAAATAACAATTCTCATTGTAAAGCCTGAGGTGGCAGCAGTCTATGACAGAATTCTCCTTCATACTCTGCATTGGCCACTCCTGGCCACCTTCAGGAGAATAAGAACAAACATAGGTCATCCAGAGTTTGCTTAGGGCATAAGTGGCTGCAGACTGCTGAAATTCACATTTTAAAATATTCATGCAAACTGTTTAAGTAGAAAGCGGGAGTTGCCTTTCAACCGTTCCACAGATTCTGACCAAAATAATGCAGCAACAAAATGCAATATGGCAGATGTCAAATTATGACTAATAGCCATTATACCATTTCATAATAATTTTACTAATACCTCACTATCTACCTCTCCCCTCCACAAGCCCATTTATTGTTTTAATCTACCTGTCACTTCCTATCAATAACTTACATTAAAAGGTCTTTAGGAAAGGTTATGGTTTTTTTCAATAAAAATGTATAAGGTCAGTGAAGGTCCCAATATTCTCAAGTGAGTTCTTAGGACTCTTGAAATAATAATATAAAAAAATAAGAGTAATCAAAACAGGATGAAAAATACATGTTAATATAGTAAAACGTTCCCAAAGTTTGACAGTGTCCAATATTGAAAATTTCAATTTGTTCCCCAAAATGGTCATAGAATGTAAAATTTAGTGGTGTTTTGGTCACATAAGAGAACAGACTTCAAGAGCAGTATAAACAATGCCCCTTTGTAGGTACTGTTAATTAATATATACTTTTAATTTAGAAAAAAAAAAACACCAGAAGGCAAGCAATTTATCTGTCCTCTTTGGGAACTTAGTTTTCAGCCTATCTGGAAACTGATTTGTAAAAATAATAGCGTAAATGTTTGCAGTGATAATTCTATCTGAGAAAATTCTCACCTTCTCTCCTGGAGGTCCCGGTGGCCCTGGCGGACCCTGTAAGAAAGGACATTTTAATTTAGTTCTGCATATCACATTTGATACTTTTTAACTGATGTTGGCCAGTGCAAATGCTAGCCCTTCACAAGTTCTTCATTTAGCGGAGTGAGAAAAATATATATTTTTTTCTCAACACTTTTAAATGGCAATCAGATCTGTTATTTGCTTCAGCTCATGAATTAATGCAAATAATAAAAAGCGAGTACTATTTGTCTATAATATGCCACAAGAAGCATGAGACTGCCACTTCACAGTGAAGAAGTGTTGGAAGAAGTGTTGGAAACCTAACATGTAGGAAGCGGTGCTAGCGATTTGGAAGCCAGTGTTTGTTCGTTCAAGTCATTCTTGAAAGTCCAGTCTTATGACAACTGTACCATGGAAAGTGTCATTTTTTTCAAATCAGATATAAAACTGCAGGCCACTTGAACTGACTGAGTAATCTCATATTTTCTTTGTCTGGATAAATCCTTGTTAATGCAAGAAGTGTAACCAATGGCCATGACCAAACTCTACCATCATTACATTACTGCAGGAACAGATCCACTTTACCAGTGTTTCCTAATAATTTTACAGCACGAGATCCAGAGGACTGGAATCATAAAAGAGATTGGCCTGAACACTGATCATTATAATAAAGTATGCTGACTTAAAAAGATGAGATTAATTAGTTCCTACCTGATGTTATATGTGTCCGTAAAACGTAAAAACCCAGAATTTCAACATCTACTATACCTGTCAGCATTTAAATGCTTTGAACTTTTACCACAATAGGAGACTTTTTACATAAATTGGAGTTCCTTTTGCAGTTGTTCCTAATGGTATATCTAATAACAACCTCAGCAAGCATTCTGATTCAGGTTAGGCTGAAAAGCCAGCAATATATTATACAGGGGTTCAAGATGGGAGAAACTCTAAGAGTTTATTTTAAAAATGAAAAAAGAAGGGTAGATTCTAACTAGCATTGGAGTAAGTAGGAGTTATGAGTTTACTGATAAAGTAAAATTATTCCCTTTTACTGTAACATCACAGTGAAGTCTGGCAGAGCAAGGAGTGGAATCAGAGCCTTGAGAGTTGTAGGCTAGTGCTTTCTAATTGCTAGACCACCCTTCCTTGCAGACCTTTTCCATATAGCAGAATAGCATAAATCATCATAAAAGAATACTTACTGGTTCTCCTTGAATCCCAGGTGGCCCAGTGGGCCCTTGGATTCCTGGAAATCCTGGTATACCCTGTATAACAAAAAAAAAGAAGCCATTAATAAGAAGGTGCATATTAGGTAATATAACGTTGCTTATCTAGTTTAAGACTGACTGTTCTTTAGTTAAGACTTACTGGTAGTCCAGGATGGCCAGGAAAGCCTTTTTCACCCTTTAGGGTAGGTGGTCTGATGCTGATTACTTCGCCTGGATCTCCCTATGATTGAAGAACATAAAATAAAGGTAAAACATTTACAGGCACACAAATAAAGCATTCAAAGCACTGATGTTAAACCTGAAGTAAAGTACAAAATATAGCATGTACATGGAAATCCAGAATCATTGGGGAAGGCTGTTTTAAATGATAGCAAAGTAAAGTTAGATTAGACTTTGAGAAAACCTTTCTATTGTTAGAATATACTACCTCACCCCATCTGAGAACATAAGTTCAAAATTAAACAGGCTATGGGAAAAAATGGTCTATTTCCCCCTCCCTAAATAACATACAACCAAAATAAAACAATAGCATTTCCCAGAATTAATTCATATCTTTCATTAACTCTTCTGGTATCAAATAAATGTAATTTTCATATATTCTGAATAGGTCACAAAACTTTATGATTAAGTCATATTCTTTCAGTTGTATCTTCTGCATATGCATGGGGGGAAAACCCCACCAAAGTGCCAAAATGTTATATTACTATGAGCCATTTGTTTCCATATGAGAGAAAGAGATAATAGTCTTGTCACTACAAAATTGTGATTACACTTACGATTTACATCTGATTGCCATTTCAAAAGGTACCCATTTATTTTATACCCAAGTCTACATCCTGACAAGCGTAGCTGTGCAGTATGTGACACCACAGACACGTCTGTGGCACCACATATCACACATTCGGGTGTTTTCTGCACTGCAAGGTAGATCTCCTTGGGTCAAAAAAACCTGCACAAAAAAGCAGGACGGTGCACAATGGGGACAGTGTATGCCACTTAAAATCAAAACCCAACCAGCTGGAGTCATGGAGGCTCCCAGGACCCCAGGTAAGGCTGCTAGGGCAGGCCCAGTGCTGGCCCCAGTCTCCCCTACCCCGCCTGGGGTAAACTGCAGTGCACTAGAGGGTGCTTGTCACAGGTGGTCCTTGGGGACAAGTTGCAGCAGTACAAGGTGTTGGACAAATGTCCACACTTGTGTAGACATGGCCCAAGTATGAAATACTACCCTTTTGATTTACTATTTTATTCTTTAGAATGAAAGAGAATGTAACACATACTTAGCTATCTATACAGTCGGTTTTCATATATACTAAAATTCAATTGTTTACTTAATAGGTAAAAGACCTGGCTGATGTTTCTGGCTGTCAAGCTGTATCTCAAGAAAATCTCTGTGGAAAACTGACTCAGCAGGTGAAATGCTGAAGTTATCCTGATAACTTCAAAATACATATATGCTTCAATCTTAAAATGAAGTTAAGGATTTCTGTGCTACAGGGTGAGCATCAGGCTGGTTATACATACTGAAAAGGATTTACTTTATGCTCTGTCACTGTAGCCCAGCTATAATATTTATTCTATACATAGGATTTCTGCATGTGCTTAACTTTATGCACAGGAACATAATCTGAGTTTTTTGTGAGCAATGGAATTATTTTATGTATAAAAACGTTGCAGCCCAAAAACTAAGGGCTGCTAATTTTAGTAGGCATAGGTAATCTGAATTTTTACTTCTGATATGAGTGCGTTCATTTTTAAGAACAAAATTTACCTTAATTCCAGGAGGTCCTGGGGGTCCCTGCAAAAGAAATACTTTAAAATTACTCCCTTTTTGAAGCATACATTGTTATTGCTATACAAGTTTCACAATATTTAAAATTTAAAGAATCACAGGCGGAAGGGGTGAAGTATGCATCAAAATATTTGCTTACTATGCTCCCAGTCAATCCAGGTAAGCCTGGAGGACCAAGGGGACCTCTTTCACCCTAAAGAGAGCAAAAAGAATGACTCTGTTGAAAAAATGCATTCTTGGGGTTTATAATTATATACAAGAAAATTACAGTTAAAAATGTAAATTGCAACCTTTGTGCCATTGCAACCTGGGATACCAGGTGGACCAAGTGGACCATCTTGTCCAGGGATACCCTGCAGTTAGGACAAAAGCAGAAACAGTTACCAAGGCAATGTTGATCCAGGCAGGATGTAATTTTTGATGTTCTTTGACATTCTTTGTAAATATATATATGCTTCATACGTACCGGAAGGCCGGGGTTTCCTGGATATCCTGACGAACCTGGTGGGCCCTGTAATTAATGAAAACGTATAAAGAGGAGAACATAAACATTTCAAAATTATAAGACAGAATCACAAAATTAGCCCAAAATTTTAACTATGTTATTTAATAGGCAAATTAAAATAAATAAATAATTTTGGCTTTTTCTTTAATTTTGAAAAACCTTATTTTTCTGTTTTCTACAATAGGGACTCAATAAAAACTTTAAAGCACAGGTAATAAAACTAAGCAGTTCTAGTTTTGCACATTCACCACAGTCGCTCATACCATGAAATCTACTATAAATTTATCTTTATGCAATAAAAGATGATGGTAATACACTACTGCAGTTGCTTCCTCATCTCACATAAGTCATGTTAATTTAGCAATTTCATTCTGATTACTCTAACAATTGCAGAATTTAAATGATTATATTCTTTTTTTACCAAACAGTCGCTGGTTTAACAAATCAGAATTTTGTCTGATGGCGTCCTTCTCATGCTACTGACTTATTTAGTCTTCTAATGTTATCAAACTTAAGTCCTAGCAAACCAGAAAGATACATGTGCTCACTCTAGCTTAGGTGATACAGTTTTATCCTGAAACTTCTTAGTACTATTAAAAGAACAAGCTGTCAGTGGTGGTGAACATGCAGAGTCGTAAAATGCATCCAAATCAGCATAACACTAGATTTATTATTAGCATTAGGGATTGAATTGTGGATCTCTTGATAGCTTAAGACTCCCTTAGTTCACAGCCTACAACTGATTATCAACCTCTATAGAGTAGAGCCACTAGAGAGGGATGGAGGGCCACAAAATGTGTCAGCAGAATTCTTGTACATAGATTTTTGCAAAATGCAAAGCAAGATAGCCTTCAGCAGAAAAACATCTCAGGTTCTCTTTCAAGCAACAAAAATGTAAGATGTGTCACAATCATACAGAATTGACAATAGCAAGAATGACAGCTGCAATATCATAGGAATACCTAAAATGGGCCTTGGTGTTTTGATAGAAGTGCAAGGTGGTTTTAAATAAGGTAATAGAGGCAGCTTGGTGATACAGTTTAAGGAGGGCTCTTCTTGTGGATGCAAAGTGAGTAGCAAGGCCAGGGGCCATTGGTATTATTGGTGGAATGATAAACACCGTGATGGTAGCAGAAGACCAGGATTGCAGAGAAAAACAAGACTGGAGAAGAGGCCATCTAAACAATATCTCTGTTCAAGACAGGATAAGCTGTCTAAACTATCCCAGATAATTTTTGGCCTAGCCAGCACTTAGAAACTACTAATCATGTGGATTCTGCCATTTCTCTGGGTAGCCTATTCCAGTGTTAGAGCACCCTCAGAGTAGAAAGATCTACCTCACACCTAAATCAAAACTTCCTTGTTGCAAGTTAAGCCCATTATTTCTTACCCTGTCCCCTGTGAACACTTGAGAGCAATTGACTGTTGTCTTCTTTGTAACAACCCTTCTTTGTATTCTAAGCCCTCCTACGTCTTCTTCAGACTAAATAATTCCAGTTCTTTTCATTTTATGTCATGTTTTCTAGACCTCTAAATTTTTTTTGTTGCTCTAACCTGGATTCTTTCCAATAAATATGTAGACAAATTGAAATGCAGTGCCAAAAACCAGACACATTACTTTAGACTTTGCCAATGCTGAACTGAGTGGAAGAACCACTTCCCATGACTTGAGTATAGAACTTCTGTTAAGACACTCCAGTATGCTTTTAACTATTTTTCAAAGATATTACTGTTGACTTGTAAGCACTTGCAATCCACTGTAAATCCCCAGTACTGCAATCTAGCCATGTGTTCTCCATTTTGTGCATCTAGTTTTTCCACCCTGAATACACTACTTGTCACTTATCCTTCCTGAATATAGTTCATTTCAGACAATTTTTCTAATTTATCAAGGTAATTCTGAATCTTAAGTGTGTTCTCTAAATTGTCTGTCACCTCACTCAGCTTGCTGTCATCAGCAAATTTACTAAGTGAATACTCAATTCCATTCTCTAAATTACTAATGAAGATAATTGAACAATGCTGGACCCAGAACAGATTTCAGTTCCCCTGGGGAACCTCACTTGATGTCATCTCCTAGAAAGCTTTCTTACAAACTATTAAACAAATACAAGCAGGTACTCACTCGTGTTCCCTTTGTTCCTGGCAGCCCTGGTTCTCCAGTATCACCCTGCAAGAAAATCAAATGCATTTGTCTTTCACGGCAACAATGGTTTAGATGAAGGGTTGGCAACCTTTTTATCACTAAGGGCAACTGCTGACAACCCACATTCCTCAGCTGTTAGCAGATGCTGCAAGAGAACTGTATAGAAAAAGGCAGCCACTAGAATCCTGAGGATGCCTCCTCTGTCACTGTGGTTGGAGCAAGCTGCCATTTCACTGAACTGCTACGGGCCGGATCCAATCTCTTCACAGGCCAGATCTGGCCCCCAGGCTGTAAGTTGTCAACCCCTGCTTTGAAGAAGTC
Source organism: Crocodylus porosus (assembly GCF_001723895.1). Lineage (NCBI taxonomy): Eukaryota > Metazoa > Chordata > Crocodylia > Crocodylidae > Crocodylus > Crocodylus porosus. The sequence goes on along the minus strand of NW_017728906.1, from coordinate 96,064,878 downwards.
TGATCATATAAAGGTGTGACTATATGGCACAAGCCAGTGCCATGTATAAGACACCCTTGCTAGCTCTCCACGTGCTAGCTCTGGAATTGGAAACAGTATAACCCAGGGGTGCTCAACTTAGTGGCACTCAACGTCTCCAAACCCATTACTTAGATAAGTGGTGTGCGGCTGATCTGCAAGCTAGATCAGCATGAGGCTGGTCAACATGTGGAGCTGGTCTACAGGGCTGATCTGGCATGCCCCTGTGCGTGGGGTTGGTCCACAACACAAGCCCACATGCTGGACCTGGCTGTCGCACAACACTGTGCACTGGCTCAACCCCAAGCACTGGATCCAGCCATGGTACAAGCACATGCTGAGATGATCTGGCATGTAGGGCCATGTCATCTGGTCCATGGAGCTCCCCACAGGTCCAGGAATTTGGCAGTGGCAGTTAATTGCTCCCAGGGCTGCAGCAATTAACGCTGCCACTACTCCCCCGCTGTCAAATTTCTACACCTATGAGAAGCCCCGTGAGCCAAATAACATGGATCCCTGGATGGGAGGTTAAGCACAACTGGCACAGCCATATCAGCACAGTGCTGCAGCTGGGTGAATTAGCTCTAATGAGAAACAGGGTTTATTAGATTGGGCTGCGCTAATACAGCTGCACTAATAGAAGTACCCCTTGCAGATCTCAGGGTATCGCTGCATGGGACTGACCTGTGCAGTGTTGACATACACAAAAATATTAAATACAACTTACCTTAAAACCTGGCGGCCCAGCAGGACCTTCAGGTCCTTGCATTCCAGGAAACCCTATCAGACCTTGAAGTCCAGGCAAACCTCTTTCACCCTATGAAGAAAAAGGATACATCAGCCATCGGACACTTTTTCTAGCACTTCTAACCACTGAAGTGTCTATATCCGTTTACCCTAAGACTTTATAGTCCATCCGTATGTACCCCTCCATCCTGACCTAACTGTAGACCTATGCAGCTATTACTAAATTGAATAGTAATTTAAATACCCAAACCCAGTAAAAAGAAGATGAAAAGCTGCAGATGGGGGTCTGTGTTTAGAACTATCACCATCACTTCTCTTATAAACAAGTTATTCCAGCAGCTTTTGGGGCTATAGACTTTGCCAGTTAGGCATGAGCAGGTAATGTGGAGCTAAACTCCAGGAAAGTTTGTGATAAATCACCTCCCAAGTGTCTCAGTACACAAACCTTTTCACCCTTTGGAATCTTTCCTGCAATATGGGCCAAAAGATGGACTTTCACAACCTTTGGGCTTGAAGATTTCTTTTTTCTCCTAATGATGGGTACAGCTCTATATTTATTTAAATCAGGTAAATCTTCTGTTAACAGATTGAAAACTAAATCTATATCACTTTCTGGACTAATGCTCTAGCTACTTAAATTTTCACTGAATTAGAACTCCATTGCCCCTGGCAGACATTATTTCCATTAAGCAACAGGTAATACCGCTTAATGGAAACTGTCATGTCACTAATGAAATCATTAGCAGCTTTACCTGATCAAGGATTGCAGAATTTACACAGAAGGAAAAGAAAAATATATTGGTATGTCTACAACTGACAAGAGGAAGCATAACCACACAGAATATACTGTTCCTTTTAAACTACCATGTAAAGTAGGGAGGAATTGCAGTACATTTGAGAAGAAAAACAATTATGATATGCAAAAAGGCAAAGGAAAATGCGCCTCACTATAGACAACTGAAAGCCAAGCAGACACTGAAAATGTCATATTTTCAAAGCGTGCTTGCATGTACGCGTGTGCACACACACAGATAAATGCAATCAACAAAACTGAAACTGCAAAATGAGAAACTGTAAAGTACTACATGACTTAAACTGACATACAACCAAATTGGAACTAGACTTTTTTGTAGGTGCACAGCTTAGGTAGAAGAGCAAAGACACCCCACACTGCTTGCTCTGCATAAGGATTATTTATTTAATTATTTATTCTTTGGTAGCACCTCAGGGCCAACCAAAAACATTGATTTATAATATTAGATATTGCACCCACAGAGTAAGAGCCTACCCCAATCTCAGAGAATTTACAATCCAAGTAGATGGGGAATACAGAGGGCAAGAAAAGGGAAAAAAACAGATATACAATGAACTAAGGGGTAACTGACAGATGTCACGTTAGCTGCACATTTTTTTTGAGGGAAAAGGTTGGTGTTTGGGGGAGGATTAATTGTCTGTGTTGAGTTCTACAAGGAGGGTATCAGCTACATGGAAAGGTGAAAGAGAAGAGAAGGGCATAGAAGCAACATGGCCAGAGAAAAGACGGGAAAGGGAGGGAGTAGAATATGAGGGTCAGGTAGAATCAAACTGAGGTGGTGAGGACATGAAAGAGGGGCCATAAGAGGATTAAAGCAGTCATCACAGGCAGGAGAGAGAAAAGTATAAAAACCAGCCTGATGGCCAAGGGTTCTGAAAAGTGATGCTTTCCATGTCTATTCCTATAGCAGGAGGTCCTCTGGCCTACAGGATGGAATCTTCCGGGAATTTCCTTTCTCCCCCAAACCCACATGCTAAGGGGAAGGGTTTCAGTGGGTGTATCTACATGAGGTGATAGCAATGCAGTAACCTAATTCTACTGCGTAATACCGTGCAAGGCAAAACCCATGTTAATACACTACTGTGCAGTTAGCATCCCTAAAAAGTCATGCACCAACACTACTGCACAGTAGCACCAGTTACTGTATGTTAAGTTTAGTACTTGGTTATACAAGTACTAAACTTAATGCACAGTAACTACAGTGCATTTATGAATGTGTAGAGACCCAGTACTCCCAAACAGATGCCATCCTGTGGACCTATGTCCAAAGGGTCCTCATGAAAGTTGGATGTGTTGTATTCAAAGTCCTGCCCCTTACTCCTCCCTTTAAGAGGAATTTTTTTTTAAAAAAGCAGTGAAAAAAATCCTCTTCCCTGACATACTGGTACTTGAAAATGGGGCATGTGCCTGGAAAAAAATTCTGTTCTTCACCAAAATATTTGCATTAGAAATTAGAAAATATTTAATTAGAAATTCACAAGCAGTGCTCATAGAAATTGTACTTCTGATTCCATTTATTTTCAGGAGGCCAGGTCTCCTGATTGGACAGCACCCACAATCATGTATCATTCTGAATATGGAAGGCACTACATCTTGGGACCTCTGGCCATGACATATCATAGGGTATGAGACATCTAGGCAGTATTTCTAAATAAAAATACTTAATTTTGGACAATATATTTACTTTCTCGAAAAGAAAAAAGAAAAAATTTCCCTGAAAAGTACACAAACCAGCATTATTTAATCAAAAAACTAATCCTCTGATAAAAAGTCTTTTTTTCTTTCAGTAAATGCTTAAATGTAATGGCCACTACTATTACCCAGCATGCTTGCTCAAGGCTGTCGGTTGCTAGAATCTCAGGGAAGGTAAAAGATTATATACACAAAAGAGAAAAGAAAACAAAAACAAAACAAGAAAGTCTCCAGTCAAAAACTATAAAATCTTAACTCTAAGACTGATTTGGAAAACACTTTTTTTTTTTTTAATGAAAAAAGGGTCACGATCCAAGAAGAGACTTCCGAAGAAATGTGGAAGTAATTATTTTAAAATCTTTGGAGGATATCTGAAATGTTAAATAGATTACCACAGTTCTAAAACTGGCTGCCTTACTGGTACTCTAGTAACAAGTCTATCTATAAAAACAGATATAGTATAATTTAAGAACAGGATTTTACATGGAATCCTAGATATTTGCTCCCATGACCTGCTTGGAGATGGAGAGGAGAGACAGATGACACGGTTCACCATTGCTCATGAAAAATATAATGTGCAACAAGAAGAAAACTAGACACTTTGACACCAAGGGTAGGGACAGACATTCAAAAAGCCTGAGCCTGAATTAGTTCAATCTTTGCAGGTTAGTCTAACCTGCAGAGAGTGAACTGGCTTGCAAGTGCAAGGGCTGCTCAGCCCCAGAGGGGAACTCCCCCCCACCTTTCCCCCACTGCTATGGGGCTGGGAGGAGGGTCCTGTTTGGGGATGGGGAGGGGGGCTCTGTGAGGCTGGCTCACCCCAGACGGGGACTCTTCCCCCAGTTTCTCCCCCATCACTGTGGGGTGGGGTAGGGTGGGATAGGGAGGGAAGGGGAGGAAGGGGCTGTATGGGATGCCGCCCAGCCCCAGACAGGGACTCTTCCCCCCACTTCTCCCTATCCCCCAGGACAGAAGCAGGCTGGAGAGAACTCTTCCCCCTCCTCTTCCTCCCAGAGGGGCAGCGGAAGCACAGAGCTCAGCTGGGCAGGGTGTGGGTGTGTGAGGGAGACTGAGGGGTATAGGGATCCCCACACACTCTCCCGTGGCATGCAGCCCCCATTCCCTGGCAGCGGCAGCAGCAGGAGGCAGGGAGGTCAGGGCACTTGTGCCTGATGCAGGCATGGCTCTGGCCAGTGCTGCATGGAGGAGGGAGTGGAGCTTGCCTTATCCTCAAGGCTCTGTTCCCTGTGCCTATAGCTCAAGCCCTTGCAGCAGGTGAAGCCCCGCACTAGAGCCTGCCATCTCCCCAGCTCCCAGTTGCACTGAATGATTATAGGATTAATTTCCATTTATATTAAGACCCTCTTAATGGCTCCTTTCCAGTGCTTCATCTCATCCAAGGCTATATTGCCACTTTCCAATCTGCTCTGTGTAAAGTAAATGTGCTGTGATGACCCAGGAAAGGTCAGAGACTTGTGACTCAGTCAAAATTTCAACCTTGATCCCACTCTCAGAGGTTTGGGAGTAAGTGGGTGAGCCAGGAGTAAGTTGGCTCACCCTTTTGCCTGAAGCAGCGAGTAGTATAAGTGCCAGGGCTTCCTCATTTTGTCCCTCCCTACCCACTTTCTGTCAAAGGAAATACTGAGTAAGGAGCCCCAAATCCTCCCTCCCGGCTTCTCCCAATGACTGCAGTCATCTAGGCAGGACCAGGCAGTGAGTTAAGGGCACCTTACACTTTCCTGTGCAGCCAAGCAAAATTGGGGACAATCTAATTACTAGTGAATCCATGCAGCTCAGGAGGTTTGCCATTCTACCCCCTGCCCTAGTTGATCCCACTTCCTCTTAAATAAAAGTTAAAAAATGAAGCACTTGTGTTCAGATTGTATATGAGCAGTATACCAAGGAATTCCAAGTGAAGTAGTGTCCCTAAGGAACACACGGGGAAAGCTCCCAATACTTTTTGTAGACCATTGGCTCAATGGACCCACCCACAACGTAAAGTTCTATTAAGTCCGTCTACAGATACACATTGTTGGGCGGCAAAAAGATAGCTTGTTTAGAACTAGCTCAGGTATCTCAGCATAGGCGACGGGTGCCTCCTGAGGCTGGGCGACCACCCACAGGTGGCAACATGGGCATCGGCAGCGAGGGTGGACCAAGCAGGGACTGTCCACAAGCAGTTGCTTTGGTGTTGGCGGTGTGGAGAGGGGCCCCCCGTGGCCAATTGCCCTCCCCATAGCCAAACGCCGAGCCTGGAAGTGCCAGCAACACTTCTCAGGAGGGGTGGAGGAGGGGAGCACTATAGGTCTGCCTACCCACTGCCTGAGCGCTCACTCTCAGGGGGTGCACCAGTGCTCTCAGGGAGTGCACGTGCACCCCCTATGCTTCACCTATGTATCTCAGGGACCAGGAGGATCACTACAACCATGTTAACATAAAGGTCTTCATAAAGGAATTTACTCTTTTCTTAGCAGGGTAATTTATCCCACACACAGCTCTGCCCTAACGATATTGGTTCTTTGATCTGACCTGTCTCACTCAGAGCTAGCTCTGGTTAACCTATACTATAGTGTCACCATTCTCAATAAATAAGAGTTTTCAGAAAGTAAACAACTTACACTACAACAAAATGCTTAAAACCTTTCCATAATTTTCTGTTCTATTTCTTTGTTCAAACAAATAGCTCGACATCTAACTCATATACATTTATCCTGAGAACTGGAACAAGAAGTGACACAACAAGTATCGACACTATATAACTTGGCAAGCACCAGATGACTGCTGCTCTCCCGCTTATTTTCTCTTAAGTATTCAGATCTCTAGTGACTATGTACAAAGGGCACAAGGATCTGAGTTTAATGGTTACATATACAGTTGTTCCAGTTCCAACATATACAGCTGCAAAATCTTCAAAAGTAACACTTAGTTGGCTTTTGCTACCAAGAATGAAATTCATAAAGCTCAAAAATTAAAATAGATGCAACCAACACCATGTAATCATCTATCTGTATCTCTATTGTTTCAATGTATACCAGAGGAAGGAAGAGAAAAACTCAAGAGAAGAAATTTAGACAGAAAGCATAAACTTTGTATTAAGAGTAGTGAGAGGCTGCTTAAAAAAAATAAGTACTTGTTACATGTTGGATGAAACTGACTGACAAGTTTTTATAGCCCAGCCCTTGCACAATACATCAGCATGTCCTTGCAACACTGGCAAATGTAGAAAGTCAAAATTATAAGCAAATTAACAGCCCTCTAGAAAGAAGTAAGCACATTAAGACTAGAACCACACAGGTTGAGCTGACTGGCATGATCCCTTCCAAATCAGCCGTGAAACAGTGTTTCATACATAAAACAACTGTAGATCATTATTCAAGATAGTTGCATGCAGTAAGTACCAGGCTTATTCAAATATAAGGGGTCATTATGGCTTCTGCTGGGCCAGAGCAGGGTAAGAGCAGACCTGGACTGGGCTTCTCCTGTCATGTACAATTTGCTTCCAATGGAGGCGCACATGTAGACATGCACCATAAAGTGCTTTAATGAGCCTGAAATTTCTGTAAAGAAAATTCAGGCATATTAATTGCATGCATAGACATGCCCAGTTTATACTATATATAAATAAGTATAAAAGTGCTGTTTAAAGTGTGTTTAAACAGAGGCCCTGGGGACCATGCCCCCCCACCTGTGCTTATGGCACAGCAGACAGTCTGCAGCAGCAGTCACCTTGTCCTGAGCACAGATTGGGGGGCACTGGCCCCCAGGCCTTTGCCAGGTGCTCCTAGGGATGGAAGGCTCCCCTCCCACACACCCTTGGACCACGGAGTCTTCCAGACCTGGCCGGGCTCTGGCCCAATGCCACAGTCCTCTGGCTGCTGGGTGGGCATAGCTCAGTGTAGCTGCAGCACAGGGCGGGATCTGGTCCCAGCCTGGCCAGGTCTGGGACACTCCTCGGCCCATGGGTGCATGGGGTAGTGGGGCAGGGTGGGGTCGCAGTAGATCCTGGGGTAACCTTTACTTCTAATAAATGACTTCCACCGTAAAAAAGTCAGAGGCTACTGCCCTAGACACATAAAAGTATATCTCCTTCCACTCTATAAATCACCCTTACAGTATTTTAAGACTGTAACCAACTTCCCCTCAGTTTTTTCTTCTACAGATTAAATAACCCTAGTTCATTTAGCCTGCTCTCTGATAGACTCTGCCCATTCTGTCAACATCTTTCTTAAAGCAAGGGGTCTAAAACAATACTCCAAGTGAGACCTAACCAGTGCTGAATACAGTGGTGAAATAACTCCTCTTGATTTGCAAGAGACATGCCTATTAATACTTACTAGAGATTTAGGTTATGTTTACACTGCAGTGTGGTGAGATTGCAACGATGTGTAGACATACCTGGCTAAGATATTGTACTTTCTACCATTTGGATGCCTACTTTAACTGATGCTTAGAGAGTAGCTAATTTTATCAATTCCCATTTCTCTAATAAGTATTGTTTATTTTTAATGAAATATTATTAATGTTTTGGAAGAGAAGGGATGTCGGTTGACCTGCAGGAAGAGGTAAGAAGTGTACAAAAACATTCAGATTTATATGGAATCTTTCATCCAGTAGGATCCCAAAATAATTGATAGATTTATGTCCCCCTGTGGACTCAAAAAAATGAAATACGATCACATATTCATAGATATTTTATTAATATTGTAACTGTCTTGAAGCATGTTAATCTTATCTTTTGTCTTCTTTTTGTTTAGCTAGCTAGAATTCTAAAAATCCATATCTTCTAGATTAAAAGAATCTGCTACATAAAATAATAAAGGCCAAAGTCAAGGGCCTCTCATCTCTGATTTAGGTGATGAAAAAAGCAATTATTGGAAGGCAGGAATGATAGCAACATGAATCACTACTCATTTCTTCATTCACAATAAATCAGTACATGCCACAGAATAAATATATTTTTAAGTCCTTTCACAATAAAAACAGATTTTGAATACACTGATTACTTAGCAAGCAATTCCTGAGAAGGACAACAAAAAACCTTAATGGAAACAAATTATTTACCATAAGCCTTGAGAATACACTACTCAAATGATTTCACCTACAGGCACTGCATTTTCCCTAGCAAACATCTGAATGTTAACTATTTAATCAGAAGAGTAGCTATAGCCTGCAGTTACTGTAGTCCAGATTGTGAAGCCCATCAGGTGAGCACTTACTCTGTGTTTACTCCTACTTTCTGCACAGAGGATTATCATGCAAGTCCTGATCAAGGCCAAGCAAAGGCTCCCAAATACAATTGTAACACTATCACTGAAGGTGCTGAAAAAAATGCACTGCTAAACATTTGAGTTTGATGTAGAGACGCTAGCAGCTTGAATCAAAACCGAAATGTAGTGTAGGTGACCCTCGCCATTCGCGGGGAATACGTTCTCACAACCCCTGCGAATAGCCCCTAAGAATAAGGCACTGCATTCATGATCACCATCTGCGTTCATGAACCCAGTGCCCCTGGTGGCTGTGAGGAGGGAGGGCATGGCCGCTCTGGCAATGGTGGAAATGTGGCTGCAGCGGTGGCAGGAGCGTGGCAGCAGTGGGAGCAAGCATGGAGCTCCTGAGGCACTCCTTTAAGTGCATTTAAGAAGCAGGTTCAGCATTCACGAATATTTGAAACTGCAAATGTCGAACCCGTAAATAGTGAGGGTTTCCTGTATAATTCCATAGTAAACCATTTTTTCTCTCTCTCTTTCACACAGACATTTCCACTAACGCTAAACTGACCTACTTGAAACATAACAGGGCAGCATCTATACCAACATAGCATTTTTTTCCTGGAATGTTTTATGCAAAATTGATTAACCTATTTTGAGATGAGTATTTAAAAAAGAAGGTGCTATGAATTCTTTTTAGTACTTAATTGTAATTTTTATTTCCCTTAATTCTATTTTAAGAATATGTTGGTTTTGGTGGATCTCATTTTCGGCTTAAGTGCAATTATTAAACTACTAAAAATCCTTATATGCTGAAACCTTTCAGAATTAACAGTACTATAATCCTGCTTAGCTCTAGGGTCTGTGTTATAGAACCTACAGAGTTACAGTAGAGCCTTGTAAAACTCAATAGAGTCAGCAAGCTGCATATAAAAGTTTAATTTAACCCTGTGTACCTGCATCCAGTTGATTTACCTGTATACACTCTAATAAACTGCTAATCTATGATCTAAATGCTTTTCAGTGGACTAACACGTCTCACAATATAGAGCTTATAGGTTAAGACTATGCTCTGGTCTCAGTACTGAGTTAGACACTTGTCGAATTACTGGCCTTCATTTGCCATCCTCTTAGGCACGTTTTCCACCAGTGGCTTAGAATAACTCCAGCAAAGAACAGGTGTTGAAAACAGTTCAGTTTAGATGGTTTTATTTTTTCATCCACAAGAGGGAGAGCTATGACTGAACATCTTTCCAGATTAAAAATAAATAAATAAATTTCAGCTGCTTGTCCTTAACTGCACCCATCTCTTACAGTATTTACTGAAAATGTAAAGTACAGGATCACTCATAAAGAAGCAATTATTGTTACTCCTATGTATTCACACAACAAGGGTATTTAAAGACACTTAAAATGCAAAATATGATGAGCTTTAGACTGTCTGTTTCCCAAAGCTGGAATTTATGGACTTGTGTAAGTTACAGAAATAGCAGTGTTAAATATATGTGAAACAGTTGTGCAGGAGCACTACATAAACCCCAGAGCGGAATCTGGAGCTGACCCCCTGCCAGTTTGTGGGTGGCACAGATCTATGTCTTTTCCTCAAAAAGAAGATCCTGAAGAAACTGCTGCAAATAGAAATCTGGCTCAGTATTTCTGAAATGGCCAAGCTACACTAACTGAAGTTTGAAGAGGGAAGCAAGCAAGGTGGCCTTGCATGACCTGGGCAGTTCCATAATCTTAGGCAGCCTTCTGCATGACTTAGGTTGGCAATCTATAGCCCACAAGCCAAATCCCAGCCTTGGAGCTTTTGGATCCAGTTGTGGACGCAGGGTTATGGCAGCATTCAGCTACACTTCAGCTCTATTTGATGGTAGGGCATTCTCCCATAGCAGGGGCAGGCAATCATTTTGGTTGGAGGGCCACTTACTGAGTTTTGGCAAGCCATCAAGGGCTGCGTGACAGGCAGCCAGGGACAGATAACTAAAAACTTCATTTTCTAAATTTTTTAGGGGCCCTACAGGCCGGATAGAATGGCCTGGTGGGCCGCATCTGGCCCACAGGCTGCATTTTGCCCACCTCTGTCCCACACCATGGTGGGGTAAAGCAGTAGCAACAGGCAGTTCCCTCTTGCCATGCCTAGGAGAAATGATGGTAGCAGCAGTGTTCCTGCCTGCCTGCCCGCCCCTGACCCAAACTGGGTCATTCTGACCCCCAATCTAAAAAGGTTAGCAACCGCTGGCTTACAGCATTCTCAGGGTATAAGTTGTGCCCAAAAGCCTATGGCACCAAGGAACTGTTATAGTTATTCCTGGATGCTGAAGAATATCCGCCAGGGGCCATGTTGAGACTGGTGTAAAGGCACTATACTACACTCACTCTACACGCCAGGGAATTCCCAAGATAGCCAATTCAGACAGATTTCAGGTTGACAGATCATTGTTTAACAGTTCATTGCCAGGCATGAATATCTGATCAGAGCAAGGTCATTTCCTTCACGTGCACTCTTACTTCATAGTATGTAATGTAGCCTGACCCTCATTAAAACGGATACCTTATCTTACACACACCCAAGGTTAAAAGCATGCACATGGGTCATTAGTATGGAATACAGGATGTGCTTTAAGTCTACACCCCAGTTTATTTCATGGTAACTTGCTTGTACAGCTATGCACAGTTTCACAGCTATTAAGACTAGAAGGGACAATTATGTTCATCTAGTCTGACCTGTTTCCTGCCCTGCTTATTTTCTCTATTAAGTAAGGAGCCACTACTGAACCTATTAAATGTGGTTATTCTATTCTATCAAAGGATTCTAAGCTTCTAACAATGAAGAAAACAGGGTACAGTTTTAACTACAGTGCTGTTCCATTTTACATATTAAGTTTAGGTCCTGAATCTGCACAGTGGAAACTCCAGCACAAACCTTTGAATTATTCTGCATTTGGTATATTCTGTGTCTACTAAACAAAACTGGAACATTCTTGAGCCAGCAAATGGGACCTGTACGTGAGAAGAGCATGACAACCTTCTTGTCAAAATATTACTACAGAGGTTACCTGGTACGGTCATATCAAACTTGTTAAAAAAAAAATTACAGCTGAAGACTTCCAGCACATAACGAATCAGAACAGTAGTATAAGACTGACGCACAACAAATTAGGAATAGAAAGACGCGTTTAACAGACAAAAGCTGACAGAAGTACAGTTTTAGAAAGGTGAGAATATTTATCTTGCTTTTTTAAATTCAGTATTTTGGGCCTACTTAAGAAAGGATAGGGAACTTGAAGATCTAGGTATATTTTCTCCAATTTATCTTTAAGACTTATGCTGGTTGACGGATATGTGATTACAAGCCATTCTGACAGGGAGTAATCCTTTTACCTCTGAGGATAAGTAATAAAAAGGTACACATTATGCGTGTCTAAACCATACTTGGGTTCTTGATTAAATCCTCATGCCTCGGGAGCACCCTCCGTAGGTCCAAGAAGAGTTTAAAGAACATTGGCAAGAGGAAGGGCAAAGGTAAAAGCAATGTGAAAAAGGAAATTTCATCTGCTGAAGAGAAATTAAATGAAAGGGTGCTGTTTTTCCTGGGGAGATCATCTGCTTAGTTCATTAGCGCTGAGTAATTCTTCCTCTTTTTCATTGTACATTGTGTTAAAAACACTTTGCAATGTTGAAGAGCCAGTAAGTAGGGGGAGAAAATGTTCCCTTCCTCCTTAATTACTGAACACAACTTGCATATGTCTGGATTTGGTATATCTTAAATACTCATCATATTTCAAAAATATATGCATAAAAACAATTTGTATTTTAAGGACGACCATCACCACCACCATTATCACTATTATTAAGGTGTCAGACCTGGAATGACATGTGACTTCATATATATATTTATAGAAAATAAATATTTATCATAAATAGTAAATAAACACGGACTGCTCATCCTAGAAACTGCAAACTTCAATAAGTTCTCACAAAATAAAATTTCTTATCTTTAAGGCTACATAACAGATAGATACTGTTAGTCTAGATAACTCATTTGTTCTTTTAGGCTTGGATGAAATACCATTTCAAATTTTTTTTATAGTTGCCGAGCAGCAAGATAGCAGCTTCTGGATATAACTATAGCAAATATCCTGCTTTTTCAGTCTTAAAGTATCTCAAAGTAAACAGTGTTATGCCTCAAACTTTAAGTCAGGGTTTCATCTGTAGCTCCTGCTAAGCCAAGCAGAAGCAGTGGAAGACAGCAACTACACAGAAGGCTATTAAGTGTGATGCCTATAGGACACCTTTCAATAACCTACCATGGGCAATAGGGCTGTGTGAAATTTCATCCAGTGTTTCGTTTCAAAGCTGTTCCGATGCATTTTGAGCTCAAAACAGGGAAATCAAAACAAAACAAAAGCCTTTGAAACAGCTTCAAAATGAAACAAGGTCACTCTAAATGTTTTGAAGCCAGGTTTACTTGGCTTCAGTGCCAGTCCCAGCTGGCAGCAGCAGCCTCCTGTCATTTGGCTGGCAGACTGGGGGCCTACACGCACCCCCAGGAGGGCTACAGGGCTGTGCTGGACCCTCCCAGGGGTGTGGGCCCCCAATCTGCCTGCCAGATGACAGGAGGCTGCTGCTGCTGGCTGGGACTGGCACTGGGCGCAACCTGCACCCAGCACTAGGAAGATTGGTGTTGCCGCTGGCCCTACCTGGCAGCACCAACTTCCTGTGATCTGGCAGGCAGATTGGGGGCCTACACCCCTGGAAGAAGTCTGGCACAGACCCCACAGCCCTCCCGGAGGTGTGGGACAGCCCCGATCTGCCTGCCAGATGACAGAAGGCTGGTGCTGCCAGCTGGGGCCAGCAGCAGCACCGATCTTCCTGGCATGGTCTGCATCCAGTGCCAGTCCCAGACAGCAGCACCAGCCTCCTGTGATCTGGCAGGCAGATCGGGGCCTCCGCACCCCCGGGAGGAGTTGGCAGGGACCCGCAGCCTTCACCAGGCGTGCAGGGGGCCCCCCAGTCGGCCTGCTGGATCACAGGAGGCTGGTGCTGCCACCTGGGACAGTGCTGGGCACAACCAACACTCAGTGCCGGGAAGATCGAGTCAGATCTGGTGCGGGGCCCAGGGCAAATCAGCACATGCAGGAACCCACCACTGCCCTAATCCCAGGGCAGAAGTGGGTCCCTGCAAGAGCCAGCCTCCTGTCATCCAGCAGGCAGATCAGGGGCCACACCCCCAGAAGCAGTCCAGCACAGCCCCCGCAGCCCTCCAGGGGGGTGCAGGTGGGCCCCCAATCTGCCTGCCAGATGACAGGAGGTTGGTGCTGCCAACTGGGGTCAGCAACAACACCGATCTTCCTGGCACTGGGTGCAGGCTGCACCCAGCGCCATCCCAGGTGGCAGCACCAGCCTTCTGTGATCCGGCAGGCCAAACAGGGGCCTCCAGCACCCCCAGGAGGGCTACGGGGCTCTGCCAACTCCTCTTGGGGGTGCTGCCCTCTCCCCCACCCGATTGGCCTGCTGGATCACAGGAGGCTGGTGCTTGGGACTGGCACAGGGCACAGCCCGTGCTGGAAAGATTGGTTCTGCTGCTGGCCCCAGCCAACAGCACCAGCCTCCTACCATTCGACAGGCAGATCAGGGGCTTGCCCACATCCCCGGGAGGGCTGCGGGGGCTGTGCCGGACTCCTCCTGGGGGGTGTGGGCCCCTGATCTGCTTGCCAGATCCCAGGAGGCCTATGGGTAAAACATCAAAACAGCATCAAAACAGTTTTGACAAAATGAAATTAAACACTGCTTTCTAAATTAAACAAAAACTCAAAACAAAATCCTGTTCTGTTGAAACATCAAAACAGAAGTCAAAGTGGAACAGTGCTGTTTCTCACAGCCCTAATAGGCAACTATGAGTTTTCAGTAAAGCTGCAACAATCTCTGTTAATAATAATGGCAAACAAAGAGCATTTTCTTGTTGGTATGTAGAAGGAACAAGTCAAACACAATGCTGGACAGCAGACAGAACTTGATCCTTTGCTAACGTTTCATTAACATCTTCCTTTGGGTCAAAAGTGGGGAAAAAACATAAATATAAATATAAATGTGTAACCGGTATTGTCACTTTCCAGAAAAATGAATCAACCATTAGAGTAACTAATTTATTTGAATGAAAACTGGATAGAAAACTATTGGATCCAAATATAACAACTATTATCCCTTCTGTTACAGCTAATTCTAGTCAGTAGCACAAGCAGTAACTAAGACTTTTTGCCTTTTCTGAATCTGTATCATCAAACCTTGCATAAGGCACAAACAAGATTCTATTGTCATTTTCTATCCTGGGCTGATCTATGCATGTCCTTTATATTAAGACAGATGAGTTGTCCCTTTGTAAGTAGTTCTTGTAGTCTTCCATGGATCTGGGTGCCTATACATAAGTAACAAGGCTGCTCCAATGAGATGTAATTACAATGCATTGGAGCAGACACAATTAATTGAGTCTGCTGGAGCGTAGTAATTACCATGCTCCAGCAGAATCAAGTGTCTCATGTATCAGTGTCCCACTACTTGAAAATGGCGGTGGAGGTGCTTTAGTTAAATTTTGGTAAATAAGCTTTAGCTAAAGCACCCCCCCACCATTTTTAAGTGCAGGGACTCTGATACATGAGATGCTCTGGGCGCTTTAATTAGAGTGGCTTTCTGAGCATCCCCGCCTTTCCTGCCCACTCCTGGAGCATGTGTATAAATGCCTTTCATTCTTAATCTCACCGTTTTCATGCACAGCCTGGATACTGAGTTCCCCATTACCAATCAGATATTATATCAGAGGATATTGTCAAAGTCTGTAGCCAATTATATGACGGCTTTTTGATCTCATCATCACAAGTGCTTGATGGGACATATCATTTTATAATATTCATCTTTGTGTATGGTGTTTCAAATTTGAAGCAACTGGCTGTCAAACGACTTTAGGTATATATGCCATTTTTCCTCATTTAAGATTATAATTACTGCTTGTATATCTGTATGATAATCATCTCATCTTTCCAGACATGTTATAAGCATATTATTATACTATATTATAAGTATATTATGATTTTAATAGCTCATGGCTACTAATATATGCTTACTCCAAGGATTTAGATATTATATTTGTCCATATATTTCATTGCTTGAACAGGTTTTTGTGTTTACAGCCATTCTTTTAATATTCCAGAAACTCACTTTTTTTCACTAAAGAACTTCTCAGATTCTTTGTCAGCGAGACTCATCATTTCTGCCAAGGCAGGGTCAATTCAATTCGTCATATCATTTGCTCAGATGGCAGAATGTACTTTTATAACTTACTTTTATAACCACATGATAATAAATTATAGACATACTGCCCAAAAAACCCCAACTTGGAGGATGAACAGACTGCCCGTAGTCTGGCCCTTTATATTTCTGGTTTGGCTTAACAGAAATTAAACTTAGTTCTCATGGTTACTGGAGCACACGAACCTTCCTGCCATGTCAAGGTGCAATTTCCAGCACCTTGAAGGTGTTTAGTCTATTATAAATGGAAAGCTCTACTGAAAACTATAGCACACCATGATGCAATCCTTCTAAAGAGAGGGACCCAGCATACAGTATGCACCAGTTTTGTCCCATATAAGTCATATGTAGGATTTGTGTGGGGCTTGTATCATGCACAGGCCTTGTTCAGGCCCTCTGTGAATTTCTCCTGAGACCACAATGACACATTGTTGCATTAGTGGTGATTTTGACACAGTGATGGAGTAAAGTTCGGGGGGGTTTTCCTGCTGTTCATCTCATCAGTAGGACGATCTGTGGCAAATTCTCAGTCACGCACATTAGTTGCAATGAATTGGCAAAACAAGAAAACTACTAAAAAGTTTTCCAAATACATGTAGAAAGACAAGGGTTTTTTTGAGCTCAACAGCCAAGCTGTTGGGAATGTCCCAATACTTTAAGCCAATATATACCTGGGGCTGATCATATCAATGGTGACTTTTGATAAGAACCATTATCCCATATGTCAATGACAAATTTTTAAAAAATCGATGACAATAAAATTAAAGGCCCAAACTCAGAAGAGAAGGAGGGATAACATATTCTTCTAAGGAAAAGGTCGTTCTGCATTACCTAACATTACAGAGAAATAGAAAAAAGGGAAACAGGAGGCAGAAAGAGCACAGGAAAGAGTTAAAGTCTCTAGGAGTCTACATAGTGAAGTAGAAAAATAAACATAAAGGCTAACAAGGAATAAAAAATACTGACTTGGTACCTTTACCAAACATGATACTGCAGCAGTTTTGTATCTTCTTTTAGTTTCATGCACTTGAAAGGCAAAAGGACCAATAAAAAATGTAAAGTGATTACAGCATTAATATGGTATCTTAATAATGGGTTATTCATTCCAGGTTTTTCTCCACTGTTGTAGAGAAAAGTGTAGGCGGAGATGAATGATTAATTGCAGCAAACACCTCTAAATCCCTGTGTGGGAAACTGGCAAACAGAAACACCATTTATAATGGCTAACTTGCCCTGACGTCTATGAGATTACCAGAAAAAAAAAAGTGTAAATTAGCTGAAAGAACAATTTAAAGCAGCCTAAAAGAAAAGCAATAGAATGTGGCTGCTGTTTCCAATACATGCTCTCTGCCAGCCTCTTTATCTGTGTGTGCATGCTACATAGTCTATATGGCATGGGGAATTAGTGTATAAGTTCAGGCAGTAATGCACATTAAGAAAAACAGAATCAGTGTAGAGGGGCTGCCATACATATAACAAGATATAGAAAAAGCTGTATGTTCTTACATGCCTTTAATATTCTTGGTCTATTTGAAATGAAATAATTTTACACCTGAAGTAATGCCACTTAAAGTCACTTAACGCTGATGTTACATTGGGGAAGAAGGATTATGTCTTTATTAGGTGAGTAGAGTGAAGATGTTACATGCCTGTTTTGATCTTACATTGGTTTTATATTTCTGAAACTCTACTGATCTGTATTTATAGAGGGATGACATCAGAATTGGCTATATAGAACCACTACACTAGCAGCAGTTAAACAACAGTGAAACTGAACTCTACATGGGTATGTGGCATGTTGTACTCCACAATGAAAAGTCTGAGAATATCATACAAAAACCTATGCAAGCAAAGTCTTGCAAGTAAGCAACTGGCAGCAGCTGTTTAAGAAAGCTATGTAATGCCAAATGGAATAACATTATGTGAAAAACGTTAGAATTCTGTACAAAGATATTGCATTACTTGGGGACTCTGAGATGTTTGCTTATATGGAAGGCTCTCCATAGAAATATTTAAATTAAATTGGACATGACTTTGAATCCCTTGTTTGTCATAACAAAGCATAACCAAAGTTAATATGCCTAATGTAAGAATGTAGCTTATTACATTATTCTTTTTTGCAGGAGACATTTTGTCCTACTTGAAGCTTACTTACTTAATGGCATGAAGAACGGTCAGCACAAGCACCAATCAATCACCATATTATCTCTGACTCTACAGTCAATCAGAATTTAACTGGCCACACCGTTATTGGGTACTTCTCAACCATTTTCAAACTGGACAGAGCCACTGTTCCTCAGGTCTATACCAATGGGGCCTTTACAATGACAGCAAATGCCTTTGTGGATAAGTTCAAACCGTGTTCCACATTGTTGACTCATGTCCATTTACAATGCTACCTGGTGGCCTTCAAGCTCTTCACACTGGTGATGATATTCCCTTAAGATGGCTGGCACTGCATACGCCAAATAAATAAAACTTGAAGTTGATTGGGGTAGAAGAGTGGTTTAGTAGAAAATGGTTCTAATAACCTTTTATAAAAAGGTAAAGTTCAGGAACCCAAAATACTACTTGTGTATTTGCCCTGTGAAATAGGTACTTGCCCTGTCAATAATCATCATACCATGTTTAACGTCTGGGAAAGGCTTTTGGTGACTAATTGACAATGTTACCAAACCACTATCTCCTCCCCTAACCAAAATCACAGTACAGGTCAACTGTATGGGCTTTGGTCCTTGAGGTACAGCCACATATTTAACTTCCCCTAATTTCTTCAGAACCATGGATCCTAAGACCATAGTTGAAGTGTCTTGTGGATCAAGATTCATCTAAGCAACAGCTATTGTTAATAGAAACACCAGGAAATTTTGCAAAACCCCAACTTTTGATAAACAAACCCATGGAATAGATAACTAAATTAAAATTCTGGGTATAATTTTTATTTTTCCCCCATGAAAAGACCATGAAGAAAGTATAGAATTAGCTGTGCACAATAGTAGAGTGCTTAGCATGAAATAAATGTGTTCTGACATGCAATTAATAGTAAGAATAGCATTAATTTGATCACTTAGTATTAATTACCAATCCATTCACATCCATTACCAAATCCATTACTGTTGCAGCTGGCAGTGTTGGAATTGCACTCAAAACCAATATACATATTATATCAAACTGCATTGTTTCTACATTGTTTTTATTCTATAAATATTATACTTTATCACTAGATAATTAAAATGACAGTAACAGCCTTGACTGGCCCTTACTGTCTGGAAAGTCCATTTTCTAACTATACAGAAATTGGTATAAGAAGAGAAGATAAACTTTCAAATTATGGGAATAAAAACATGCTGAGAAAAAATGTTTTGCACCATTCACTCCAATTTGCTAAATTGACAAACATCATAATTATAGATTTCATAGACATTAGGGCTGGAAGGGACCTCATGAGATCATTGGATCCAATCCCCTGCTTAAGGGGCAGGAAGTCAGCTGGGGTCAGACCACCCCAACAAGATAAGCATCCCAGCATTTCTTAAAGGTATCCAGAATAGGTCTTGCACCACTTTTAGGGTAGTCTATTCCATACTCTGGAGAGTCATGGTAAAGAAGTTTTTTTCCTTATGTCCAGTCTAAAATGGTCTTCCAGCAGTTTGTGACCATTAGACCTTGTCTTCCCTTGTCTGGTGAGTGTAGCATTGCAGATCCAGTTCTATCAACTATCCCCCCCCGGGTCCAACCACAGAGCCAGTTCCCCAGCCACTATGCAGCAATTAAACTATCCTCATTTTTTTATTTTCTTTCACCTTTCCACATTCCACATAAACTGCAAGGGATTTAATACATGATGGCCATACCACAAATACTTGGGATTGGGTTGAAGTTTTGGCCTTAAAAGGTTGGTCTTAAGTTTTTATGGAAGTTTGGCCAGAAATTATACTAAACTTTGAAGTAGAATGCTAAAAAAAACCAGTAAAATGATAGCAAATCATCATGAGTATTTTCACCTAAGAGACTAAAGGTATTCGGAAGATTTCTTGGTTCCACAAGGAGCTTTATTAATCTCTTCTAAGAGTTTGCCCTAAGTAATAATCAAATGCTTACAATGCCCTTTTTATCCAGTAATAATTCCCAGCAAGTTCTTACCTCTCCAGATGTTCCCAAATGAATCTTAAATCCAGGTTAGCATGAAAAGAAGAACACAGCTTCTATTTGTGAGTAATCATATTAAATGTAGGCAAGTGTTCAAAATTCTAATCAGTTTAAACAGATCCTACACTATTGCAAGGTTAAAAAATAATAAGTTACTGTGTACAAGGCCAAACTAACGGAATAAGAAAGAGCAAACAAAGATCCAACCTAATAGAGAATAGTAAGCTGTTACTTTATTCAGAATACTATGGTGATCTAAAACTATTGTACCTTATAAATAACTCATACTTGCCATTAACTTACAGTCAACTATACGCTATTATATACTGCAGCTCAATTGAATAACAAAGATTTTATATATTAGGAACTATGTGTTTAAGTGAAATTCATTTCTGATATCTGGGGAAAAAATTAAACTAAGGCTTTGTCAATAATGTGTCCATGACAAAGTATGATTCAGCTTAAAGGATTTTGGCATAGAAATGCAATTTACATTGGATGTAGTCCAGTGAGAGATTTTATTTAGTGTACTTGAACACATTCTAAATATGGCAATACGAAGTGACCAATGTGATAAAAAGATTCTCATACAATGAATGAAAAACAGTTATTCCAATACATATATTTCTCAGTTTGAAAATGTGGTAAAGTAACATTTCATACGGTACATTACAAGCTGTTCCTTAATTTGCACTTGTATGGCAAGATCATTAATGCAATGATTTGGCAATCTGAATGTTAATTTATAACAAAAATAAACAAAAATTCTAGAACAGAAAAACTCTTCCCACACTGTTGTGAAAAATATAATTCCAGATGCTATGAATTAAGGCATTAAAAGGACAAACCCAGCACCCACTTCCGCAGCAGCCAAAGCTCCCACAGCAGCAGACTCATGTGGCTGCAGTATATAAAAATGGGTGGATTTGGAGTTTTACAGCTTGTACACTGGTCTGGAATGGAAGGCAGATCAACAGGGTTTCATATGTAGAGTGAGGATGAAGCTAAGGGTAACAGACAAAAAGATTTTTCAAGTCCTCTTTCTAACAGGGGGGCCATGTCCAAAAAAAAGCTGATTCAGTCATCGGGTTGAGCTAGCCTCCCTCAGGTGGCTATGCAGCTCTTGTGAAAGTAGCTTTCCTCATTCCTCCTGCATAATTTCTCAAGCACACCAGGCTTGGAATTAAAGTTAAAAATATATGGCCCTAGATAAGTCTTAATCATTAGAAAACTAAGACTAAAAAGCAGAGCTAGCCTGAACCAGTTCCAAAAAAGTGGGTATTCACTCAAATTTTTATATTCATATTCTCTTGTTTTGCTTTTAATAAAATAAGGAATATTTAGTGTACATTTTATAGAACCTTACTACATTTTTAAACTTTTAAAAAAATTTTTCATTTAGGTACAGATATTCATTCATCTATGGTGAAGAATGCCGTGCATTCGAAAGTTTGTTTAACTCCACTACACAATGGGCATATCTACATGAGATGCCACTCTGCGCAGTATACTAATCTACTGTACAGTAAAACATCACCATCTACATGTGAACTGTATTTACTGTGTGATGAATTACTGTACTGTGCAGTTGGCTACTACCTGTAGATACAGGTAACAGATTTACTGCGCAGTAGCTACTATGCAGTAGCTCACATGTAGGCAGCAAAAGGTAAGGGGACTGGCTCTGCTCAGGTGGGGCTGGGACACTGTCCCCTGTCCTGGGCAGCTGCCTGCTCTGCTGTCCCTGCTCCAATCCACAGATCAGAGCTGGGGCTGGGAAAACAGGCATCTGCCCTGGCCCAATGAACATGTCCCAGCCCTCACCCTGATTTGCAAATGAGAGCAGGGGTTG
Source organism: Crocodylus porosus (assembly GCF_001723895.1). NCBI lineage: Eukaryota > Metazoa > Chordata > Crocodylia > Crocodylidae > Crocodylus > Crocodylus porosus. Next base: position 96,043,094 of record NW_017728906.1, on the reverse strand, counting down.
GGAGACAGGCAACTGCAGGGTCTGTTTCCCAGGCCCCATCCCTGCCAATTGGGGTACAGGGCTGAGAGGCAGTTGTCCCTGAGGCTGGACAGCTGCTTCCCACTCTTCTCCCACCTCCTAGAGCCCAGGCCTGACCCCGGTGCCCCCTGTCAGCTCAAGACCGGCACCCAGGAGAGCTTTTTTTTACTTAAATGCCTGTCTGACTTGGTTCTCTGCTACTTGTTGGTTGAAAAAAAATAGCAGACTCCCCTTCAGAAGATGCTTTGAAACCATTTATTTACCCCTGTGTTGTTTGCTCTCTGTTTCTTTTCAACAAAATTATCTTTGACTCACCAGATCTTGACTTCCATGGAAGGTTTGGCTTTCCCTTAGGAAAAAAAAACCTAGTAGAGCCTTAAAAGACAAGTTTAAAACTCTCCAAAATATCCTTAAGGCCCTGTTTCATAGCATGCAGCATAGAACAGAATACAGGATTGATGTGCTATACCAAAATAGCTTTAGTAGCATTCCGTTACACACACATTCTTGTAAAATGGGCCCATCCCCAATTCATAAAGAGAAAACCTTTTAATTGCACCAACTTACATTTGTTAGTCACACTGCACACATATACAAACAGGCAAAGTATATGTTAAAATCTGCATAGCAGAAACTGAAAGAGAAGAAGAAAGAGAGAATGGGGATAGAGAATGACACATAATCATTTGCAATGCTAAGGAACTCATAGACAAGTAAAGCAGCAATGAAGGGTCTGGGTTGTAGATACATACCTTTGACACTTGCTTTCAGTTACATTCTAACTACCCACACTGTTCTACAAAGATTCTAGTAACTCTGGGCATTTATAGCCATACCTTTTCATCCCACAATGCACTGGAGATCTGCAGGTCATAGCAGACTTGATTAATCGAGTCTGCTGTGCACACAAGCTGACACGCACTGTGCTGCGTCGTATGTAGTTGTATAAGTGGCGAATTGCATGTCAGCATGCAGAAAATGGCAGTGGTGCTCTTTTAAACTTTGAACTTACACACCTTTGATGCATTTTAATTCAAAAGCACAGCGCCACCATTTTCTCAGAGCTCAAGTGCATTTCACCACTTATACAACTGCATGTACCGCAGCACCAGGTGCTTTTAAAGGTGTCAGTGCTATGGTGCAAGCCTGTGTATAAATGCCCTCTGGTTTTATACAGAAGATTACACCCCAAAATTATATTAAGATAGATATTATCAACATGACTGAGTATTACAGGAGAACTCTTTCCTTGTTAAAACACATTTAACTTACACAGTTGTTAAATGTCCAAGTAACCTAACAGCATCCTGTTTCACTTGACACCTGAATAACACTTATAGTTCTATCCAATGTGCATGATGGTCCTGACACTGCATGACTGCAGGCAATTTAGACCTGATTCAGAGTCACTTATATCCATCTGTGCTCCACTGCAACTCTGCCAAGGATACAGACCTACCTATGACAAGGGAGACATAGGGGGGCTCTAGGTTTACCTCCCCCTGAACAGAATGTGAATCTTAATGTCCCACAACACAAGGCAAAAACCTAAATCACTAGGTGACAGACCAAGCAGCACAGGGTGTCTTCTTCTTAAACCTACAACCATGGGGCAGCTAAGCAAGGAGACCCTGACTCTTTGGCCCAGGGAAGAGGATGCTGCCCCAGCAGAGAAGAAGGGAGTTGTGGATCTAATTTTGTTGTGCATTTATATTACAGAGTCACTGGAAAACTATGTAAACAACATTCAAGGAAAAATGCAGATATCTTCACACACAGCACTCCACCAACTCCAACTGAGTGGCAGCCCTCTTTACAATATTTCTTCATGCAGCAGAGACCTCTTGGGAAACATGACCCAGAACCAAGCACTGGCTCCCCTGTCCCAGGCTGCTCATGCACCAGGAGTTTAAAGGGAGGATAGAAAGCCTAGGCCTAGAACTGCTTACAAGAGGCCTAAGAAGGTGGTATGGGCTGACCTAGAGGAGGGGAGTTGTCACCCAGTCCCTGTGGCTGCCGAGGTTACCCTGTCCCCATTTCCACCTGGGCAACAGGTGCAAATCTGTGTGCAAATCTGCTTTACAGTTCACTGCTGGGTGGGCTGTCAGGGAGCTAGCTGCTTTTCTTCCTTCTCTCTCCCTTGGAGGCAGGTAGGAGAGAGCAGATCACTGTGAAATAGTGGAGGGTCTAAGTAACATGCCAGGTGTCAAAATTAATGTGGGATACTTACACACCACACAGAAGTTCACTTTCAATGAGTAACTTCTTTGAGGCAGGTTTGCCATTTTTATCAAACGACAAATTGCTTTAATATCTGGCAGGTTATAATTTAAGGCGCAAAAGTCATATTAATCACATAACAAATGCAATCTCTGTCAAGGGCGTAAGTGCTGTCCACTGAAATGGATGGGAGGCTCGTGTGTTCCTGCAGTGAAAAGTAGGATTCACAGCCAGCAAGTGCAAGGGCTGTGTAATTAAGCTAACTGAAAGTACAGAAGAGCCTTGTGTCTACACAACTGAAATAAAACGCCTCCCAGATTCTGGGTTTTTACATCCCTTTAGATCAGTGGTCTCCAAACTCTTTTGATTGTGCACCCCCATCAGTAAAAAATTTTTGAGCACGCACCCCCAGTATATGTATATTTATATAAATAGAAATAGAAGTTCTAATATTTTCCTCCTGCACCCCAATGGATTATCTTGCACACCCCCTGGGGTGAGCACACCCCACTTTGGAGACCACTGCTTTAGAGGAGTGGTGCCACACTCATCTGGACCCACAGAACATGCGAGTGGTGTGGGAAAGTCCATGGGCTGGATCTGGAGCACAAAGCTATGTCATTTGGCCCATGGGGCTGCAATTTGTGGGCAGCATTAATTACTACAGCTCCCAGAACTGTGGTATGGCAGTAACCACTCCTCCTGTCACCAAATTTCTGGCCCTGTAGGCAGCCCCATGGCCCAGATGATATAACTCCACACTCCAGATGTAGCCTTCAGTGCTCTTCAAGGGCTTGGAAATTGCTTGAAGCGCTACAATAACTAAGACACCCCCAAAATTATATTGCAGCTTGTTTAAGTAGGAATGCCTGAATGTAAACAAATACACTAAACTGGTTGCTATGAAAACATTTCCAACTGCATCTTATTAGCTTTTTAAAATTTTGTATCACATCACTGACAAAAGTGTTTAGTCAGATGTTAGGTACTCACTTTTTGCCCTTTTACTCCACTGCAGTCACATTTTCCACAGCCACTACATCCCTGTAAATTAAAGAGGAAAAGAATTAAATTCTACAGTTAGATGATATTTTCAACACAAAACAAATTGTTGATTATGAAATAAGGATTTCTTCAGTATCCTACATTAAAAACACAAGTTCCCAAAAAGTGATTCATGTTGAGGACACTAAGCAATTAACTCAGGTAATCTGATAACACTAAGTTAATGTAGGTATGTAACTTCATGCCCCTACTTCCTCCTTGTTTTGTCCTTCATCCCAATATATGGGGGGGGGGGGAGGGTTAATTATGCTTTAGTGCTTTTACCAGAAAAAATTGTGTTGTGTAACCTTAGCACAAAACATATATAGTGACATTTTTAAAAGAATTTAGTGTTGGCTTAAATCTACTCCTACTGAGGCCAGTGAAATTTACTGTGAATTATGGTCCATGTTCTGAAAGACATGCTACTGCATATGGCTGAAATAAATAGGCTTGAATGTGGGTGGGTAACAAATAATGATAGATTTTTACATCTATTAAATAATGATAGATTTTTACATCTATTAATTGCTGCCTAATTCATTCAGTTAGTAGAAAAAATCATTATAATCTCATCTCACTATCTATTATCAGATAGCATTTTCAGGGACATAAGCTAATACATGGTTTGGGATAAGAACTATGTAGAAGGTAGTTGGTCCTCCCCTTCTTTTTTATTCTGAACCTGGGCACAGCTCATTTCTAACAAACCATTAAAGTTCTCTCAGAATAAAACAGAGTGTGTTGCATGATCTCCTGTAAACTAAAGCCATCTAGCTGCATGGAGATCTAGCTACTCCAATTAGAAATTTTAGATTTTTATTCCAACTCTTTAAATTGTCCAGGGCAAAAAAATAATTTAGAATCATGTCTATTTACAGTAGTTGCTGTAATTTAAAATCATATAGTTATTTGATTTGTTCAGCTATTTGTAAAAGAATAAAAGTTTTATGTATGCATCTCTTAACTTTCCCTGAGTCCCTTTGGAGAGAGAAGTCAGATCTACTTTAACACAAAATATGATGCTGTTTTACCTTCTTGTACACAGGTGTATAAGGTAGATTTACAGTGTGTGATTTTCAGTCAACCTGCATCACAGGGCTTGTCTGTGAAGGTGAAGACAGAAGTGGCATTTTTTTTGCAACTGGGACCCTAAAAGCACTCTACAGCCATGGCATAACACACGTGGCTGCAGACCACTTTTAAATGGCTGATCATGCAAAGTACACTCCTTAAATCAGGTAGTAAATGAAGGCGCTCTAAATAAGAGACCATAGGGAACGTCTATACAGTTCCCTGTGAGGAATAAGTGTCATGCACCTGGTCTGCCACAGGGAGGAGGCAGAGAGTTCAAGGAGACTCAAACATCCAGCTGGCTGCCTCCATGCAAGCAAGCCAAGCAATCAAGCCAGCAATCAGGGTTTGGGGGGCACTAGCCAGGTCCCCTCTTTAGGGATAGGATCCCCAGCGCCTGCTTTCACCAGCAGGCTCTGGGGGTGCAGAATCTCCCAGAGCACCCCCACTCACACCGACAGCCAGTGTAGGGCTTCCAGAGCCCTGGCTGATTTACAAAGCAAGCGGCAGTGCCTCCGTCAGTGCATGGAGGCACTAAGCCCTCGTGCACAGGAGCTGCACGTATGTTAAGTTTCAATGACGCTGTAACTTAAGAGCCTTGTATAAAACACAAAAAGTTACAGTGTAATTGTGGTGCCCTTTATAACTTTGGTAAGCACCCTGCATTTCACTTCCCACCAAATAGGACAATATGGAACTGCTGCCAACCAAAGGATGTCTTACCTCCTAAATTCCATTCGCATTCCCTTTTCTACTCAAAATGTCAAAAGTTTCCTGACTGTGGGCTCCTATACACATGCATGGAGCCTGCTCCAATTTGCTGGACATTTCTGTGTTCCAGCAGATTCTAGTATCACATGTATCAGTGTCCCTGCACTGAAAAAATGGTGGCTGGGCACTTTGAACTAAAGCTTGTTCAATGAGCTTTAGTTCAAAGTGCCCCACCACCATTTATCAGCACGGGGGACACTGATGCACGTGACACTCAGATGCTTTTAATTAGTGTGGCTCACTAATTAAAGCACATCCCTCCCACATGCCTCCCAGAGCATGTGTAAAAATAGTACTGATCTAGCCTGTATCCTTTAGATGAACTGAAATTAGCTGAACAATTCCCCTTCATAAAAGAAAAGCATTATGAGAGAGGATCCCTGGGATAGACAGCCAACTTAAAACTACCAATGTTTGAATATTTTTCTTAATCTGTTAATCCATTACCTTTTTATATAGTTGCAAACCTTTCTCCTTAGATACCAACCACAAAAAGTAGCACAGAAAAAAAACCTTGCTACAGGAAATCACAAAGATCAGTTGTTCTATGGTTATTTATATTTCTTTTGAATTTTGGAAACATTTTACTATGTTGAGGCAGAAATAATCATTCCACCAATAAACATTCAAGCAGGACAACCTACTTGTTTCTATATGTCACCATAGTGCATATATGTATAGAGGGTTAAATCTTGAACTGAGACAGATAGGAAATCTGTAGTTTAGTTCTCCAAGAAGATCAAAGTGGAACATACTCATGAGTCTGCAACTGTGTACTGTCAAGGACAACAGGCATACTATTAATATAGGTTATTGAACATTTTTTCACAAATGCATTTTAAAACATTAGTATAGGCAGGATTAAAAGTGCATTTACATGCTATCCGTTAAGATGAAGTCTAGGGGGAACAATTTGCCCTGCATACAGTCATGTTTCTTAAGAATCTGGCTGCACAAATAAATTGATTTGTCAGCTAAAATCAACCCAATTTCTTCTGAGGTGGAGGAAAACAGGATCCACTAAAAAACACACTTTTATTTATTGTTGAATGAAGAGTTTCAGCAAAAACAGGGGTGACCTAGATTCAAATCCTTTCTCTGCCTGAGACCATTAGATTTAAATCTCTACCTCCCAAGCTAGTGTCCTAATCATAATGCTAGCTGTAGGTATGAAGAGATAGATTGCTCTCAGTGTCTCCTGTTGGAACTACGCCGCCATGCATGGAACATTTCAACATCAATTACAGCAAGGAGGAGAATTCAAATGGCATAACATAAACATTGCACAGAAGCTGTGGTAGGCTGTGTGCACAAAAGCTTAAAACAGGGAATTGGTACATTTTATGCCGTAAGGTATGAAAATAGAAGAGGACTAGGTGATAAAATGTTGTGTATCAGTCTCCATGATATTCTGCGCTGGGCTGAGGAAAACCAGTGGCTGTTATTCTAGGACTTGGCTGAACAGCACAAAGGCTGCATTTCAGCACTAGGACTTGCTTGTATACTGAATGTGAGAATTCCAGCCTCTTCCTCGATCCCCTTGGGCTCCCATACAAAACCCATTTACTTGGACCTTTTGCAGGGTTAGTAAATTTCAACTCCAGTGCTCAAGATGGCTGGGGAAAAGGAATTTAGACCAGGCATTCCCTACCACAGTACTCCCAACTGAGAAAGGACTGGAAGTTGAGGGGAAAAAATAGCACTAATCTAATTTCTTTTTTTCAGAATGATCAGTCTGAGAAGTCTATGGGCCAATAAATAATAAACAGAGGAAATGGGATTTTTTTTGTTTTTTGTTAATATCAACAGATTGACCATTTCCTTTTTTTCTTCCCACAGCATAAAAATGCTGACAATTCATTTTCATTTGTGTGCTTTCCAGCTAACTATGGTTAATATTAATTATTGCTGTTTGGGGAACTGCTTGAACCAAGGGATTCTTTATAACATTCACTTCTAGATCATTAAGTTCAGATTTAGTCAGTGATAACTAACAGTTAATTTCACATAATAATGTTTAAAAAAAATAAGCAAGATTGCTCCACTTCCATTCTTTGTGGGTTCAGTGTTCACGTAACTTGAAAGAATTATGCTGTCCCTGCCCTCCCCCACACACCTAACCCTAACTGTAACCCTTTTCCCTGCCACCTTCCCACACCCCCAGAATTGTGGCTAACATCAGCTGGCAATCTCAGAAGTTAAGAATCAGATAGATAAAGAGAATGGACACCCTTCTTTCTCCTGGAGATGACCTCTGTCAATCAAGTTTGATGTACATCGGGGGGACGTCACTGCTATTTTCAGTAATTACCTGAAAATTACCTGCTATTTTCAGTAATGACCAAATGACCTTGCTAATACAGGATTGTTCTCTAGACTGCATTTCCTAGTGTTATGTTTAGACTAGAAGCAAACATTCAATAGATGGGATAGTATTCTGGACAAACAGGGAACTACATTTTTCAGTGCTGTCAGTTTAGTACCTCTCCTGTCTATGAGTTTAAGGCATATAAAGGCACTCTATCCACATCCAATCCTAATTTAACACAAAGAATATACCTGGGAAAGATGGCATGTAATTAAAAATATTATCAGAAAACTTTCTTATGTAGGGTAAATGTTAAATCCTTTGCACAGCTTTGATTATTTACAGTTTTGGTCCAGTTTTCAGAATCATAGAATCAATGAGTTGGAAGGGACCTAGACAGAGCATCTAGTCCAACCCCCCGCCATGGGCAGGAAGGAGCACTGGGGGTGGCAGGAGTCATAAGACCCCAGCCAGGTGCCTATCCAGTCTCCTCTTGAAGATCTCCAGGGAAGGTGAAAGCACCACCCCTCTGAGAAGCCTATTCCAGGCTCTGACTACCCTTACAGTGAAGTAGTTCTTCCTAATATCCAACCTAAACCTATCCTCCCTCAGCTTGTGGCCACTGTTCCTAGTGACTCCAAGGGGGTCTCGAGCTGATTACTCTTATGTATAAAACAAACTAATTACTCTTATGAATAAGTTCTATGGAATTTAGTGAAAAATAACCTTTTTATGGTTTAATTTTTTATTGTCCCATCTAATATAATAGAAAATTCTAATCCTCGTCATAGAATTCTACAGATGTTCCCAGAAGTCTAGACAGAAGAGAGCTCTTCTATAAGAGATCTCTTGTGTTGTTACTAATTTGGCCATTTGGGTAAAGAATTGGGGGGGGGGTTAATGATCATAAGATAATTTACAAAAAATTGAATTTTCTGTAATAATTAAAGTTGGCCAGAAATTTTCTGATAAAGTGTTCTTGAAAAATGTCAGTTTGTTAAGACCAAAATGTTTTGTTCAAAACATCTCTGGTTCATTGAGGTTTTATCAGATTTCTGTGCATCTGATACCCTGGAAACTCCTTGCAGTTGCTCAAGTTAAACTTAGTTTAATATTAAAAAATAAAGAAAGTAACAACAAGGAAAAAAAATCATTCAGCAGTTGGTGGCAGGTCTAAGGACCTTTGCCAAAACCAGAAAGGTTGCATGGCATAACTCAGATTGAAATCAATTTTTTTAATGACATTTCCTACAGATAGAATCCCTGCTATTTGGTCAATTCTAGCAATAATTCATAAATTAAAATATTTACCGAAAATTTCAGAATATGAGAGAATACCTGCCTCCTGTTTCTCAAACACAGCTCAAGACAATTGGTTGATTTACTAAATATTATGTTGTCTAACACTATTAAAATTAATACTTTCAAGAAATGTAAAATAAGTACCACTGAATATGCACACAGACTCATTCCTACAGAATGTAAGATTATTTTAGATGGGCAAGCAAAGAAGATTATGGTTGCCACTGGTCTGTTTATCCACTTGTTTTCAATCTTATTTCCTTTTTGAGAACTCCAGTTTCAGTTATATTTCCAAAGGAGATGTGAAAAATCCTGAATGTCAATAGATTATAGGATCATGTAGATACTGAGTAGCAACTGTTCTTCACCAACAATTCAGAATTGGACTCTACTTTATAAAATCTACTAAAGAAATATAACTTTCTAGTAATTAAAATCACTTTCATAAATTCATTTGATAGGGCACATACCTTTTGTAATTGAAGTTAACTATTAACTAGTGTTAAATCAAATGCAAACTCATTTACTTAACACAGATGAGGAGTTCAAGTCATAATCTAACCTATGTAGTTCCCAATAGCCTGTATGCAAGCTGTTGTGTTGCAAAATTATTGACTACAGTAAGCACTACCATCCTCAGTTTGCTTCATTATCCTAGAACCAAAAAGCAATTTGTTCCTTTTCCTATGTGACATGAACTAGAATATTCTACCTCCTATATATGCTTTTAAGTATAATTAGCATTACAAGTGTCTATGCACATGAACTGAGGGGAGAATAAGTGTCAAGTTCCATTTTTTTCATGAAAAAAGACAGCTTATAGCCTTTGAAATTGGTTATTTGAGTCTGAGACTACTTTTCTCCTAGCCCATACAGGATCTGTACAAAGTTTCCTCTATGCCAGGGGTGGGCTAAATGTGGCCCATGGGCCAGATGAGGCCTACCAGGTCATTCTAACCAGCCTGTGAGGCCCTTAAATATTCATTTTCTAAATTTTTTATCCACCCCCGGCTGCCTTTCGTGCGGCCCTCGATGGCTTGCCAAAACTCAATAAGAGGCCTTCTGCCTGAAATAATTGCCCGCACCTAGGCAATTGTCTATGCAATTGTCGGGAATATAGGTGCAAACTGCTTAAATCCATCTTTCTACTGGCGGCTAGTAGAAAACAAGGTCTTTGTCAAGACTGGCCTCTTGTGTTAAACTTGAGACACTCTTGCCCTGATTTTCTGTAGCACCGCATACATGCAATCTCAGCTGGACTCAAAGTAAATGACAAGTGCACAGCACCACTTGAAACTCTGGCACACAGAGTGTATCTAAACAAGATGCTTTACTGCAGAGCAGACTAATTAGCTCTGCAATAACGCATCGCTCTCCACACATGCAACACTATTAGGCCACAGTAAATGAATTAACTCTACTGTCCAACATAAGTACTATCCTACACCTGAGTAAACATGTGCAGTGAAATGCATGTGTAGATGGTGATGGGGCTAGCCTCACACTGGAGCACCCTGGTGACCCAGACAGACCCTCTGCAGCACACTGAGCTGGGCTGGAGAAGCCCCTTGCTGGAAGGCTGACTGGGCTGCATCAGAGTTTACTGACTTGCATTAAATGCATGTGTAGATGTGCCCACAGGGTCTCAAACTGGGCATACCACAATAGTAATTACTGTCAAATGTTTGTACTAATTCCCTAGGGAAATGTCTCACACAAAGATAATCCCAAGCAGCATTCAAAGAGGTTCCCACTTTGTGGTTTATCACAATGGTTACACCACATGAACAAACAGCTACTGTCCTAAGTGTTAATTATATTGTTTTGCAACACAAACCTGCCCATAGAGATAACTCACAAGGTTTTGGGTTGGGTTTTTTTTTCATATTCCCTTTTGGAGACAGTGGTTTCTGTGGCTGCTGAATCATAGAGACTATTCATACAATGCCTACTGTCCAGTTTTGGATGCTATCCTAAAGTCACAATGGTATCACTGCTGCTCCCCTGCCCCCAACCCCAGCTAGGGTCTATTGAATGCCAGTTTAAGGTTGTAGACCATAAACATTACTATTGTTCTCAGAGGGTGTAATCTCAATTTTGTCAAGCCCAATCAGTATGTCAGCTAACATTCTTTTTATTTTTATTACCAAAGCCCAGAGCTCTCATCACATACAAGGCCTCACCAATGGTAGGTACTGTACAAACACAGAACAAAAAGACAGTAACTAACCCAGATTATTTACAGTCTAAGTACAAAGACTACAGATAGATACAGAAGGAATAGGGAAACAAAACAAAACAATGAGAAAATATTGGTCAGTATGATGCATGTCAGGAATAGCACATTATCAGTCCAAATAGCAAGTTTTTTGAGTGTTCTCACAAAGCTCATTTACCTGAGATTTATTTTTTAACCGCACGATATTAATAAATAGCCTAGGAATAAATCTAAAGGAAACATGAGATCCCAACCTATGCCCTGAAATAGTGGGTTTCTCCTAAGCAATCATTCACAGAGACTAAGTATGCTGGATGACAAAGCAGAATCTTTCTGGTGGGCTGCTGTAAATTAGTAGAAGGTCAACCTATAGTAATCAGCAGGGATCCTGGTTTTCTCTGATTTAAAAAAAATCCCCAGTTTTCAGATATAAAAAACTAGCCCCAGGTAATCAGGGTGTAGTAACCTGTGCTGTCATCCAAGGGGATGGGACAAACTAACCACAATGATGCTGAATATACATGAAATTCAATAAAGACAAGAACATCTGTGTTTAAAATCATGTCAGGTGATCCTGGTTTACCTTTGGTCACACTCTATGGATAGATGATCCCAACTTGAGGGAGCTACTAGATACAGAGATTGCAGCAGTGATCATGGAATGTAGCAATTCCAAGCAAATAGCCTAGACACATGGATTCATTTTGTGTTCCAGCATTTGACCCTAAATGACAAATTCTACAGCTCTTATGTTCACGAGGTCCCTCCCAGCCTTAAACTTCTGTGAATCTGTGTGTGTAAAGGGAACTCCTATTGACCTGCTTAAAGATCATAGGATTTTCTCTTAAAAGCTTTCATGAAACACTCGGACGAACTCCTACTTACAAAAGGACAATAAACTGGTTTAAAGGATTTATTTTAAGACAATACATTTCTTGCCTATAGCCCCATTTGTTCAAATCAGCCAAAAGGTGTTTGTATTTTTAATTAAGTGACATTTAAAAAATAATTAAAACATTGTTAAATGTTGGTACTACTACTACATACAGTTGGTACCATGTCCTCAGTAATACTCTAACCATGAAACTAAATAAAATACGGAAAGACTTATTAGCAATTAATGCATTCTGGCAGAAGAATTATAAGGTATACTGGTAATAGCAGTAGCAACCTGAACAGTTTAACTTTCTTGTCAAACATTGGCCTTAAAAGGGAAGTAGTGTGTTTAGACTACTTCACTCACCAGCCAAAATCCACTAAAAGAGTAATTTTCATTTTATAAACCTATTTTTTTTCATGCACAGCTCAGAGTACTTCCAAATGGGTTCATCTTATGAACTGCTATTGTTACAATAAAAGAACAGTAGTAACATAATACAATGAAATTTTTGTTACAGACTAGTTACTGCAAAACCCTGTGCTTCAATTCCTGTAGCATCAGACAGACTACGCTGGCAACAGAATCTTTCCTATATAGATAAATTTAAAAAAACATTAACTTTGCATTTAGTTTCCTGATAGAGTCATAGGAACCATCAATAATGCTTGAGACAGATGTGGGTATTTGACCCCCACTTCTCCTCCCCCAAAGGGCACAAGGTGAGATGTAGCTCTTTAAGGTTTGCCTCAGAGGACTGTAGCCTTTAAAAAAGGGTTTAGGATTGGGGTGGGAAATTATTTGGGCTGAAAGCCCACTTAGGGAGTTTTGGTGAGCTGTCACAGGTTGGATAAGCATTAGGCCTGTGCAAAATGGCTAGTATTCACTTTGGATTCACCTGATTTGGGGGGCAGTGATTCAATTTGGTGATTTGAATCACTATCCCGAATCAATCTGGCCAAATCTGATTCGGAGATCTGGCTGCTGCTGAATCAGGCGAATCTCTGAATCGCAGAGGCCCTACCCCCTGCCTGCTCTCCCAGCCTTGGCAATGGCTCCCCTGCACACCCCAGCCCCTGGCACTTGGAAGAAAAAAAAAAAGGCCACACTCACCTGGTGCTGCCCAGTGGGGGGGTGATCCCTGCTCCCTCCCACTGCCCTGCGTGGTGTGGGGGGCTCTGCCACAACCCCTGGACCCCATCCCCGCTCTCCCAGCCCCCCCTATGGCTGCCCCACCCACCCCAGCTCCAGCCCTTTAAGGAAAAAAAACCCCAAAGAAACTCTGGATTCACTGGGTCCTGCCCAGTGGGGGGCAATCCCTGCTGCTCCCCACTGACGAGGGGGGCTCTGCACAAGTCCCCAGAAGCCCTGAGGCTTCTGCAGCAGCTGGTGAGACCAGGGTTTTTTTGTTTTTTTCTTAAAAGGCTGAAGCTGGGGTGGGCAGGGCAGCCATGGGGGGGGGCTAAGGAAGCAGGCAGGGGTTGGGGGGATCATAGCAGAGCCCCATACACAGCATGGGCCAGTGGGGGGCAGCGGGGATTGCCTGCCCCACCTGGCAGCACCTGATGAGTGGGGGCTTTTTTTAAAGCATGGGGAGCAGGCATGAGTCGGGGAGCTGGGGAAGCAGGTAGGGGATGGTTCCTGGCAGGGGTCCCCCCATGCTCCCCTCCCCCCTACTCAGCCTCCCTTCCCCTGCCTGCTACTTACCAGCTCCAAGTCCGGATCCAGCTCCCTGCTTCAGCAGGCAGGGGCTGCCCAAATCACCAAAGCTCTCCAGATCTTTTCCAAATCGATTCAGAGAGCTTCAAATTGATTCAGGCCTTTTAACTGGTTCCCCGATTTGATTTAGATTCGGCCATCGAATCAGGCCAAATCTCCTCCAAATCAAATCAGCACCTGAACCTTCACACAGCCCTAATAAGCATGCCCCCCACCCCCCTCCCACCCTGCAATAGCTCACCAAAACTCCCTAAGTGGCCCTCCAGCCCAAATAATTGCCTATCCCTGGGTTGGGGAACCTAAGCTTTGTTCACCCCTTCTCCCTGTACCCCCTCCCTCATCTTGAGTCCCCAAAACATGGCTGGGTCAGGCAGGAGCTATGCCCATGTGGGTCCCAAACAGTACACAGGAACACAGTGTGGTACCCACTTGGACTCAGGGCAAGGGACAGAGTGATGGGAGAAGGTGGCTGGTAACTGAAGGCTATCCAGGCCCAGCCAGGACAGTGCCACACTATGTTCCCCTCTTTTCTCTGCACCCCCTCCCCTACTCCATTTATCCAGTAGCTCAAATATTATCTATGTTATACCTCTATGAATCTAGTCAAAAGTAAAAACATCCACATTTTTCTCAAAAGACCTTTTCCTCAAAACCCAAATTTTGAAAACTGAGTTTCAATAATGATTTAGAAGTTAAAATATAACCAGGGTGGAGTGAAACTGTCATAGGAAATCTTATTTTAGTGAATAACATTTGCCAGAGGTTAAAGGAAATGAAATTGTCAATCGCCCCTGTTCTTTCATGTTCCTTTGTTGACTAGACAGGAAGCTGGCAAAATCTGACCTTTTCCCCTTGAAAAAAAAAAAAGTAAAACTTTTATTATTCTCGTTGAGCTGATCATCATGTTTGGTAAATTAAAACATGTTTCATAATCAACCAAGGAAATATTTAATAATATTTGGTTTACAAAAAAAACAACATGCTAAAAAGTTTAAACAAAATTAAGTTTAAATATTTTTTATGGAACAAGCCAAAACAACAGTCCATTCAAAACTGTGACTAAAAATAATTCTTTTCTACAGCAGGTCTGTGATTGGCAGCAAAAGACAGTTAGGTAAAATCCATCATTTGTCTGAGCCTGCATTGAACATACAGAGATCAGTGCCAGTGAATGCTAGGGCTGTGCAAAATGGCACCGTTCTGTTTCAACTTGTGTTTTGACAGAACGGTGTTTCATTTCAAATTTCATTCTGATTCAAAACCACTGTTCTGTTTTGACGCCGTTTTGACATTTTGACCATAGGCTATAATGGGGAAGCTCAAAACAGCCTATAACTTTGTCATTTCTAGCCTGATTTGGATGAAACCTGCAGGAATGGTAGCCTCTTCTGAAATCATGAAACCTGCCAAATGTCAAGGAGATAGGAGCAGGGGCTTCTGGGTTCTGGGGCCCTGCACCACTGACTGCTGACAGGCAAAACTTGTGACATGGGTGCTTGTGCAACTGACTGTGTCTGTCTTAGGGCACAGCAGGGTGAACACTGCAGGCCTCCTAAGCCCTGCTGTGGCCACGAAGCCTGCCAGCAGTCAAGGAGATAGGTGCAGGGGGAGTCTGAGTTCTGGGACCCTGACAGGGAAAACACAGCTCAGTAACTAACAGCAAGGTAGAAAGCAGCCCAGTTCAAACAATGCTGCTTTTATGCAGGTTTTCCATCCCTCTCCCAGAGCACTGGGATTGCAAGAGATCTCAGGGAAGGGTGACAGTCACTGGCCAGCTCCACAGTCAATAATGAGAGCACTCCTTCCCTGCCCCCCCCGCCCTGCCCTTAATTTAGTGTCTGTTTCCCTGCAGGCAAGCCCAGCTTGAGCTTTGAAACTAGAAAGATTTTTTATCATTTCAAAAAGTTCACTTGCCTCATTCCATTTTGAGGCTGTTTCGAAGCTCTATGTTTTGTTTCAGTATTGCCGTTTCAAGCTCAAAACATCAAAATGAAACTGCCAGCAAAATTTCACACAGCCCTAGTGAACACACTGATCAAGGTAACAGTATGGACATAAATATTTTTCTATGTCATTTATTTTAAGAAAACAAACACAAAAGTTCTGAAACGTGCAACTATTTTATGCCTTTCTGTTTATAAATAATAAAATAGCCCTACATAGCCTCATGTGCTCCCCATAAATTATTTAGAATTACAAAACATACGTTTTACAGTCAGCTCAGTCCATCTATCAAGTAACAGCTCATAACTAAATACTAGCACCCTAATCCGTTATCTAGGATGACAAGAAATAAAATAGGCCCTGCAATATGTGTATCGGGACTTTCTGAGAGAAAGGGATAACAATTCCAGAGCCCTGATGCAGAAAATACTCTGCCAGCAAGAAGACTATTATCTATTTGTATGGCAGTAAAAGTGAACTTACTGTGTCTCAAACAATTAAGAAGAAAAAAATCTCTGCTCTGAAGAGATAAATGGTATAATTTTGGAAACAGGACCCTGAAGACCTGAACTCTAAATCTCGTCTAGCCAAGGTGTTTTATCTCTCTGCTCTAGTTTTTCCATTAGAGGAGGATGGATACCTACCCTATAGGATATTGTGAGGATTTATCCAGCAAAGTAATAAAGTTTATATAGAGTCTTCTATTTTTTGATTTGCATAGAATGCAAATTGTCTTTACTATATTAAGAAAATATGGGAAACATTTTTATTTCAGGTAAACACATACCAGCTATGTGTCACTCAAAAATATGTACCTCCAGGCTAAGTACAGACAGTCAAAAAGCTCAAGGATGAATTGTTTCAATCTTTTCAGGTTTCTCTAAACTGCATAGATTGAACCGATAAGCAAGTGAACAGACATTCACTTTTGATTACTGAAATGCAGCCACATGCCTGCAGTGGCCCAGGCTAGAAGCAAGTGTGGGGGGGAAGGGCACTAGAGCATGTCTCGCTGCTTAGCTGGAACAGACACCTTAGGCCAAAGCTAGCTGGTCCACCCTGTGGGGGGTGGGGGGCGGAGGTTTGTGGGGGAGATACAAAGCTTCTTGGGTTGCTGGGGGACTGAGTTAACTTGAATCTGGAAGGAGTTGGGGACAGAAGTTCAATACACCAATTTAACCCAAAATCAATTAAGTCTGTTACTACATCCAGCCAGGTTTATCTTAAACCAGTTCTGGACATTGTGAAAGCAGTTTAAATGCACTGGATTTCTATTCTGCCACTGATTTAAACCTGTGTCTGCTCATTTAAACCAGTTTATGAGTAACTTCTGCCCCTAACCCAAGTGTGAGACAGAAGCATCACTACTTTCTTTCAGAAATGTTTTTACCTCCATGTCTCCGCTACCCAGGAGAAGCAAGTTTAAAGAAAGTCAGCTGTGATCTTGTTTCAATCCTTTACATCACAATTTACCATAGGAAAAAAATACTTTATTGCCTAAGGCATGTATCATCTTCATCTCTTAGCACTGACATACACAGATACAGTATGCAAGTAGTTATGGTAGGCCAATGAGCCTATAATACCTTTCAATATCTTTTTTAAAGATAGTTCCAGTGCCCCCTCCCCAGCCTCTGAGTGCCACTCCAATCCTCTTCGCCAGCCTGATCTGCTGCTATGCTGTATGCTACCTACCCTGTTTCCCACTCTGTTGCCTGCTCCCTACCCAATTTGCCATGCGCGACACACAGAGGCTGCCCATGTCCCTTGCCCCTCCCTCCTCTCACCCCACCCCCATGCCTGAAAGGAAGGATACTGAGCTCCACAAATTATCACACTTTAAAGCAATTATTATGGGACAGATTCTCATTTGACACTAAGTACGAAGGTTAATTCTACTTCCACTGACCTCTACCAATACACTTTTGACATTAGACTAACAGGACACAGAGCTTATACCTGTCTATCCTGACTGCATTTTACTGCTTCATTATTTCTTTCACTACTATTTTAATTGTTTGGGGGGGGGTTATGCTGTCAGGATGTGTTGACTTGCTCTATATCCTTTTCAGAAGACCACACTGACCAAAGTCAATTGAGATGTGACTGCAAATCTGGACAGTGTTGTGTCAGGTGAGAATGTACTGACACCAGTGCATACTGGTACTGACAAAAATGCTTCTTAAATATAAGTTTATCAGGAACAAAAAAAAGCCAAATTGAAGTTTGGAACAGTGTCCATCATTCTACAAATATGGTACAACCTTCAATGGTAATACAAAATCTGTGCAAAAATTCCATAAATATTTCTTCTGTGTCTTCAAGAAAAAGCCAGGTAATGCATTCACATCTTAGGCTGATGACAAAAATAGTTTTAATTTCACTAGTAACTGAAGAAGGACATTAAACAGCTGGTACCAAAGTTAAACATTTTTAAATTTCTAAGTCTAGGTAACTTACATGTATGAGTTTAATAACTGATGGCCAAGAAGCTTACTGGCCCAATAATATTGTTTTAAAAAATCTTTGAACACTAAGAATATTCTCTAGAAATATTTCACAGAACTGGAAGGAAAAATAACACTATGCCAATACTTTAAAAGGCCAAATAGGATGACCTGAATAAATACAAACTATTATCACCTTGACTACATCCCTGCAACATAATGGAACAGCTGATATGGAACTCAGATAAAGAATTAAAATAACAAATGGAATTAATGCCAATTAACAATTTTATGGGTAGTATATCTTACTGAACTTGGTATTTTTGACAAGATTATGTTTTGTTAGTATAGGTATGGATTTAATAAAGTGTTTGATTTGAAATTGCCAGTTATTTTGATTAAAAACCAAGTATGATACAAAATCAACATCACAGACATACAATGGATTCAAAACTAGCTAACTAATAGGTCTCAAATATAATTGTAAACAAAATAATTGAGTAGGTGTCAGAGGAACTGGTTGTTAGTACCATGCTATTTAGTATCTTTATCAATATCTCAGAAGAAAACATTACTACCAATAAATAATATTTTCAAGTGAAATAATGATTGGGAAGCTGTTAAAAAGGGAAGAGCACAACAACTAAGAACATAAGCTAAATAAAAATCACATTATGGGTTTCTATTTGGCCAAATGTAATTAAGAACAAGAAACATATCCCGTATTAAAAACTTGAAGGAATGTAGCCTGGGAGGCAGTGACTCTGAAAACAACTTGAGGGTCTTGGTGGATAATCAGTTATATACGAGTTAATATTATTTTGGATGCATAAACAAGATGTGGCAAGGTGAGGCTCCCTGACTAGCCACAGTGCTAGTTTCCTCACTTGCCTTTGGGCATATCACCCACCTGTCTCTCCTGCCATGCCTTGTTCTTAATTAACTAGGATGTTAATTAGGGCATGAGGTTGCCCATTCTTGCCCTGATGCCAGGGGGTGCTATCTGCAGCTCCGTTTCTCCCCTACACTGCAGCCCAAGCCTTACAGATGGCATCCATGGATGATAATCTCACCAGCCCCACACTGGGCCCCAGAATCCTTCAGTCCGGACCACTACTGGATCCTTCCACTTTGGAGGCTTACTCTGCCTTCATTCGGGCTACCTAGTGCCCTAAAACTATTTCCCCTCTCGAGTGTGGTGCCCCCCACCCCGGGATCTTGGGCCACACAGGCCCTAGCCTCCCCTCCAAGGCCAGTCAGAACCCCAGGCCCTCAGCTCTGGATGTCCTCC
This sequence comes from Crocodylus porosus, assembly GCF_001723895.1. Taxonomy (NCBI): domain Eukaryota; kingdom Metazoa; phylum Chordata; order Crocodylia; family Crocodylidae; genus Crocodylus; species Crocodylus porosus. The sequence continues at coordinate 96,023,861 of NW_017728906.1, read as the reverse complement.
ATGATGGGCCCCTGGCCCTTTTGACCGTTCTGGTCCTGGCCCCAGCATTGACCAATTGAGAGTACTTTACATCAGGCCTCTGCCACTAGCCCCCTTACTCTCTTGGGTCCATCTTCTTGCCCTTACTAGGGGTTAACCCACCCGGTTGTGGGAGCTGGAATAACTCAAACCATGACTGGTGTTACGGGGTCTCATGGAGACTCTCACTCCTCCCTGGAGCAGCGTGTCATTGTGCTCTAATCTAGCTCTTCTTTTCAACCCACACTCGGCCTTCCAATAGTGGAGGACTTAATGGGGTCAGGACTCACCCCTATCTCCCAGACTGAGCCCCCTTACTTGGCCTCTGGCCCAAACTACAGCCTCAGGCACCTTGGCCTACTTCCCTCACATGGAGCCACCCTCTTCAGTTGGGGCTCCACATCTCTGCCCCTTCACTTGGGGCCAGATGGCTTCCCTCCCCAGTGGGATCAGGTGGCAGTAGCCGTGCCTGGCCCCAACTACCTTTCCTCGGGGTCCTACACCCCACAGGGCTCAGGTGGTCACAGTCATGCCTGGTCCCCAACTACCTCCGGTGTTACTTGACCCATCCAAGGATAAGGGCTAGAGTTAAGGCACCCCTACCCACCTTTCACCATTTTCTGTGTGCTCCCACACCACTGAGAGCCCCATCAGGCCACCCACTCTGGGGAGGGTGCAGTTTTAGGTCATGCCCAGGACCAGGAGCCTCCAAACCATCCCCTGCAGCTCCTACCCTTACCTCCAGGATATTACGGAGCCTTGCAGCCAGACAATGTTACTGCCTCACCTGCCAACAGCAAACTGCCCTGTTTATATGGGCAGCCAGAGTTCTAAAATAGCCACTGCAATCAAGCACCTGCTGACTGCTTGAAACCGCTCTTAAAGTGACAGGCACCAACAGTGCCCTGCTATTCAAGAGAATGTTTAGCAGGAGTCATTTCAGTATTTGGCAACAGTGGTCTACTATTAGAATACTGCACACAGTTCCAGTAAGTACAGTTCAAGGAAGATGTTGAGAAAGGGGAGCCTTTTCAGAGAATGATTACAGGGTTGGAAAACATATCGAGACTCTTGGAACTCAGTTTATTTAACTTATAAAAGAGAAAATTAAGGGATTCACCTTCACAGTCTATAGGTAGATAACAGATATTTGATATAGCCAATCAAGCAGGCCTAGTTATAAAGAGATCCAATAGCTAGAAGTAGAAACTAGACAAATCCAGAATAAGAAATTAATTTTTTTAACTAGAAGGGTACTCTGGAAGCAACTCCCTTAGGGTTGTTGTGATTCCTTATCACTGGATAGGTTTAAATCATAAGCGGATGTTTCCCTCCCCACCGCTGTTCTCCCCCAAAAAAACAAGTAAATGTTAGCATTCAAGAACAACTTTTGGATTTGAACTAGGAATTGATTACTGCAACTGCTGTAGCCTGTCCTAATCAGGACAAACTTAATCAGGGGTGAGCAACTTGTTGCCCACAAAATGCACGTAGCTCTTCGGCAATGTAAATATGGATCCTGGAAAAAGAGACATAGTTAAATAAAATCATACCTATTTGTCTGATTAATTATTCTTTTACTTTTTTATTTTCTTCATTTTTCTTATTATTTATTCTAAGACATAATTTAGGTCAGGTATTTTACACTTTTACTGGTACAAGTGATAGGACACCAGTCTATAACTATACCTATAGCAGAACATAAGTTCAGCACAGATTGCTGAACTTATGTTCTGCAATCTATGCTGCAAAGATTGCTCATTTCAAAAGCTTTGAGTCCTGGCATTCTGAGCTATGTCCTAGTTTGCAGCTAGAAGGGGTAAGAAATTTGACCATCTGTGGATTAAATGATCATAAAGGTATCTCTGGCCCTAAAATCTACAGCCAGGTATAAACAGTCATCCATTTCAGAATAAGAGCAGCAATTTTATTTAATGACCTCCTTTCCCAGCTTCTGACAATCTGAAAGTGTGGGAGCAAGTGCTATTGCTTAATCCATCTCTGCAAGAGTTAATTCAGTGGTTCTCAACTGTAGAGGCACAGCACCCTGGGGTGCTATGAGATTTGTTCAGGAGTGTTGCAGCAGCACCGCCACTAAGTGAAACTGCCCCACATACTTTGTGCTGAGCCAGATCAAGAAGTGGCTGTGGCAGAAGACAGCACACCTGCTACAGCCCTTCCTGGATCCACCATATGAAATTGTACTATGCGCCTCTTCCCAGGAGGAGCACACAGGGTCAGCCTAGGAAGAACTGCAGCATGTTTATCAGATAAAACAATGCAGGCAGGAGTGTCAGGTCCTGCTGCACCTGCTTCCCAATTTAGCTCCACACAAGAAGCATTGGGCACTTTCATGTGGCTGCAGTAGCAGGACGCCAGTTGAGTTAAGCTGAGGTAGCACAACAGTGGTTCTCAACAGGTGTGCCATTAAATTCAGAAAAGTGTTGGAGGGATGCCTTGAGTCTAAAAAGTTTCAGAATCACTGGGTTACTGTCTTAGAATCATTACCTTAACAACCATCCTGAGAAGTAAAGCATATTATATTTATTTTATAGATGGGAAAATGGAAGAACCAAAAATTAAACTACTTACTCAAGGTCTCAAAGCAAGTCAATGATATAATCACCATTAGTATAACTGACCCTTAGTTCCATAAGCCTTTAACGCCTTTTAAGTAGATTCCTATCATCAAAAAAGCAAGTCCTTCAGGTGGTTCCATTAAATTTGTGTCCCGTCTCCCTCTCTGTATAAATACATAGGAACTGTATACAATTAACAGAACAGCACATTTCTATACCTGAAGGAAATGTGAAAGAATTTAATAACCGCTAAATGGGAAGCACCTTGTATATCAGTGCCAGTTGTAAATTTGTTTACAAAATCTAGTTTTATCTTAAGGTTTTAAAACATTTTAAGTGCATTAATTTAAAATGTAGCATTTTATCCATTTTTGCTAGAAAAAGCAAAACAAATATGGACAATTTAGCATGTGTATATTTAAAAAGAACAGGAGCTAAAGGGATAGTTATAAAACAAACCACCCACAAATATATCACGAGACTCATTTTCAATGCCAGCACATCTGCAAAAGTTGTACAAAAATTAAAAGTTCAGAACATCTCATTCTCATGGCAACAATTTGAATGCACCAGATGTATTCCCAATTTGCTCTCTAAAACAAAACACACTTTTAAATTAGGAATCTATTGATATTTTTAAACTCTGAATTTACCTTATATCAAGAATAAAAGAACAGCTCCACAATAATATAAAAATATTCTAAATCACTGTATCTGCTCATGAAGAAGAGTAATTCATTAAATTAACAAAAAGGGCTCCAATCCCACAAAGCACATGCATAAATTTAAGCATGTAACTAATATAACCAAGAAGTATTGTCAACTCTGACTTTATCATGAGTCACGTAAAATTAGCTATTTTTCTTAACACTTGGTGGAGTTGAGAACACCACATTTCTGTTTTAAAAACAGACCCAGTATATTTTATAAAGGTGTTTCTCAAGCTATTACGCCTTAAAAATAGGCGTAATAGCTTGAGAAACCCTGTAAGAGAACCAGGAACTCCCATGCACCAAAGGAGGACACTTTTTATTGAATATTTCATAATAAATTCCCATTTTTCACCCATCTTGAAGGGGAAGTATAGCAATTATAATGGTCTGCTTTAAAAGTATACACCTTGATGTCAGTTTCCATACATGCTTATATGCGTGCTCACATCTTGCACTGTTGGTTATAAAATCATAGAAAATTAGGGTTGGAAGGAACTTCAGGAGGTCATTTAGTCCAACCCCTTGGTCAAAGCAGGACCATCCCTAACTATATCAACTCAGCAAAGGCTTTGTCTAGCCGAGTCTGAAAAAACTCCACGGACGATAATTCTACAACCTCTCTGAGTAACCTGTTCCAGTGTTTTACCACCCTCCTAGTGAAAACATTCTTCCTACCATCTAACCTAAACTCCCCTTGCTGCAACTTGAAACCATTGCTCCTTCTTCTGTCATCTGTACCACTGAGAACAGTCCAGTTCCATCTTCTTTGGAACCAGCATTCAGGTAGTTGAAGGCTGCTATTAAATCCCCCATCAGTCTGCTCTTTTCCACACTAAATAAGCCCAGTCTTACTGAACCTCATGAAATTTCTTTTGGTCAATCATCCAATTTGTCGAGTTCTCTCTGAGTCCCAGCCCTACCCTCGAGCATATCTACTATTCTCCCCAGCTGCAAACTTGATTGCAAACTTGAGCTGCAAACTGCAAGTTTTCTCTCCACCCCAACTTCCTGGTCACTGATGAAAATACTGAACAAAACCAGTCCCAGAATCGACCTGTAGGGCACTCCACTTGATAACAGCTGCCAACCAAACATCAAGCCATTCACTACTACCTTCTGAGCCCAATGATCCAGCCAGTTTTGTACCCACTTTACACACCATTAATCCAACCCATACTTCCTTAGCTTGCTTGCAAAACTGTTGTGGGAGACCATATCAAAAGCCTTGCTAAAGTCAAGCCACTGCTCTTCCTGCATTCACAGAGCCAGTCATCTCATCATAGAAGGCAATCTGGTTAGTCACATATGACTTGCCCCAGTGAATCCATTCTGACGGTTCCTAATCACCTCCTTCCCCTCCAAAAGCTTAGAAATGGATTCCTTGACAACCTGCTCCATGATTTTTCCAGGGACTAAGGTGAGGTTGATCGGTCCCTGAATCCCTCCTTGTTTTTCTCTTGTCCAGACTAAATAAGCTCAGTTCACTCAGCCTCCCCTCATATGTCATGTTCCCCAGTCCCCTAACCATTTTCGTTGCCTTCCGCTAACCTAACTTCAAACAGCAGGGTTGCACATCCCCACCCAGACTATACTATAGGTTAGTGGTTAGGCCATTCCGCAGAAAATTGAGAGATGGCTCTGAGTCCCTTCAGGCTGAATTAGACTTCCCACTTCCCAAATAGATGATCTAACTATCAGCCCACTGTGCAAAAAATGGGCACCACCACATATACACTGCATATTAGAGCAGTAGTGTAGGGACATGGCCAGGCACCCAAGGCAAAGCAGAAGTGGCAACTTCAGGTTCACAATCATGAATTCGTAGCTGCCAACAGCAGCCATTTTTTTCACATCCCCTCCCCCAGGTCAGTGCCCAGGGTGCCCAGTTGTCCATATTGCCCCCTCATACTCCTCCAGTTACACTACTATATGAATAACCATGTAGTCCTGCTCTTGGTACTGAATTCAGTGCTGCTGTCTGTGTTAGACATCCTAATCAATTAAGCATCCCCTTTGAGGGAGCTATCTTTTGTGCAGCCCTGACTCAGGCACCTAATTCTGATGAAGAACAGAAGTTCAGACACATACCTAGCAATTCCTGCTGGCTAGCTCTAGGCACTTCCCTGATTAGTACCTAGGCATTCTGAATTGCTTTTTGGAGACATTTGTCTCCATGGTGTTTAAGCCTGTGAATTTAGATGGCCCTTTTGGGACTAGGCCTCTAGTTTTTAGGTCTTCCAATACCTAAGAGTAGCCACCTATGAGAAAAATGTGGATCTGGCCTGAAGTTTACAGTTTTTCTAGGCTTCCCTAGAGGATCAGGATTATGGTTCTGGTTTGTTTGTTTTTTTATGTTGTGCGGCATGTGTTCTTGTTCCTTTCCTCCCAGCCAAAGATTAGAACTCTTTTGATATTATTCAAGGCAGAGTTCAAGGAGTCAGTGACGTACTTTCCACCAGCTTGACTCACATGCCTATATATTTACATATCACTTTTTGCAATACAGTCATCCTAAAATGAATTAAAAAACTTAACAGCAATGGGATAAATGCTTGATTGGTGGCAAAATTCAAATGAGATTGAAATGTGTTCAGAGATGTCTATGCAATTTCTTGTAACTATGTTTTAAAAACATAGTTTTTATATACCCATAATTTAAATGAGTCAGCTCTTAAACATTATCTGAATTCTTCCTTTCACCCCAAAAAAGGAATAGCTAGCACATTTTTTTATTAACTACAAGCTCAGAAGACTCCACAGAGTTTTGAACATTCAACAAGTCTTGGCAAGCTAAACAAGAATATTCACAGAGTGGAAAGATACCTTGAGAGGCAGAAGGAAATGTCCAAAACAATGCTGTAGGACAGGAAAAGACACTGGCCAAAATTCTTATAAAAATACAGGCCTTAAGTTAGACTCAAATACATCCAATTTTAGACACTGTCATAAGTTATTTGATTTGCAAGACTTCTGAGGACCCAGGAGGACTCATTGACATTAACGGGAGCTGCTGAGTAGGTCTGAAAAATGAAGGCATTTATTTCAGTGCCTAAATTCAGATTTCAGGTGTTACCTTTGGCCACCTAATTTTCATAACTTTATGTCATCCAATTTTTTTCAGCAAATGGTTTGAATAAATGATAAGGAATGTAACAAGGACATAACAGAAGGAAACCAAAAAAGGAAATTGTTTTGTAGTCCCTAAATCCTCACTACAGGATCTCTACTTTATCATCTTACTTATTCCTATAGTACTTAATATAGATTGGGGTGGGCAAATGTGGCCCGGAGGCTGGATGCGGCCCGCCAGGCCATTCTATACAGCCCACTGCGCTTCCCAAAATTAAGAAAATTAATATTTATCTGCCCCTGGCTGCCTGCCATGTGGCCCTCGATGGCTTGCCAAAACTCAGTAAGTGACCCTCCGCTCAAAATAATTGCCCGCCCCCGATACAGATTGAATATAGTAATTTTATATCTAACATGTAAAAAATGCTAGATAACTCTCCCTAAAAATGACATCCACACCAAATCACCACACCAAAGAGATATTTTGAAAGAATCCATGTAATCAAGACCAAATTCTAAGGGCTGCCATTTAAGGTAGTAACAATATGAGGTTTTTCCCCCTCAAATTAGTTGACTAGCATGAGGTCACAGGAGAGATTTAAATATCTGCCCCTAAAAATCTTTGGTCTGTATTAAACATTAAGGCTGCTGTGTTTCTATGACCAAAAGTATTGGTCTGATAAAACACTAACTCATGACATTTTGGGGGACATGGAATCCACATTTAATCTACTGGAAAACATAAGCATAAAAATAGAATCTGTGGGAAGCTGGAACAATCAGGAATTAAAGCATCACAGAAGATTCTGTTTTCCTCGTTAAGGATACTGGACCGCTCCCTTTAGTTTTATAGTTTCATAGTTTCTAGGGTCAGAAGGGACCTGAGCAGATCAACTAGTCCGACCCCCTGCCATGGCAGAAAAAAGTACTGCGGTGAAAGGACCCCAGCAAGGTGTACATCTAGCCTCCTCTTAAAGACCCCCAGGGTAGGAGCCAGCACCACTTCTCTTGGAAGTTACCATTTTTTTTTCACCTCCTTCCAGTTGTAAGGTTATATGTCGTTATAACCTTACGACAGCAGGCTTAAAGTTCTTGTTCTGCATAATCTGCAAACTGTTTCATAAATTGTTCAAGGTCTAATAAAAAAATAATAAAATGTTAATTAAAAATGTCAGAAAAAGTTAATGCCTCTCCTTCCAATCTGTATATTTCAATTATCAGCATGTAACATTCCCCTGCCTCCCAATCTATAGATTTCAGTTATCAATATGCAAAACAAAAGATTTGTGTCCACCCCTATGACTAGGCCTCCCTGCCTGCAGACTTCACTCACTTTGGCTACTCCCTGGTGTGTTTTCTAGGTTTCCCTGCTTCTCTCAGGCATTTCACTTCTCAGAGCTACTCCTGGGTGCAGCCTTCCTGCCTGTATTCACTACTGTGAACTTTGCCTAGCTTAGCTACTCCCAGGTGCAGTTTCTATGCTAATCTTCTCCACTTGGGATCTTCCTTTCTACAGTGACTCCTGAGTGCAGCATCCCAGCCTGAGTTCCTCACCTGGGCACTTCATCTCTAAGCTACTCCTGGGCACCATGTTCTGCCCTTTTGGGTTCCTGCCTGTGCCCCTGCTGGGCTTCAGGTCCCTGGCCCAGATCTTCAGGCTCCTCTGCCTATATCCCTGGGCCTCTTTGCCCTAGTTCTGCCCTTCTCCAGGGTATGGACCTCTGGCCCTGATCTCTGGGCTCCTTTGCCCTATTCCTGGCTGCAGCCTTGCTCTCAAGCATCTTGCCCTCTATGCCCTGTTCCCAGGTTTGCCCTGGACTCAGGCTTCAAACACTGCTCCCAGACTTCTGGCCCTCTCTGCCCTGTTCCCAGGCTCTGTGCTGCTTATCCCAGCCCAGCTGTTCTGCTAGAAGCCCTGCTGCAAGGAGCTCCTCTCTCTGTGCCTGCCAGGGCTATATTCCATGACCAACTCAGGCCTGGGCTTATATGCCTCAAGCCCAGACCCCTTCTGTTCTGGTGACTTTCAAATTTTCCCTGCTACAACTGCAGGCTGCTTCTCCCACAGACTTTCCTCTTTGAGTGACAAGATTTCCAAGTGCCCTGTCACACATGGGCATATTAGATTTTACACTAATACAAACTATGGACTTTCAAAAAACCCTTACACTTCACAGGTCAGTTTGGGAATTCTTAACTTGACCTTTGTTTTTGATTTTTAGGGGATAGTGTTACCAGTTATAGAAAAAGATTTTGCTACAAAGTCTTGTGGCCATATCCAAAAAGGCATCTCACTTATAATTTTTACTGAAAGTAATGGGAGCTACATTACCTACTATAAGGAAGAGTTAGGAAGCTAATACTTTTTGGAATTGGACATTAGTCTTAAAATGATTATCGTTACTGGAAAAAAAACCCAGGATTTCTAGAGGAGTGTAAACAGCGACCACTTGTCCAAAAGAACATTTTTGTCAAAAATGAACATTTTTGACTGATTATAATGTTGTGGTATCAACAAATGTTAACCATCAAAGCAGCAAACATTGTACTCTGCATTTTATTGTCACAAAAATGGCTGAGTCATTTTGTATTTTCTTTTTTCAATTACTCCTTAGGTATGATTTTATCTCCCAAAATGCAGGTACTCTAAACCAAAAAAGATTAAGCTTAACTTACAAGGCACTGAAAACAGAAGATTGTTGTAAACTGTGCACATCATTAACCATATTTGTTCAAATAACACCGCAATTTTCTTAACTGTGATCAATCAGTTAGTCTATGCAGCTTTATGACCCAGGACCTATGTTTGAATTTCATGAGAAACATCTTTTTTAAGGATTCATGTCATCAACCAGGTCAAGTTAATCAACTCTGAATACTTAACACTCTTCTAATGGGAACCATATTTGTATTTAGCTTCTGGAGTAAGTATAAAATCATGAAAAGACTATTCAGATTAGAAAAAAATGCCTTTAATATAACTTTTTGTTGAGAACGCCAAAATTTAAGCTGGAAAGCAGATATTAATGTCATTGGAAGAGGTTATTTTAGGGAAAAATTTTGCTTACTGAGTTTATCCTCAAAAGACATTTATCTAATTTTAATAGTGGTAAGGCAACAGCTACAAAAGCTTTTACCACCATACTTAAAAATCTAACTTTAGAATATAATACACGTCAGCTGAAAATAATTGGTAACTGAAATAAAGTTACAATTACCAAATTTAGTGCTGACATTTCAAGGAATAAGAGCCCCTAATTACAGAGATTTCTATGTTCCTTGCACAAGAGCGTACTACATTAATGATTACACAGATTGGACAGATTGTGCAAAATGGGTCTCCAAGAATTGTGGAGATGCAAAAACCCCTTTTCTTCTTCAGACTTACTAGACCTTTTGGTTCAGGGTCTCAAGTTAGAGACACTAGTATATACAAGTTAGAGACACAAATATACAAATACACAGAAGGGAAACAAGCAAAGTTGTTTAATACTTAAATGGCAAAGAAAAAGTAATAACAAGCTGAACAATTAATTTTATTCTACTGTTTAGAAAATCATGACTATTGTAAAGTACACACTGAGTGTCAGCTCTGCATAGAAATCTATCACCTCAAATTACAAAGACATGTTAATGAGATCATGAAATTTCCCTTTTCTCAATAGTATTAGCTTTATCAAAAATAAATTTCTCTCTAAATAGGTAGAGTAACTTATTATACATTAATGTAATTTAATGTAAACCATATTACTGATATGCGCACAGTCAGATAATAAATGAGATATCAAGAAGACAGCAATATATTGGCTAAATTGCTTATGTGTTCTGTAAAAAGCATGCAATGTTGAGAAACTGTGTGAGAGAGAAAGAAAAGGAAAGAGAGTGAGGTAAAAGTCTGTTAAAAGATACTGGAGTTACTGCTTCAAATCAGTTTGAAGGTTAACTACATACATCCATTTAGTAAGAAATGTTCCAGTGTTCTCAAATGTCATTAGGCTCCCTTTTATTCCAAACTAGGTCTTTACTCAATTCAGTTTCCTTCATGAATTTTTTTCACTTCCTTATAACTCCCTTGCAAACTCCCCATTAAAAATAATAATTCACAAGGATGTAGAGTGACTAGACTCTGAAAAGCAACAAATATAGCTACAAAAAAGAGTGGCATGCACTGGTGAATAAAAGGGTCTTGTGTGAACACTCTTGTTTTTCTCATGAAACATAATTTTCATTTTTATTTTGTTTAAAACTGTAAAAAGTGGCTCTCTTTTGCTTGCTGAGATTATTTTGAAAATGTAAATCAAGGGTCAAAAAGAAAAAGCAGCTGGACTCCACATCTGGAGCACAAGATTCAAAGGAAATCTAAGCATCTTATAGTCAAGGATTGTTATTAGTATTGTTATTTTAACAATTAGTTATTCACTCAAGTTCAGATGCACCTCTTAGAATCATCTTACCAGTGTTTCCTTAAATGATTAGGCCAGCTCTTGATTTAATGAGACAATAGCAGACAGGTGTCAACTGCGTTAAGGACTAAAGTTATGGCAAAATGTTATTTGCACTTGATAGTGCTATGGCTGACTGCTAAAATTATCAGCTTATGCTGAATAGGGATGGAATTCATAGCTGCTCGTTCAAAGCTCATCTTCACTGCAAGGTCAAAGCTCAAATGCTGCCTTTAATGCAAGTCCCTCTTAACCTGTTATATAGTCACAGGGGGAAGATGAGAGAGACACTTTCCAGTGTTTACTGATGCAGGAATATTGAGATTGGAGTTGGATCCCAGATTCTGAGAATTGTGCTCTAGCGTTTTCAATCCCCACTCTGACTCCGCATCCTTATCCTGTATCCCCCAAATCCTGGTGCCTAATTCAAATTCCCTGTCAACTCCACAACTATTTTAGTCCCTATCCTGAGAGACAGCTCTTTGTCCTAGTCTCCCTCTTCACCACCCATATGCTCCCAACCAGTCTTCTCCTCTCCTGCATTGAAGTCAAGCTGTTTCTCTCTTTACTAGCTACAAGCCAATGCTTACCCCCTCCAGCCCCCCACCCCCAGTGACACACGCACTTCATCTGGTTCTGAAAAAATAACTAAAACATTTTTGTACATATTTTCTAAAAGAAAAAAAAAAGAATCAGTCAAAACAATTTAAGTTTGGCAAGATTAGAAACAACTGAAAACAAGGTCTAGTAACAAAAATTGTCCATTGATAGCAGCATCCTTACCCTGCCTGTAATACCATTACAGATTTGCAATACTAAGCTTCTTTGTTCTTAGATTGAACATTTTATATGTAAATGAACAACCTCAAAGGGAACATGGCTGTCAGCACCTGTGGCTGAAGTCACAAAGCCTTACATTTCAAAATAAAAAAATATATAATGGCTCACAACTGAATTGGGAGCCTAGGAAATACAGTTTGGGGGTGGGGGGAGGGAGGGAGGGGCTGGGGTACATGACTTACGAGAAAAGGCTGAGGAAACTGGGCTTATTTAGTCTGCAGAAGAGAAAACTGATGGGGGATTTGATAGCAGTCTTTAACTAACTGAAGGGTGGTACCAAAGAAGATGGAGCTGGACTGTTCTCAGTAGTGGCAGATGACAGAACAATAAGCGACGGTCTCAAGTTGTTGCAAGGGAAGTTTATGTTGGATATTAGTAAAAACTCTCTCACTAGAAGGGTGGTGAAGTACTAAAATGGGTTACCTAGAGAGGTGGTGAAATCTCCATCCTTGGATGTTTTTAAGGCCTGGCTCAACAAAGCCATGACTGGAATGATCTAGTTAGGGATGTTCTTACTTTGACTACATGACTTCCTGAGGTCCCTTCCAACCCTAGTTTTCCATGATTCTATGATCTTTTAAAACCAGGAAATTCTCCAGAGCCAAAAAAAAGTGAATGTTTAAAGAGAATTCATCTCTGGCATCCTGTTTAAAGCATATGTGCATCTACAAAAGCAGAGGACTATGTGGAACACTTGAAAAAGTTTAATTTGTTTTCTGAGTATTCACTGGACTTAAGTTGGGTTGGGATTATGAACTGTCTCAACCCAGCAGGCATTCAGAGTATGGCATGGTATACCAGTCTCTGCAGCCAAAAGCCCAAAGTGACAAAAGTGACTGGCATTCATATTGGCCATGTCTCACTCCATAATCCAAACAACCAAAACCTAATTTTTTTTCTCATCTCTGTAACTCCACTAAACCTATACGGATTTTAGGTAGTATAATATATTTGACTCTGATGGACTGTGAGATTTAGAAAAGATTCATGTTTCTTCTCAAGTTATACCTTTTGTTTTCTTTATTTTGCATTCCAGTTTTACAGGATACACATTAATACGTGCAATCCTAAATAATATAAAGGTTTCAAGAGGAAAACAGACTGAGAGAAATATGTATGTATGAGTACAGTATTGTAAAACCTTGTGATTATTGTCATGATGGGCAACAACAGCATGCTGCCGTCTGTTAGTTCAAATTTTTCTGCTTCCACGAAGATATCACTGCTTATGTTACTGAAAAACTGGAGAGGAATTAGACTCTCTCACTCGTTCTGAAAAAGCATACAAAATTTATATGATATATTGTAATCTGTACAGCAAGCTGCAGTAAACTATTAGGATTGCACTCAGCCAAAAGACACTGCACTAACAAGTGTTATGAGAGTGCTTTAACTATGCAGGGCCAAAATTCAACTCCCAATCGGCCCACTACTGTGTATCAATTTAATCCAATGACTTTGAAATGCAAAATGCAGAAACACTGTTGTTCTTGAACCTGTCAGCCCCATGGCCTGATATTTAGGGTACTTTTCCAGGAAGTAGAAATACAAGTGAGAAAGGAAAGGCTAAAACTTGGGTTTCCCACTCCCTGGGAAGTTCCACTGGCATCATGAGTTAAAAGGTAGAAGGACCCTCCTCCTCTGGTTTTTGTGATTTAAATGGAGTTACGCCCCTTCTTTGGTAGAGTAGGATGTCTGACCTGTGCTAATGGTCTGCAATGCCAAATACCCGTCTAAACATGGGGTTGGTTTTGGGCTGTAGGATCAAATGAATGGGAGCTGGACTTTTCTATTACCATGGTGGAATTCAGCTTATAACTGTAGAAGCAATGAAGCATTTATAATTGAAGTATTTTTAAAAACTTAGTCAGGCACTACTATTGAATTACTTGGGAAAGTTGTAAATTACTAAGGCAAAACAGTACTTCTCAGAACATTTTCATCCCTCCCACCATATAACCTTAAATTTAAAGAAAGATTATCATACAGAAGTTATTTTAAGATATTCTTATCCTATAAGCTCAATTACTGAAAAACCAAAAATAAAATCATCTGGGTGGTATCAACCTACTTCCATAATAAAAAGTATAATTTTTCTCTCTGTGGCAAAAGGCTATTCTTATTGTCAGGCTTGTTTTCCCCTCAGTGCAAGATACTATAGGATTGGTGTTACAGCAAATCTCAAGAACTATAAATTATAGCATTTACTGAAGTCATTGTGATTGACTGATATTAGTGTGCTTTTACTGTGGACTAAATGAAAAGAATAATTTCTGAATAAGTTGTCAGTTAGTGTCTTTCACCAATCAAATATTAGACAGTATCTACAAAAATTAATAGGGAGCTACTGAAAACATGGGAAGCTACAGTAAACACAGAATTTCTCAAAAAAATATAATCAATTGGTAAATTATTCAATTCAAGTAATGAAGTAGATGCATAATACTAATCACTTTTAAGCTAAAAAACTTTTCTTTTGACACAAGATGGAAAAATGTCATTGTAGTCAGCCAAGGAGTCAGTATTTTCAAGCTGATTTATTCTGTAGTATAAGCCCCCTTTGACAATCATCAGATTTTCCAAACCAGATATATATTTGGCCTTAAAAAGAACCCCAGAACAACGTGCATATTTTCAATACTGAGGGGATTTATTCATCGTCTTTGACCTGTTATATTTTTCCATTTTACACAAAGATGACAATGGTCTCTCAATAGTGCATTTAGAACATCTCACTGAAAATAAATGAGCCATGGCTCACACATGGGTACAGTATGTTCTCTAAGATTTCCCCAAAGTAGCAAGCACTGGCTAACAACTGCACAGCTTAAACACAAAAGATACACTTCTGAACACATCTTTTGAAACCAACAAAGTAATCATTGCGTCTAATGCCTTAAGACTGATCATTATGCTATTGAGTCTGCAAAAATAGCAATCGGCCACTACGGACTAGAAGCTGTTAATATGATACCTCAAGAGGCAAGAATTTCTCATGACTATGACATCACTCTTACACTAACATACCTCAAGAGCATTTTGAGATATAAAGTCAAAGCAAGTGCCATCAACTACCCTACAAAAGTATCACTGGCTTGGCTGGGCAATTGCTACCCCCTCTGTCCTGATGCAACAAAACACCCAGGTGTTCAAGTATTCCATATTAACCCAATAACTCTCATACTAACTTATTAACTCAGAAAAGAAAAGCAAGACATTACTGTAAGCTACAAGTATAGGACTATGTACTTTTTCATTTATTGAAGCAGTTTTGTGCTCCATCAATCAAGTTGTATATTTAACCAATATAGATTAATGTTTGACAGGTAGTACAGGAAAGGCCTAAGGGGAAAAGTCCCTCTTGACCAACCTTCTCAGTAACCCTAAAGTATTAGATGTGAAATTTGGTATTTGCAATACATTAAGAGGCTTATCCTGCATTCCTTAGCCATCCAAAATTTCCAATCAAGTGGTATTACTATGGACATACTGAAACTACATGATCATAAAGATCATACAAGCATGCACATATGCGCACACAAACACACACCATTACAATGTTTTGTTTGGTTTTAAGTCACAGACAGACACTACAGATTTAAAGATTAGAATGTATAAAAAAGTGAAAATTACTTTTTGCCTATATTTATCTAGTACATAGCTCTGCTTTTCATAACTACCATTTCTCTCCTTTTATGGTCTCTATCTCTTTCTGCCTTTTTCACAATCATAACATTAGAGTGGTTAAATACTCTAAATAACTTAAGAATGTTTTATGCTGCCAACATAATTTAGTGCAGTGGGAAGTTGCTAAACTCATAATTTCTGTGAAATGGGAAATTGTATTTTGAACCCTACTGATTCACAGTGCTGTGGCATATCACCTATATGAGCTTTTCCTTCTGTTGTCTACATACAGACAGTCAAAAAGTCTGAGGCTGAATTGATTCAGTCTTTGCAGGTTAGTCTAAGACGCACAACTTTAACCAATTACCAAATGGACAAACAATAGCTTTTGATTCAGGAAATGCAGCCACATCCCTGTAATGGCTCAAGCGAGAAACTGGGGGGTGTTAGAGCATGCCTGCCAGCCAGCCACTGCCAAAGGGGAGGGAGGAGAGAAAGACTTTTCCACCCTCCCTGCTTGAGTGGAGGGGGCATGTCCAGACACCAATTGAGGGCTAGCATGCTGGGGTGGGGGTTTAAATCCCCTCCCTGGCCCTCACGGGACTCCAGGCTCTGCCTCAGTTGGGGGGCCTGCCAGGCTTCTGCCCACCCCCACTGCCACTTGGGCAGGGGTAGCCACTACCAGACTGAGGAGGGGGGAGAGGAGGAAAAGGTAGCAGCATTGAATTCATAAAAGCTTGAATAAGAACACAGTATAACCTCATGAATCCTGCATGCTTGGGACCGAGCACCTGCTGGAAATTTGAAAACTCGGGATTTTTTAAACCAGAGTGGGAGCTGGTCCCAGAGCAGGTGAGAGTGGGGGGAGGGCAGCACTGGCTAGTCCCAGAGCAGCTCCCAGATGCAGAGCAGTGGTGTGGGATGGTGGATGGTGGCAACAGTCACCACGTGCAAGCTTTTTCCTCCACTGCTCCAGGACCAACTGCTGCTACCCCCCAATCTAGTGCACTTTTAAAAAGTGCCAGATTTTTGAGAATTCCGGACATTTGATAACCAAATTTATGAGGTTATACTGTAGTCCTTTCTCTGAAGCAAGCATGTATTGAACACAGCCACTATGCAACCTCAAGCACATGACAGAGCAACCAATAACCTTCACCTAAGATACAGCCCAATAAAACACTGAGCATGCACTCTGCTTAGTCTAACTTAAAATGAAATGTAATAAACCAGAAAGACAAGTCCTTGCTTAGGTATTACAGTCTCCCACCTTTTACAGCTTAGGCTTTATAATGTAAATGTAGTTCTCTGCATTCTTTTGTCTCACTAGCTCAAGCTACCTGCAACCCTCTCCTGTTCTCTTAGATCCGTCTCCAGCACATATACGTGCTGATTGTGTCAGGTCTTTGGCAACACCTCCCACCTCTCAGACTGGTCCTGCAGGGCTTGGTTCTGTGCTTACAGGTGGCAGAGGACCCGTCTGGTTCCCCAGCCTCTCCGCCCTCCCCCATGGCCTGGAAAAAAAGTGCTTTGCAAGCTTTCAGGCACAAGAACTCCACTTTCAGGCAAACGGAGTCTCTGCTGTTGTTCTGAGATCTTCAAGGAATGAAAGAATCTAAAAGTGTGCCAGGAGGTCAGTGAGAATGTAAATTGGTAGAAATTAAGAAAACAAAGGGTAGAGAAGGGAGAGGGGGAAACGAGGGGGAAATAATGCCAAAGGTAAGTAAGGAAGACTCATCTGTAGCTGAGTTTTCCAAGGCAGAAAAGAGACAGTCTGTGAAAAAGTAAATTGCTGGAAATTAGGAAGACAAAGAGTAGAAGAGGGGGAGAGGGGAGGAAGAAGGGGAAAGAAAAGTGTAAATGGTAAGGTCAGACAGATACCTGGTGAATCAGATGTCAGGCAGGTTATAATGTGTCATAAAACCAATGTCTATACTGAGTCCGTAATTTTTTTTATCCAGTAGATCTATGAAGTGAAGTTCGAAGTCTGATACTATCTTCAATCCAGTACATCTTAAACCAGTTTCAGCCATTTTGAAACTGGTTTATACTCATGACACTTATGATCTGTTATAGGTTTAAACCAGTTTCTGATCACTTAAACCAGTTTATGTGCAACTTCCATCCCTACCTGTTAAGAACAGGACACTCTGCAAATCTGAATTTTCCAAGTTTCCACCTTGTTGTTCCTACAGGTGTGCTGTTAGCTTGCTGGTGGAATAGGAAAACTCCAGAGCCCACACATCTATAATTCAAATAAGTCTAGATGGTTAGAATTTTATCATAAATATAGGTTTTTCCTACTTTACCTTAAGTCAAAAGGTACTCCAATACACCACATAATGGGATACTATTTCTTATGTCCTTTCTTTTGTTCCTTTACTAATCCTGTATCTGCAGTTCCCTTATCTTATACAAAACTCTAATTCTATTTTATGTATGTGCAGCTGTTCTACCATTAAAATGTTTCAGGCCACTGTGTTTAGTAGTACTATAAAATTAGGCAACCTACATTTGTTTTAGAATTTGGTCTTAGATCTTTAAATCTTAACTGAATTGCCTAATTCTACAACTGGGGTCAGGAGGTCGGGGAGCAGAGGCAAGAAGGAGAGGATTTTGAAACCAGATTGCAAGGAGCACTCCGAAACCAGACTGGTAAGCACCATAGCTCAATTAAGAACTTTAAATTAAAATACGAAAAGTAGATCTTTTATGACCACCAAATACCCTAAGAGAATTCTAGAAGGCCCTCTTTTTCCATAGAAACCCTTGTTTGGATGGTTAAATAATATCTGTGGGCATGTACAAAAGTGCAGGCAGCTGGTCTGGAAGGGCTCTAACTCATGGCGCTTTACCAGTGATCCTGGTTTTCTGTGATAAAAAATTGCAAATTCTCTGATAAAAAATTGCAAATTCTCTGATAAAAATCCCAAAATTGGTGGTTAAAATTAAATGCACCCCCACAGCCCTCCTGGACTCCCTCACTCCCCATCCCCAGCCCTCCAACCCTGCTTGTTCCTTTTCCCCCCACCACAGCCCCTGCCCCCCAACCCTGCTGGAGGGGGTTCCCAGCTGCCAGAGCTGTGGGGCCAGGGAACCAGGTCTGCGGGGACCTGCAACCCCTAGATCTGTGGGGGGAGGGGGGGTGGAGGCAGGGCAGATGTGCACTGTCCCCATGCACACAAAGGAAGTGTGGCCAGGGCAGCATGGAGCTTGCAGCAGCAGGTAGCTTTCGTGCATGGTCCCACTCTGCCCTGCTGCACCAGTCACACATGCTGCACTCTGGAGAGCCTGGGAGAGGACAGCAAGGCAGGGAGCACAGCTTTTGTGACCAGGTTTTGCAGCTGGCCGGGCATTTCAGTTGGGAGGGGTGAGCCTGAAGCAGCCTCCGGTAAGTGTGTGTGTCGGGACCTGCCCTTCCCCACTTCCTTCCCCTCCCAGCAGGGTTGAGGGTTTCCCTGCCCCTTTTGCAAACAGCTCCTAGAGGCTGGAACTCTGCCAGCCTGCAGAGCTCTTTGCACAAGGGGGAAATCCATGCTTTCTCTGATAAAAATGGGAAATCTGTGGTTTTCTCTGTTTTTCTGTGGGAAACGGAAAACCAAGATCCCTGGTGATAAGTCTCCTGGTAAACAGACTGACCATCTGTCATTTTAATACAAAAATGTTAGCAGGTTATTCAGAACAAAAATTAGAAACATATTTGATAGCTTCCTCAATAGTTTATTTTTCCAACCTCTCTCCTAAAGCGTGTATCTTTTAGATATAAACAAAGTTACTAAAAATGGAACTTCATATTTTGGGCTACTTCTGATCTTAGGTTTTGGCTGAACAATAAACACAATAAGGAGGAACACAATTATCTTTTGTTATTATTTATTGTAGATTAAAGACCAAGAAAGTAACCCTTACATTGTTAGTGCAGATTTTAGCTGCACAAATTTTAGATGATGTACATAGCTTGATCATTTCTATTGCTTTTATAACTGTGTAATTACAATCCATTGAAGCCTTGCTGTCATTAGAGCAAAGACTTCTTGGAAAATATATTCTTTCCATGGCCAAAAAATCTGATGGGCTGTGACAGTCTTGTGACTACTAACACTGTTAACCTTGTAGCTAATGGGTCTGCCTTTTTCCTTTACCTGCCTTCTCTTTGGGAACAGGATTTGGTCAGGCACTGCAGACATGTAGTACCTGTGGGGGAGTGGGAAGGCGGAGGCTGGTATGAGTGCTGATCCAAATGCCTTGCAGCTCTCAGCTGCATATTGCATTGCTAACCATGGGAATAAAATTAAAAACCAATGGTTTTCCACCATTACTCTCAAGTTGAAAGTGTTTAGAAATTGTGCAGCTACACCCTACAGTTGTGAAGCCATGACAAGATAGGAACTTAGTCCAACATTGTGGAATCAACTCCTCCAGAAACCGAGGACCATCACAGCAAACTTCATAACCTTCTGCTCCTGGTGTAAAGTGCATTTTCTTGATCTTACCTTCTCTAATATAAACATATAGGACCGCATATAAATATATAAATTATATTTATACACACATACATACACAGACGCACACTGTTGTAGCAGGGCAATGGGGTGTGCCTGCTCCTTTAAGGGAGCTAGCAGGCTACAAGGCTGTTTGCAAGTGGCAAAGGGGGCTAATGAGAGACTCACCTGACCAGAAGAGGGCTCAGGTTGGAGCTACGTAAACCCAGAGCCTGAGCTGGTCAGGCAATCTTTCCCTGGCACCCACAAGGTGAGGAGCTCCTGGCAAAAGGGCTCCTGAAGGGACTCAAGTTAATATAAACTACCCTGCAGGCTAGGGAGCAGAGGCAAGTCCCTATGCAGAGGAAGTGTTTTACAGGCAAGTGGCCTTTGTTTTATTTTCAATCCTCAAAGAGTCCCTTAGCCCAGAGAAGTGTGGTGTGCAGGATAAGGAGGCCGGGAGTCTGGAGAAGGAGTGGTGTGAGGGACTGGAGGGGGGGAGGCAGAAGTTCAGGAAGAGACTGTGTAGGGGACCAAAGGGGGATCCAATGGCCCAAGGGGGGCTAAATATGTAAATAAACAACATCACAGAGAAAAAACACCCAGAAGGCTTTGGGCGTGATGTAGGGGAGGTACAGAGCCACACAATGAGCCCTTAAGGTAAAAGGTGCCTGGAAGAGGTGCAGACAGGCTGAGAGGGTCTACTAGCCTGAGGGTGCAGGACGGTGACTAAGGGATCTAGAAGGGGCCCAGTGGTGATTGGCACAGGCTCAGGCATGCTCAGAGCCCACAAGCAGCCTCCCTTATATAACCTCCAAAAAGGCAAGTGATCCAAGGGAAGGGCTGCAGTCAAGTTGGAGCCAGAGAGGGGCTGCATGGCTACCAAGGGGTGGCATCACGGCTGCCCCCAGGCCACAGGAAGGCAACAACTATAAAAAACCTAAACCAAAAATGTACCACTGTACGTGTACTTTTCTCTGGGGAAAGGATATGAGAACACGTACATGACAAGCATGTACTATAATAAAAGAAAGGCCCAAATTTAACCAATGTCTACCAAATCTGGCTGCTTTAATTTTCACCTGGCCAGACTGACATGCCTAGTGCATGAACTGGTACTTACAATCACCATTGAAGTCCGCTGGATTTTTGGGTGCTTCATGCTTCTGTATAAACTAATTGTTACAAGTGCACCACCAAAAATTAGCATATACATTAAAACATTTAATCATTAGGTTAAAACAGCTGCTGCATCTGATTCGGGATAAACCATTTTATCCCAAAACCAAGTGCAATTGTTCAAACAGCCATGTCCATTGTCCTGGAATAAATCCTAAAAAGGTTCATGGGAAAAGAAGTGCTAACAGTTTATTCTGAGACATCACAAAATGTGTCTAAATAGTTATCCTGGGGCTGCATCATTGCATCAATAGAAGAAAAGCAGTACATTCACCTGCTCACTAAACCCAGATTAAAAGGGTGATGCATATACAAGCCAGTTTTGGAATATTTCTGTTCTGAGACAAACACAAGCACAAGCCATCCAGGGAAAAATTAAACATCTGCTCCTAGCTTAAGTCACACAGGAGGTCAAGGAATGAGGTTCTAAATCCTGATTCAAAGTCTTGTTTTATTCAGTAGACGGTAAGATCGTCCATGGGAATCTTCATTTTAAGGTGAAACTGAGACATTAACTTAGTGAACCAGACTGACCAGCAGGGCGTTCCCCTATTCCAGGAGAAGACTGAGCTTCAGGGATCCCTCCACAAACTACCCATATGCAGATCTGAAATGAAGGGTTTAAAAAGGCTTTCCAGGGTATTTAATTTGTATGTAGGACTTACTTCATTAGCCAAATGTAAAACGAAGCAGTGAGGGTACTACTCTTACTACTACCAGTTTCTCAACACCTTTCAGTGTCTTCGCATTTTCCCTTTCTCCACAGATCACATGCAAGTGTTAGATATAATCAGGCCCTTCATGACCTGGCTCTTGAGCCTCTGCACCTTCACCCATTTCTAGATGTGACCAAGACTGCTCAGCTCTACAGAACTAGAGTTCCTAATTCATATTCTACTTAGTTTAGTGGTAGGTTCATCTGCTTTTGAAGATGAGAGAGCTAAGCTTTCAAACTTTGTTGCCATGAAATTATGAATGTGATATTAGGAGTAAAATAAAGAGTTAAAGGCAAAGCTAATGAAACACTGAAATAAATAACTAATGATGATCTGGGACAAGATCTAAACTTATTTAAGGGAACATGTTTGTCATTAGTGCATTTTAATACTGTTATTTAATCTGTTTATCTAATTCTTCACATACAGCTAGGCTTTGTGCTGAACAAAAAAATGCCTTTACTCTAGACTAGCAGACTGTGTCCATTCCACAAAAAACGAACATCCATTAATTTCATCTAAAGGTCATAAGTGAAATGCCTTTGGGAGATCCCATGCAACCTTAAAATAAAAGTCACATTCCTAAAATCTGAACTATCTAGAATTCAACACAATGTCATTATTATTTCTTTGAAAATGTAAAACAATATCCCACTTATAGAAAAAGAAATATTCCTTTAAAAAATGAAATACCAACAATGAGAATTTTAAACTTCCTTGCTCAGAAAGCATTTTTTTAGTTGATCACTTTCCATGTAAAGAAGTCATAACACTCATAAATATTCAGAGAGTGTGTTCTAGTCTAACATTCGTCTACATTCAAAAAAACACTTGTTTGTACTGGTTCTTGTTCCATTTCTTGTGGCAGTCAAATCAGCTATCCACATCACCTCTCAAAAACTTATCAAATATCCTTCTACTTAAAGAGAGTTCCTGCAAAAACATGGTCTTGAAATCCTGTGTGTCCTGTATATTACATGTGTTCATGTATACCTTTAGCAGGATTTACTTCTTATATTTAACACAAATAAAAATATTGTATCATTGGAATATGATTAATCATTACCCTTAGCCTCCTTTTCCTCCCCCTCCAATATTTTTTCAGTGTTTAAAAACTTCCAAACTGTTTTTTAGTGTATAAAATCATATTTTTAAATCATGTTATTTTTCCTTTTGTTTTACCATCTTCAAACTGGCAAAAATTATCAATTTCTCTACTAGTCGTATTATGCTGTTTGCTCAGGGTGTATCACATTGCAACTAACTGACTCGAATAATTACTAAATACCCAAGACAAACTCTTTAATTCTACCATTCTATAATGACACTTACTCTATGGAGCTGATATGTTATGATCTGGATAAGCTTAAAATGTGTACTAAGATCAGTTGGAATTCCTTTCACATACATAGATTTTTGTTTCAGTTTTTCATACTGTCATGCTTAACTACAGGTTAAGTTTCTGTAACAAACTTCAGTTCCAAAACCCCTGAATAGTGAAACTACAGCCTAAATGTAATACATTAGAGTTTATTTATAAAGCTTTGAAACTCCAATTATGTCTGGATCAGACCGCATAATAATTTGACTCTACATATAAGAAAATTTGTTAGGCAGTAAAATAAAATGATCATTTTGAAAATCACTTACCTCCTTTTTGTTTTCAATGATAAATAAGCACTACTTTGTCACGCAAAGTATTTTTTTCTTTTAATTATTTACTTAAGAGTACTCTGGGTAGACCTACATCTACATTAATGCACTTTTCCTAATACACATTAAATTTAGTACCTCCAGTGTGAGGTACTAAATAAATGCGCATTAGACTACCCTAAAGTGCAGTACCAAAAGTGCATACTTTTTTTAATTGGTGCTTAACATGCAGTAGCTTATTTTACTGTGCATTAGCATAACTGCACAGTTTTTTATGTGGCACTTTAATGCACGATAAAATAAACTACTGCACATTAAAGCGCACATGTAGACGTGCCCTCTGTGTTCCTTATTACTTCTGTACTGTCTCTGCATCGGACCAGTTCTGTGATGTTTATTATTATGTGCCAAGATGCGATTTAATTGTAAATACTTTCTCTTTTGATGAAACAGAAAGCACAAAGTATCTCAACAGCATTTCCATGATAGGAGGAAATCACAGTTTATACTCAATTCTTGATGTACTAAATGACAGACGATGTGCAGCAGATATCACAGGCTACATTTTGCCAATAATTCACAAGGCCTGTTATTAAAAATAAATGTGTTTTGCTGTAGTGCTGACACAGTGAAAGAAAAAAGAAAATCCAAAAGGCATCTAAGATAATTCTTTTTGAAGTTCTATACTTTTAGTAGCAATTACTGTTCTATTACTATAAATATCATGAAACAAGTTGCAAAAAAATCTGTCTCCCTCTATTCAAGAAAAAAAAAACACTGTTGCAGTTCTGCTGTTTCTTTAGCTGCATTCAGTGATTCTACCATTCTTCAGCTGTTTCAACAAAGCATTTAGCTAATTTTAACAATTTCATATTGATGGGATACAAAGCTGCTCCACATGGAAGCCCCGAATAATTTGATTTTTCTGTTCTATTATGCTAAATGTTAAGCACTGGAAATGATAAGAATAAAAGCAAAACTGTGCAGTGCTAAAATTAGAATTGACTGGAAAATTTCCAGGGGGGGAAAAACTGTTCCATCAAGTCTTTCCATATTTACAGACATAAAAATATGTGTCTGGCAATATTTTATCCAATAAAAAGACTAGAATACTAATAAAAACACAGATAAGCTACTAATGCTGTAACAGGTACGTCAAAGTTACGTAATCTGTGAACACTGAAGTACTGGTCTATCAAAGTTTAAACAGTAAAGTATTCAGATGTTTTAGAACTGGAAACTTCATAACCACACTTCATTATGCTAGACTGGGCCTAGCTGCACTGCCAGTATGTGAAGGGGAAACTGAGTTTGAGTAAATGGGAAACGGGGTCTCAAAATCAAGTTACACTTAATAGGAATGGGTAAAAGAATCTGCACCCATTAGAATGTACTTCCTTCCACCAGCCTGGAATAGAAAACAAGAATCCTGAATATCACCAGGAGTAGATACAGACAGTCAAAGGCTAGGTACAGACAAAAAGCTTGCAGCTGAATCAATTCAATCTTTGCAGGTTAGTCTAAGCTGCATAAATTGAGGTCCAGGTGAGGGAGATCCCCTGCCCTCCATCAATGCTGACCTCATGAAGGAACACCTTGAGAGGCTGGATACCTTCAAGTCAGCTAGCCCTGACAATCTACACCCCAGGGTACACAAGGAGCTGGCGAGCATCATAGCCCAGCCCCTGGCATGGATCTTTGAGAACTCCTGGCACTCTGGTGTAGTGCTCAAAGACTGGAAGAAGGCCAATGTGGTGCCGATCTTCGAGAAAGGGAGGAAAGTAGATCCAGCAAGCTACAGACCCTTCAGCCCGACCTCTATCCCAGGGAAGGTCTTAGAAAAGTTTATTAAAGAGGCCATCCTTAATGGACTAGCCAATGCCAACATCCTGAGGGATAGCCAGCATGGGTTTGTTGCAGGTAGATCTTGCTTGACCAATCTCATTACCTTTTATGACCAGGTGACCTATCACCTGGACAAGGGAGAAGAGATTGATGTCATATATCTTGAC
>NW_017728906.1:95983928-95996860 GCF_001723895.1 Crocodylus porosus | reverse complement strand
AAATTGGATGCTTATCTTGCTGGGATCCTATGACCCCAGCTGACTTCCTGCCCCTTGGGCGGGGGGCTGGACTCGATGATCTTCTGAGGTCCCTTCCAGCCCTAATGTCTATGAAATCTATGAAACAGAAGTAAACAGCCATTTACCTTTGATTCAGGAAAAGCAACCACTTGCCTGCAGTGGCTCAAGCCAGAAGCCGGGGGAGGGTTAGGGGCTTCTGTCCTGCATTTTCTGAATCAAAAGTCAATGTGTGTTTATTTGCTGATTAGTTCAACCTCTGCAGCTTAAATTAACCTGCAAAGGCTGAATCAGTTTAGCCTCAGGCTTTTAGACTGGTTGTACTTAGCTTGCATGAATTAAATAAAAAGACTTTTATTTTGCTTGAAAAATGAGCCATCTGCCATCTTAATGTCCATTAAGACATGAGATCTTGGGGAAGTTTCATTCATAGTGTTTTTTTAAGCAGCCCTTAAAAGACCAGTAAGAGATTACTATATTTCCTGGCTTCCTCCTTCTTATCCATCCTTGGGTCCTGATGCAAGTTTGAGTTGTTCTTAGGATGCCCTAATTTGTGTTAGTTGTCAGTGACCTGGACCACTTCACATTTTTGCTCCTGTGATGGCTACAAGACTCCTGCCTGCTGATAGCTCTCCTAAGTGTGCACCTATCTGTGAGGCACAAAAGGGATGGAGTGACGCAGAGTCTGCTCTACAGTTATAGAATCATAGCAAATTAGGGTTGGAAGGGACCTCAGGAGGTCGTCTAGTCCAACCCCTTGCTCAAAGCAGGACCATCCGCTATATCAACCCAGCCAAGGCTTTGTCTAGTTGGGTCTAAAAAACCTCCAAGGATGGTAATTCCACAGCCTCTCTGAGTAACTTGTCCTCGTGCTTTACTACCCTCCAGTGAAAACATTCTTCCTAATATCTAACCTACCTTGTCTTGCTGCAACTTGAGACCATTGCTCCTTGTTCTGTCATCTGCTACCACTGAGAACAGTCCAGTTCCATCTTTTTTTAAACCAGTCTTCAGGTAGCTAAAGGCCCTGGGGCACTCCACTTGATAACAGCTGCCAACCAGACATCAAGCCATTGACTGTTACCCTCTGAGGTAAGGTTAACTGGTCTGCAGCTCCCTGAATTCCTCCTCAGTCTTCTCTTCCCCAGACTAAATGAACCCAGTTCACTCAGCTTCTCATAGGTCAGTGTTTAAAAGTTACTATTAAATGCACAAGTGACAGAGTGGTGGGGCTTATAAGAAGTCCTATGAAAGGTAGATAGAAAATTGCTCACTTCTTCAGTAATCAAGGAAGAGGAGCCTTTATTTGCAACAATAAAATTCATCAGCTTTTGTTAAAACCTCGTAAGGTAATCTTCATATTCTGCTAGTGTACTCTGACCACTTCCTACACGATCTCTCAGATGTCAAAACATTCAGAGGTTTTATGCTTTCTTCATGTTAAATAATAAAGATACTACCATATATTTTAAACTTGCCTTCTACAGTTTAATTAACATTTAAGCAGATGTCAGTCTGCCATTACCAGTTTAATTACCTGCACAAATTATACAAAACAAAAAACTCCCTCAGAAACATAACACTCATCATAACAGCACAACTTTAAAGGGAATGTCATCCTTTTTTTCTATGTGTATTATTAAAAAGAAATCCACAAACAATCAGGCTGAAAAACTCAGTATTTTGCCCCAAGAACAGTGTGAGTAGACTACTAATATACTTTAATTCAAGAGGAAATTCTTAAATAACATATCACAATTTCTAAATTTCTGGGCCAATATTACTATTTTCTATTAGAGACAGAGAGAATGTTACTGGCATTTTCCATGTTTTTTTCTCCTGGACATCATTTCATTCTTTAAAGAAATAAGTAAACTGTTGAAATCATAATGACATAAGTTTCAATCACTGCAGTCAGACACATTAAACTTCAAAAGCCGATCCACACTGATCCCAGAGACTAAGCAATATTTCAAATATAGACTGCTAACCCCCACTGGAATCAAGCTTCAATAGTCACAATAGGGGCATAGGATGCAAAGCATTTAGCCAGGCATTCTTTTGTCCAAAGGTAGGAGGAAGGTTCTGCTGAAAGGCTCCCATTCTGACAGCTGAACACGGCTTATCTGCATGTCTTAGCAACATAGAAAGACAGTCAAAAGAGAGTAGGAACATCTCTGCCCCTCAGGATTCAAATTACACTTTGACTCTTGGCGGGGTCTACAAAAAAAATTGTCCAGGGTTGGGGCTGCGTGCATGGGTCCCTGCTAGTACCGCAGGGCTGGGGCCAGTGGTGGTGGCAGCCAGACGGAGCTGCTGTCACCTGGGCTGCTTAGAATGACACAGGGTGGGCCAAGGGCTCTGCACAGTGGCACATGGGCTCTGGGTTGTTGAGGGGGAGGAGAGAAAAGCGGGGCTGACAGGCCCGTGAGGGAGTTCTCCTCTCTTATGGGGGGGGCGCTGCTCACCCCAAGCTCCACCGTTATTCAAATCCTGCTGCCCCTACTGACCACCTGAGACTCTGACCTCACTCTCTTGAGCAACTGGACAGACTTGTGACAGTCAGCAAGGGGAAAATTCAGTACTGGTTTGCCACTGGAGTGACTTTACAGTCTACACTTGCTCTACCCCATTTTGAAGGCTGCTGCCTGGAAATAAGGCCCCATCACCTCTCCCCTGCCTACTGCCTACCCCCCCTGCCCATTTGCTTGTGCTCTGTATGCTCCTCCCCTCCTCACTCTCCCACTTCCACCAATCCACTAATTCTCCATATGCTCCAAATCCAGAACTGAGACAGTGAAAATCCTTCACAGGAGCCTGCCACTGATGGGTAGTGGCAGTTTCTAGTATGATTCAGGATGTCTCTTTGAAGAGCTGCTCGGAAGCAATTTTTTTCTATAGAAAATTTACTGTACCATAGATTTGGCTTTTTTTTAAAGCTTGGTTTGGGGGTTTTTCCTCTCTCTCTTGCCCTGGTGCAAGTGGCTAGGATTACTTGCTTTATGGATGTCTATATTTCTGAGATCAACAAGGCCCTGAAAGAAAAGTTTGTTTTCAGGGAAGTTTAAAAGTCTTTCCTTACATTTTTGTGTCTAGTTCATAGTTTTTCATCAGAATGGCCTGACTCCCATTGGGTTTGAGTATATTCAATGAAATTATTCCGATACTAAGCCTGAGTATGTATTTTCAAATAATAAGTACAACTTAACTGTAAAATAGGATATATGAATAAGCTTCATAGTAAACTATTACTTCAGTTCTTCCTGTAAGAGGGGAGGGAAGTAGATGATTTTTATACCGGTAAAACGTTGAAGTAAGTAAGTATGCAAAAGTACCATTAGCCATACTACTTGTTTGGGTATAGTAGGCTTATAGTTTTCATTAGGAAAAGAAGTCCATAGACTTGCTTAATTATGAAGTGTAAGATTTCAGCTTTTAACCATAAGTTGATTTTGAGAAGAAACTGTGTTGGCAGCATCCATGCAGTTTCCAGATCTACATATGCAAGAATACTACATAATTTACAATGCAAAAAATCAGTAACTTGAAGAAAAGTTCATGCCATATGAAGAGGCACAATGGGCATGTCTACGAGACATTTACTGTGGAGTAGGTTAATTAACTCCACAGTAAACATCACACATCTATACATGCACCCCTATTAGGATGGATTAAACTAATTTACTCCGCAGCACTGCACATATAGATGCTACCCCAGCTAGCTGGCACATGAGGGTTTTCCAGTGCTGGGGCTGCCTGCCAGCTAGCCCCATAATGTAGCACCTTTGTGCCCCAGCCTTCCCCTCTGTGCTGCACTGAACAGGGGGGAACAGCTCCAAGGTGGCAGGCTGACCCCTAGAGTCCCCTGCTGCCTGGGGCTGCTCAGACCTGGCTCAGTATGCTGTAGTCCTGGGTGCATGTTCACACCCAGGAGCAATACACTCCAGAGTTTATTGCTTCACATTAATTGCACATGTAGACATGCCCCCTAAGTACTACCAAGATACCACTCAAACTACAAATAACGTTCTAAAAAGTTTTGTTGTTTTCACATATAGCAAAGCATGCAAGATGTTCACACTGATAATGGTATTTTATGTACAGTTCAATGTTTGTTTCTTCTCAGTAGCATATTCCAAAATGAATATTTTCAAGGGGAAATTTCACAGGGGATCCATTTATGTCTTACATAACCATTACATATAACATCTATGTTTCAAATTATTTCATGGCTTTTAAGACAGCTGAACCACATTTATCTGAAATTTGGGACAGTAACTGAAAACAATACAAGACATGACCTAATCACAAATGAATAGTACCATGTCAATTGATTTCATACATTTCCTTTAGACAGCATACACACTCCTCAATGTGAAAACCCTTGCCATGTAATTGCACATTAACATTGTAAAAATGGAATGTACTTTACTACGTGCAAAAGGAGAACTCTAGAGCTTTTCATTCTTTGCTCACACTCTATCATAACAAGTGAGAATTTATGTCAACAAAGTACTGCTTAAAGGTTCAATCCTGCAAGGTATCAAGCACCTTCAACTATTTGAAGCTAACAGAAACAGAGGTCGCCAAGAACTTTGCTTGCTCTTGTGCTAAATGAGTATTGCACATAAATCATTTTAATAACAAATTAAATCAAAACAGTCAGTGGACCAAACTTTTACTAACATATACAAAAACTACATATTTGACTGCTGCAGAAGTCCATTCTGGCTCAGAAGGATACATGGGCTACAACAAAAGTAAGACTGCATGCTATACTCAGCTGAAACTGAACAGACATAAATTCTATACTAGGCAAGATTACCTTCCACAAGCAGTGTGCATACTTCTACCTTGCCTTTTACCTTCCACATAAGATTTAAGACATAGCATTAGAAAGGGCCTCCTATCCTAGATCATTACCAGGGATCTGGGTTTTCCATTTGCCACAGAAAAACGCAGTAAAAAGTGGATTTTCTCATTTTAAGGAGAAAAACCTAGATTTTCTGTTTTTAGAGTTGTGCCCCCCCCCGCCCCCATTAATGGGCAGGGTTACCTCGCCATGGTGGCACAGGGCTCCCAGTAGTGGCAAGGAGCCTCCCTGCCCAGCTGTACTCTGGCCTCCCGCACCAGGTCCCACTTGCTGCTCCACAGAGGCCCCAGGGGAAAAGCAGCAGGGCAGGGACTGCAAGCCTGCAATGGCCAGCCAGCATCAACACCTCACAATGGGCTCCACTCCAGTCATGCTTCATGTGGGTGAGGGAGCCAGTCTCTACTCGGGCTGCAGCAGCCACCACCTCCAGTGGGCAGCAGCCAGGACTCAATCACTGCTGAGGGCAGGGGGCTGCAGACCTAGGTCCCTGGCCCTATATTCCTGGCAGCTAGGGGCCCCCTCCACCAAAGCTGGAGGGTAGGAGGGTGCAGGTGGGGAGTGAGGGCCATCAGTAGGGCCAAAGGGCTGTGGGTGGGGAGTGAGGGGCACCAACAGGGGTGGGGGTGCTGTGACTTGGGAGTGAGGGGCAATGGCATGGCCAGTAGGGGTGTGCAAATCAGGCCATATTCAATTTGGATTTGGATTCAGCCTAAATCGAGGGACAGTGATTCGATTCACTGATTTGGATCACTGTCCCCAATTCGATTTGGCCGAATCTGAATCTGAAGATTTGACGTTAATTCAGAGAATCAGCAATTCAGTCATAGACACAGATTTAAATGTTTTTTCTATATACCTCAAGGTACCAGGTGCAGTTCGTGAACACTGCATTGGTGGGGCAGATGGAGCATCCAAAAGAAGTGTGTGGGGGGGGGCCCACATGCTCAGTGGAGGACCTGGAAGTAGACTGGAAGTACTTCAGATCCACTGCTAAGCACACTGAGGAAGCTCCCACACCTCTGCAACTGGGTGAGGGGGAACTCTGGGTGCCCTGCTCCTTTAAAGAGCTAAAACTGCTAGGGGAAGAGCCCTGGCAGTGAGTTGGAAGCCCCAGCTGCTGGTTACCAGGGCAGCCAGAACGAGCTAGTGGCACACACCTGCCAGCAGTCAGCTGACTGGAAGGGGCAGGGCCTGGCTCATACATAAAACCCAGGGCTGAGGCCAAGAAGGCAATTTCCTGCCAGCAGCCAAGGGGAACAGTGCTTTCCCAGAACAAGCAAAGGGGAGAGGCCAGGCTACAGGTACAGCTTTTGATACTGTTAAGAGGCGGAGTACCCTGGTGTGGCTTGAATAATGTTGTAGTCGGGTAGCTTGAATTTATGTTACAGCCCAGGGGCTTGTGTTTTGTTTACTGTTGTATAAGACTGGTGGCTTGGGTGATGGAGGAGGCCTCCTAGGGGACCCACAGCAGTGTTAGGGACCCCGGCAACAGAGAGGGTGTGGCATTTGGGGTGCACAGACCCCAGGCACCAGTGGGGTACTGAGCAAGACAGGGCTGCAGAGAGCCTCGGGAGGACAAGGAGGCCAAATTACAACAAGGTCTAGACCAAACAATGTCAGTACCATCTGTGACTTGGGAGTGAGGGGCAATGGCATGGCCAGCAGGGGTGTGCAAATCAGGCCATTGAACACCTTCAAGAGAAAATTGGATGCTTATCTTGCTGGGATCCTATGACCCCAGCTGACTTCCTGACCCTCAGGCAGGGGGCTGGGCTCGATGATCTTCCGAGGTCCCTTCCAGCCCTAATGTCTATGAAACATTAGGCTTGGGGCATGGTAAAGGAGTGGTTGGAGCCACGCGTAGCCCATAAGGCTAGGGTGCCCCGAAACACCCATCGTGACCTCTATTTTGAAGTGGGATGCACCAGGGGTCTGGGAACCTATGGGGTCCACAGAACCAATCAAAACCATGCCCAAGAGGACTTAAAGGGACTATTAAACATTCCATCAAAAATGTGGCAGGCGAAAATAGAGGGTGCCCATTGGGCCAACTTGCCAAGGTAAGGGGACCTTGGGGAGATCACGGCCATCCTGCAGGACCCCATCCCGTGACATGCCACCACCCCAGACCCAGGAGGCACCAGGCACCGAGCCCGAGGGCGGAGGAATGGTTTCCTGTGTGTTCCGCAGCAGACCTGGAAGTGGACCGAAAGTGCTTCTGACCCACTCCCGGGCCCATCACCGAGTGCGCTGAGGATCCCCTGTGCTCCTGTGGGATACTCCATCCACCCCGCCATTGCAGCGTTCATGAGTCGCCTGAGGTATGTAGAAAAAAAAAATTAAAACTGTATCTATGTCCAAATTGTTGAATCTTTACAAATCTCTCCGAATTGATCTGGAGAGTTCCAATTCAAGTTAGAGAGATTAAAGGGTCTCTTGATTAAATACAGATTCAGAGATTCGGCCACCAGATTGGGCAAAATCTCTGCCAAATCAAATCAGCAACCAAAGCTTCGCACAGCACTAACGGGAGGGCACAGCCCTAGGAGCAGGGGACAGCTGCAACTAGACCCACGTCCTGGTGAGCAAAGGAGACAGGGAAAACTCTGATTTTTTTTTTTCCCCATAATAAAAAACCCATAAACAAATGCCAAATTTATATTTAGAATGTATTGTATTATAGTGTTTGAGGCACTGATTGATTTACAAATTGCTTTAAAATTGTAAAATAGATCAATAAAACACTGTGTTCAACTGATACCTATCTATAGGGTGGTGTTTCATTTTCATTGCAGGAAAAACATCATTTTTGGGGAGTTTTAAACGGAGAATTTGCTATTTTTAAATAGAGAAAACCAGGATCCCTGATATCACACACAGGCCTCTGCTACCCAGAAACTAAGTGATATAATCCTGCGAAGTGCTGTCTTAAGCTTTGTCTCTTGGTTTTATACATCCTGTTTATTTTAGTTCCAGAAGAAAAGAATCATATTAGTTACTCAGGTTGGATTGTAAGACTTCAAACATTTTAACTAAACCTCGTCTCATCCCCCAACAAACACTTGCACTTTTAGTGCAACATTTCTGAGTCTATGGTGTGAATTACTTACTTACATATGCATCCATATATTGCAAGGTAGCCAGAACTGTTTCTTCTTATTCCACTAACACAGCGGTTCCCTATCTGTGGTACGGGTACCACCAATGGTACAACCTGTCAATGGTATGTGTTAACAGATTTATTATCATTATTTTATATAACAAAAATTTGCTGGTGGTACTGAAGGTTGTATCCCTTTAAATTGGTGGTGTGCAATCTGTCAGAGTTTGCAAACCGCTGCACTAACAGATACCAGAGTTGTCATTGCCATAAAAGGGACACGGCACAATCTGAAAATTCCTAGGATGTTTGAGCCTTCTCTCTCTCTCGGCCTATTTTTCCTTTAGCATATAAACTGTTTGCGCAATTGATTAATACATTCAATTCTTCTTCAAACTCCCAAATAGTCCTGTTCCAATTGCCTAATGTCTCTTGAATCTATAGCAATATATTTGCACAGCTCTATTTGGGTTTCATTACTGTCTTCAGTCTTGAGAAACAAATGTCTCTAGACTATTGTAGACTGTCACTAAAAACAAGTTAGAAAAGAGATTTTCTTCAACTAGATAATGGGTTCATCAGACTAAAATATTTACACAAATTGGCAGAAAGTCAAACTTTTTATATGACAGTTGTAATTGAAACATTCAAATGTCTGGAACACCCATATTCTAACGGTACAAACCATGTTAGCTGCTTTGTTCTGAGTTAAGCACTATACATTGTACTGAGCTGCAGAAATAACAACCATACTCCTTTTGGGAAGCAAAATGAATTGTTATTGCATGAAACGAGAGAGATTTTAAAGTGCTTAGAATTGGCTTAACTCTGCTCCCAGCAAAACCATTCCCCACCCCCCCGAGCAATTTTGAAAATCCTATCCTAAAGAGTCATATAAATAATCCTCCCATGAAAAAAGACTGAAATGTTTTGGTAAATTAAGATACTTCTACCCAGTAAACTCTGATGCTAGTGGTTCAACATCAATGCACTGTCATAATACAGAGGAAGGCCATAACTGGAAAGCATACTGGCTAGAAAAAAGGTATTATCACTATCCCCACAATATTTTGATATCACCTCCAATTTGTTTTACTGATATGGCACTATAGAATCCTAGAAAATTAGGGTTGGAAGGGACTTCAGGATGTCATCTAGTACAGAAGTTCACAGAGATTTTCTTATTGCCTACCCCCTTCCAGATTTATCAGCTACCAGCATACATTTTTATATTTTAACCCCTTAAATGCCAATTGTTATTATAGTGAAAATTGAATCTGCCATCACAGTTTCTCCTGTGTACCCTCCTGAGATGTCTTGTGTACCCCCAGGGTATGCATATCACAGTTTGGGAGCCCTTGATCTTGTCCAACCCACTGCTCAAAGCAGGACTATTCCCAAGTATATCACCCTAGCCAAAGTTTTATCTTGCTGGGTCTTAACCTCCAAGGATGGTGATCCCAAAACCTCTCTGGGTAGCCTGTTCCAGTGCTTAACCACCCTCCTACTGAGAGGTTTTTCCTAATACCTAACTTCCCATTAAGCTGGGTTCAGCTATATCATCCTTACATTTATATGCACTATGGTTATTTCAGATGTGATGCATTTCTTATAGGTTATATTAAGACTGGGATTGCAAAGCCTGATAATGATTTTCAAGTGTCATTCCATAAACAACGAATTTCCTTCACACCTGGGGGAGGTTCAAAACCTAAATGGCTGAAGAAAGTAACCACAGAAAATTAGTATCTATCATGGGCATGTCAAACAGCCTGACAAATAGACCCTGAAAGAGACCCTGCTTCAAGGCATACCATGAGCCAGGTCCTTCCAGACAATGAGGAATTTACATTTTTAAAGGAGAGACTCTAGCATGTGCATCACCTGCGAACAAGCTATTGACAGTGGGGAAAATGAAGTGACTGCATGTTTTCATTTTCTTTGAAAGGATGCAAATATTCTCCTGGTCATAACCATACCAGAAAAGACTTCTCATCTAGTGAACCCACATTTCCTGGGGAGCACGGAGTTTTATGCATAGTATGGGATCCCCGAGAATCCACTGGATACTATATGGAAATGACTAAATAAGAAACCCAACTTAAGTCTTGCCATGACAGCAGGGGTTTTAGTTTTCATTTTTTAGACCTCCTATGCCTGGGGAAACTGAAATGATCTTAGGCCGTCAGCTGACAGGCTGAATAGAAGCTGCATTGTTGGGCTTAAGATGCAGGGTCAAATCAGATTATTGTTATGGCATTTTCTTTTGGATTGTTCTTGGATTGTCTGTATCTCAACATATGGCTTCTGATTTCTAATGCTTGTTCTTGTTTTTATAATAAATATATTTGTTATCTTTTACAACTCATTTTCAGTGACAACTGATTTAAGAACCATACAGGCAGGTCTTGTCCAAGGAAAAGGGATCTCTCTTTTCTGAGTGCACACTAATATAAGGGTAAATTTCTTCTAGCCAGGCAAGATCCTCTCTGCTAAGAGCAGGCAAGACCTAGGTGAGGTCAGTAAAGCTGTAGCTCCATTACTCAGGGATGCTACATAGCATCTTAGTCTGTTCTTGGTGGTCAAGCAGAAAAAGGTGGAGAGGGTTTGGGGCCTGAAGAGAACCCCTGAAACTGTGAGAACACCTCAGGAGTGTCTCTCAAAAGGTGTACCTGACAGCATCCAGTGCCAGCCTGTGTCACAGGTATGATGGTACCACTGAAAATCCAGACTTCCCATGTAGTGAGAGAGGATTATAAACTCCAATGAGGTTGCACTGATGAAAATCAGAGACAAAGCAAAGCCCCAGAATGAACTGTTCTTTTCTTAGACCACTAGTTGCCATGTACCTAAAGATGCTTCATATATTGAAGAGGAATGCCAGACTTCAGGCACATTTTAAAAGTTCATCATTAAGTGTGCCTATACATGAGCAGAGAGGCTGCTCCAAGGTGTTATGATTGCAGCATGTCAGAGCAGACTCAATCTGCTGCAGCATGGTAATCTCCATGCTCCAGCAGACTCCACTGTCAGGTGTATCAGCATCCCCAAACTTAAAGAGCCCCTGCCACCATTTTTAACTAAAGCTCATTTGACAAACTTTAGTTAAAGCTCCCCTGCAACCATTTTTTAAGCACGGAGGCACTGAAACACAAGATGTTTCCAGCACTTTAATTGGAGTGGCGCTAGGAGCTGTTCTACTTGAAGTGCCCCCTTCCCCCACTCCTGGAGCACATATATAAACACCCTCAATTTACAACTAATTCAAGGTTTCCAAGAACTCTCAGTTCAGATATGGATCATAATCTCATCAAAGCATTAATCTTTCGGCATGCTTCTTCCTTTACTTTATTTATATTAAAAACTGGCAAAGCTCTTCACCTCCGACTTCTTTCACTATTGACACTGAAATAAAAAACTTCATTAGGTCAGAACTAGCAAGGGTGCTTATAAAGCATTGGTGCAAGCTGCATCTCAATTCCTTCCATTGCCTTCTTTGCTTTTTCTCCCTCAAGAATACAAAGAACCCATTATTTGTTACTCACTTCACCTCAATTAGCTCATAAGGACAGAGTACATTTTTTTTTCCCCTAAAACATAATTTCCAACTCTGCTTATACAAGTTAATTTTTAAATGAACTTAAGGTCCTACATATCTACTTTTACCCTCATTGAAAGATATGCCTACTAAATGAGAACTTTATTTGTGACTTTCCCTTTCAGATAATACAATACAGCCTAATAGCAGCAAAGTAAGGTAGATCATCAGGATGCTTTTACCTAATGGAATTTAGTAGTAAAAGTAGCAGTGCTTGTTGTGGTAGAAGGGCAGTAATTATAAAAGCACATAGAGGACTAGGTTTTTCAAAATGGATTTAGGCACCTACTTAGTCTCATACATTCTCAACTTGTTCACTCAACTCCATCAGCAGTAGCCAGATTCTAGAAACTGATTCTTGAAATGACGCAGTATGTACGGCTTAGGGTGGGGGGAAGGTTGTTTCTACTCCTTTAAGAATTTCAAAACAAGATTGTTTTGCAGGATTGTTACATTTCTCTGAATATCCATTACCTTGTTGGTAATCCTCATTTCCCCAAATTAAGCCAAACTGAGTTTAGGCAAGTCCTAAATGAGAAGGCACCACAGACAACTTAGATGCTGTAGGAAGATACATTACTGATTCAGCTTGGTGACATATTTTCCCTTTGAGTCAGTATTGAAAGAAGATGCCAGTATAATATTGTACTGCTGGAGGTGGTGTTTGTGGATGAGTTTTGAAACAAAGACAATGGTCCATTTCAGTCATCTGAGATCCCACAACCCTCTCCTTTTTCTTCAAGGCTAAGGATACCTAATCCAATATTTTGTTACCAACTCTGGATCATATGCTTCAGACACCAAGTTCCTCCTGCAGTTTCTACTGGAGTCAATATTTTCCTTTACTTCCAACCATTTGCTGGGTTTTGTTGAATATTTTACTGTATTCTACCTGCAAGATGCTGCCTCACATCGTGCTTTAAGGATTAATTGTTAATATCGGTACACATTTTAAAGTTGTCACATGTAAAAACTCCATATTTGGAAAGTATTATTCAGAATGAGTTAAAATTGTTCCAACAAGAAAAAATAATACCTTGCATTTGTATGATGCTTTCCCACTGTAGAACTCACAATATTCTACACTGTGAATGCATCTACACATGTGCTTTACTGCAGAGCTGACTAACTAGCATCACCGTCTGTATTAGGGCACACTGAATTAACTGTGAATCTATGAAACTCTGCTGTAGGATAGAACACCACTGCAAAATGGTTTAAGTCGCACCCACCCCCACCCCAAAAATGGTGACTGTCATCCAAGAATCCAGCAATGTACATAAGTAGCCCAAAGTACTACTTCCACCTGTCATTATGTTATTCATTCACCTAGCTATCCAAAC
>NW_017728906.1:95962223-95983433 GCF_001723895.1 Crocodylus porosus | reverse complement strand
TGCAGGGCAGGATTTATGAAGGTGTGGGGGGCTGTGGGTGTGTGTGTGTGGGATTTGGAGCCCAGGGAGGGGGGTTCCCGCATAACCTGGCAGGATGTGGGGTACTGTGGGTCAGGAGGGAGGGGCAACAGCAGGGGTGGGAAGGCTGTGGCTTTCAAGTCAGAGGCAGACAGACACACACGCACAGACACACACACAGACACTGACTAGCAGATAAGTGTTGGGGGAGGAAAGGCATAGGGGAGGGAAGGGGCATGGGAGCAGATCAAAGCCACCACAATGAAGGAGGGAGTGGGACACAGGTAGGGACAGGGGCTAGGGTGAATGGGGCCCCAGGGCTGGAGCAGGTCATGGGACACAGCGATGGCTGATCCAGGGACACACTCCAGCTACTGTGCACACTCTGAGGGGAGGCATGGGGGACACATGCCTCCAAGATTTGTGTGTGAGGCAGAGGCCAGCTTCTGCTGCGTGCCGGGCTCTGCATCCTGCTGCTGTTACTATGAGAGCTGTGCAACGCCATGCTATGCCTCCTGCCACGGAGCAGGCAAGGGACATAGCACAGCCAGCATGCAGTTCCTGGGGAAAAGGCAGTAGGGTGCAGTGCCCAGCACGCAGCGGCAGACCACCTCCACCCCATGCACAAATCTGGGGGGCACATTTCTCATTAAAAGCTGGCTTTTCCCCCAGGCAAAAATAAAACACATACAGAGTATTATTTGAGTTTTCAGTCCCTCACCTGTCCAAAAAAACAAAATTGTTTTTTCCATGTTCTACAAAATCACAGTAGCTGCCTCTTATTCCTTCTTCTGTAATATGTTCAAAAATACCTTTATAAAGGCACAATTTTTCTTTACATAAGTAGTGCTGGTTTCTCCCTTGTCATAACATGTTTGCATACCTAATTTTAATCTCAGTTTTTACAATTTAGAATATATTAAAGTAAGCTTCACAGGTCAATGATCAGCAGAATCTTCAGAACACCTTTTAAAAATGTAAATATACTACACTACAGTCTTCTGGTAGAGTAACTGATTTTACTAACCTTTTCTATAATTTTGTAAGCATCTCTTCATTCTTAAGTTCCTCAAGAGCTCTTGAAAATTTACTATCTGGATCTGGAACCTGATATTCTTTAAACTGTTAATCTATTTTTGGCATCTAACTTTCTAACCAGTTTTCAGTTTTATTATAAAGTGTTTTTGCTTTTTGGTTTTGGGTTTTTTGTTGTGGTTTTTTTTTTTTTTTTTTACAATTCCCAACATCCCATGGTGAAAGATGATTTTAAAAATAGTTTAATTGCAATAGTTTCGCTTCCTTTTTTTCCCCATCTTTCTGGCCTCCTGCTTTAGATATTCTTTCTATATACAGCAAAAGCTTTGTTATCCAGCACCCATGGGGAATGGGGAGTGCCGGATAACAAAGTATGCCGGTTAATTGAGAGGCCTGAGCAGGTATCTTTGCCTGTTCAGGCCACCGCTTCTCCCACCGCATCAGGAGCATCGCCAACCCTCCCACAGGCCCCGAGGGACAGGGAGGGGGGCCCCACGCAAGCTGCTATGCCCCGGGCCCTGGGGGCTCTGCAGCACAGGCTGCTTTGCCTCAGGCCATGGGGACTTGGCAAAACTGGAAGTGCCACAGTAGGCACTTCCAGTTTCACTTTTACCTTACACGCCAGCATGCCAGTTAATAAAGCATGCCTTCTTGTAAGGTGCTGGTTAAGGCAGCTTGTACTGTAAAATAACTTCTTTTTATTTATTATCATCATCAGGAGAAACTGGAAGTCCTCACACATTCAAGGAACTATGACATGACCGGAACAACAGAGGCTTCTTGGGATAGGTTGACTGTCATGGATGGGTACAAATCGTTCAGGAAGGACAGGCAGGGGAGAAGAGGAGGAGGAGTTGTGCTGTATGCAAAAGAGCCGTATGATCATTCAGAGCTCCAGTATGAACTTGGATATAGTCCTGTTGAAAGACTCTGAGTGTAGGTCAGAGGGGAAAGCAACAGGGGTGATGCTGTGGTGGGAGAAACCAACTAGGGGTCATGCTCTTCTCCTTGACCCACTGCACACAAACAGGAAAGAATTAGTGGGAAATGTAGAAGTGGATGGCAAGTTGTTGGGCTCAATGAGTAGTAATCAATGGCTCAATGTCTCACTGGCAATCGGTATCAAGCGAAATGCCGCTATCAAGTGTTCAATATCTTCGTTAACGATCTGGAAGATGGGATGGATTGTACCCTCAGCAAGTTCACAGAATCATAGAAAGTTATGGTTGGAAGGGACCTCAAGAGGTCATATAGTCTAAAGTTTGTGGATGACACCAAGCTGGGTGGTGTAGTAGATATGCCAGAGGGTAGGGTTAGGATTCAGAGTGACCTAGACAAATTGGAGGATTGAGCCAAAAAAAATCTCATGAGGTGCAATAAGGATAAGTGCAAAGTCCCACAGTTGAGACAGAACAATTCCATGCACCGCTACAGCCTGGGGACTTACTGGCTAAGCAGCATATTTGCAGAAAAGGACTGAGGGGTTACAGTGGACAATAAGATGGAGCAGTGTGCCCTTGTTGCCAAGGTGGCTAACAGTATACTGGGCTGCATTAGTAGGACCATTGCGATCAAATCAATGGAAGTAATTATTCCACTCTATTCTGCACTAGTGAGGACACATCTGGAGTACTGTGTCTAGTTTTGGGCCCCCACTACAGAAAGGATATGGACACGTTAGAGAGAGTCCAATGGAGAGCAACAAAAATGGTTCTGGGGCTGAAGCACATGATTTATGAGGAGAGGCTGAGGGAACTGGGTTTATTTAGTCTGCAGAAGAGAAGACTGAAAGGGGATTTGATATCAGCCATTATCTACCAGATGGGTGATTCCAAAGGGCTAGACCAGGGGTGGGCAAAATATGGCCTGTGGGGCAGATCCAGCCTATGGAGGGACTTTCTCCAGTCCTCAGTGGCCCCTTGGTCCTGCCTGGCCCAGGTGCCATCCAGACCATGGCACATCCTGCTGCCCCCTGGGCACACTGCGGGGGGGGCAGCTCCCCAGCTGAACTGCTGCCTTTCTAGGCAGCCGAGGTTATGGTGGCTCCTTGCACATGCTGCTGCCAATGGTCCCAGCCCCATGGTACTGGTGGGGAACCAAGCACATAGCCCCAATCCCACCCTACCCAACACCGGCTCTGGACTCAGCCTGATGAAGCAGAGCAGCTCCAAACTAGCTGCTACCCCTGCACAAAGCCTTGACCCTGACCTACCCCACACCTGCTCCAGACTCACCCACCCATGCTTAGCAGCAGCAGCAGCAGCGGTTGGGCAGAAGCTGCTGCGCAGAGTGGGGGAAAAGCAGCCCCTCCCCCTCACTGCTGCTGGGCCCTTCTTACTGCTGCCGCCCAGAGCCCACACCTGCGCTGCCATGCAGATACTCTGCACTACCACCACTGCCCTGCTGGGTGAACTGGAGGCAGTGGCAATGGTAGCAGAGAAGAGCTGCAGGGTAGCCCGGGCATGAGCTCTAGGCAGCTGCAAGCAGAAGGGCCTGATAGTGGTGAAGGGGAGGTGACACTTTTCCCCTTCACCAAGCAGCAGCTTCAGCCTGGTCACTGTTTCTGCTCAGCATAGGCGGGCAGTCCGGAGCAAGCATGGAGTGGGCTGGAGGCAGGGCTGTGTGTGTGGGTTCTGGCTGGTCTGCTCCAGCTCAGGTGAGTCCAGAGCAGGTGCAAGGCAGGCCAGGGAGAGAGGACTGGGGCTGTGCATTGTTGCCGTGGTGCCGCAGGGCACATAGGCTCCAGGCTGTTGCTGAGGGTGGGGTACCCAGAGGGCAGCTCCCCAGAACTGCCTCTATGGCCTGCAGGTCAAAATAATTGCCCACCCCTGAGCTATGCTGTTCCGAGTGGTGACAGATGACAGAACAAGGAGCAATGGTCTCAAGTTGCAGCAAGGGAGGTTTAAGTCAGATATTAGAAAAAAACTCTCTCATGTAGAGGGTGGTGAAACACTGGAACAAGTCACCTAGAGAGGTGCTGGAATCTCCATCCTTGAAGGTGTTTAAGGCCCAGCTTGACAAAGCCCTAACTGGAATCATCTAGTTGGGGTTGGTTCTGCTTTCAGCAGGGGGTTAGACTAGATGACCTCCTGAGGTCCCTTCCAACCCTAATTTTCTATGATCCTATGATCTTTTAGCCAACTCAGAAAGTGTCATCTAGAGATGCTGTACCTGCAATTTTAACCAGTAACATAGCAAAGCCGGAGGGAGGGAAACGGGCAAGCAGGGCAACTGCCCCAGGCACCAAAGTGAAGGGGTGCCAGCAAGCACTGCCCAGCTAGAGAGCGGAGCATGGGATGGAGCCACGAGTAGTTCACTTGGGGGGGGGTGCAGGAATGGGGGAAGAATGGCTCCCACTGCTGCACATACTCCTAGGCAACCATGGGGGGAAGGCATGTCCCCCAGATCTGTGCACAGGGTGAGGGCAGGCTGCCACTGTGGGCACCAAACTTAGTTACGGTTCTGATTTTAACTAAATCACAATAATTGAAAGACATATTTAAAGGCCTCTTTCTCTTTCATGTGTTTACTTTGTGTACTTGACATCACTTATTACGTTCCCCGTTTCATTGTTCTATTAATGATGTACACCCTTCCTTCAGCTTTGCAAGAGGCTTTTTGCCAGTAACATGAAGAACAAAAATGAAATAAGCAGAACTATGTACAGAGAAAGCAGGGGGAGGGGAAAGGAGTGGACCTAAGGATATTTGGTATTCCTAATCTTGGATCCACATTTTAAAAAATTTAAATTTCAAGAGAATCCTTTCTTTGTACAAAAATCCGTAATTTTCCAAAAAAGTTAGGCAGCAACACAATATTACATAATGACAAGAAAACATAGTGAATTACATAATGGCAATATGTTGACATTTTCATGAGACAATGGGTCTGTGCTGCCCATGATCAAATGTAACCAGAAGAATGGAGAATGCCATCTGCTTTGCCTAGGCCACAGCCTGCTGGTCAGGGCCCTGTCACAGGAGATGTCAGTTCAAACCAAACCCTTCTGGGTGAGGGTAGCCAAGAACCCAGTAAATCCCAGTAGGTCTCCCAGGGGCAAAACAAGT
This sequence comes from Crocodylus porosus, assembly GCF_001723895.1. NCBI lineage: Eukaryota > Metazoa > Chordata > Crocodylia > Crocodylidae > Crocodylus > Crocodylus porosus. The sequence goes on along the minus strand of NW_017728906.1, from coordinate 95,978,313 downwards.
TCACTCTCTGGAAGTGCAAAGATTACCTTCTGCCTAACTCTAGAATGGAAGAATTATGCCTCTCTATATAATGGAACAGGATCAGCCTCTGGAGGAATGCACTCAATTACCTAGATAGATGCCTTAAAGGTGGAATAAACACAGCTCTCCTGAGCAAGGTACCCAAGTCTAAAGCAAAGACACTGTAGAGGCAAAATATAAATTTGATCATTATGTTTACTGGTAATACATATGTCTTTCCTTTAATGTTAAATAGAAGCTTAAAGTTAAAAAAGCAAAGACCAGTTCTCTGTCTCCTTAAATCACTTTTCATACGTTATCCATTTGTATGTGTCAAAGTATAATGGAAGAACAAATTAACTTGCTAGGCATTTTGTATACATTATTTATATAGACTACATTTGCCTTTTGTATTCACTACAAGTCTCTTAAGATTCAAATCAAGAGATCTTAATACTGTTTCAGTTATCCCGATAGCAGATAAGGATATTATAGATAGCAGAAACTTTCAATAATGTGTTCATATTTCTGTTTCATTTTCTAAACCATTATTCTAAACTGCTAAGGTTGTATATACTTTAAGGTTGTGTTTAGTCTACAGTAAAACACCTATTCAAACCCTTATGTTCTATGGGAAAATATAATCTGTCTGAATATCTTCTTCCTGAGTGTACATGGAAACATCTAAGTATACAGTTTACAGGCTAGTCTGAGTATCATGATTCAACTGAACACAAGATTTTTTTATGCTATTCAAATGCTACTGCATGGTCACTAATGTGAGAGTTCAAAGCCTTAACGTAAATTATTATGTTCTGTATAGTATAGTATAGTATAGTATCATATCGTCTATAGCAATCATTCTGTGGGATCTGTAATGCCATCTTTCTGATTTGTATTACTACACAAATAATCCAATTCTACATGGGGAAGTAAGGTGGTATTACATTTGGGTAAACTTGACAGACCTGGCTCTTTTAAGAAATTAATGCTAATATAAGACATTATTCTACTAGCCCTAACCATTTCAAAATACGGAATATATATGATACATCATACACAATTCACCATGTGCAAGATTGTGAGATTTAGCCAGTTTTCAATGAGTGGAAATGCACAGCTGTTCATTTCAGGGCAATCCTGGGGATGGAATAACATACACCTGCGGGGGCCAATCTTTTTCGCAGGTGTGCCATAAATTATCCTTGCACCCTCCCTAAGTACAACTCAGAATCCCTTCCCCTGCTTGATCAGATGCTCTGCTTCCTGCCCTGTTCTCCCTGTCTGATCTGCTGCTCTGTTTTCTGCTCCTTTCCCTATCTGCTACTGTGTGGTCTTTACCCTCTCCAGTCTGTTGCATGCCACACACAGAGGCTGCCCATTCCACAGGCTGTCAACCACTGATATACGCAATCACAGCTTCCCCTAATGCATCAATTTACACTTGGGAAGTTAGTGCTGAATATGGAAAAATGAAGGAAAGACCATTGCTGCATCCTTTATTTCATCCTTCCTCTTTCACAGATGCATGACAGCCTTAGAATGGGACATAACAGTTGTCCAAAAAATATTCAACAAGATCCCTCACCAAAGGTCTCTAAATGAACTGTTGCCACAGGAATGAAGGGAAGGTTCTTTTGTGGACTGAGAACTGGTTAAAAGATAGAAAGCAAAGGGTAAGGCTAAATAGGCTCGGTTCAGGATGAAGGGAGATCAAAAGTAGAGTCCTGAAGGGCTCTGTCATGCCCTATTTTGTCTATTTTCATCAATGACCTGTGAAATCTCGAAGTTTGCAGATGAGACCAAATTATTCCAGGCAGCCAAGTCCCAAACTGATGAAGAATAGCTACAAATAGTTCTCACCAAGCTAAGCAAGTGGGCAAAAAAAAAATGGCAGATGAACTTCACTGACAACTGCAAAGTAATGCAGGTGGGGTAAAATAACCTCAACCATATGTAAACAATGCTAGGTTCTGAACAAGCCATTATGCCTTGAGAAAGAGACCCTGGAGTCCTCACAGATAGTTCTCTAAGAACATCAGCTCAATGTGCACTGGCAACTTTAAAAAAAGCCAACAAAATTCATAGATTCATAGATGTTAGGGTCAGAAGGGACCTCAATAGATTGAGTCCGACCCCCTGCATAGACAGGATAGTGCTGGGTTCAGATGACCCCAGCCAAATGCCCATCCAACCTCCACTTGAAGACCCCCTAGGGTAGGGGAGAGCACCATCTCCCTTGGGAGCCCATTCCAGACCTTGGCCACTCGAACTGTGAAGAAGTTCCTCCTAATGTCCAGTCGAAATCTGCTCTCTGCTAGCTTATGGTCATTATTTCTTGTGACCCCCAGGGGTGCCTTGGTGAGTAGAGCCTCACCAATCCCCTTCTGCGCCCCCATGACGAATTTATAGGCAGCCACAAAGTCACCTCTCAACCTTCTCTTGCAGAGGCTGAAGAGGTCCAGGTGCCCTAGTCTCTCCTCCCAGGGCTTGGCCTACAAGCCCTTAACCATATGAGTAGCCCTCCTCTGGACCCTCTCCAGGTTTACCACATCACTCTTGAAGTGTGGCACCCAAAACTGCATGCAGTACTCCAACTGCAGTCTGACCAACACCCGATAGAGGGGAAGTATCACCTCCTTGGTTCTGTTTGACATGTATCTGCTGATGCACGATAAAGTGCAGTTAGCTTTTCTGATGACTTCATCACACTGTCAACTCATGTTCATCTTAAATACATCCAGTCCTTCCAAGTGACTCTGCAACATCTCAGGGTCAATGCTTGGTAGTCTGGTGCCTAGCTGTTGCCTCTCTACCATGTGAGACTTGTCTTGCCCCTCGTTTAGTAAGCCTGAGGCAAAGAACTCATTGAGGAGTTCAGCCTTGTCCTCCCTGTCTGTCACCAATTGCTTTTGCCCCTTCCGTAGTGGTCCTATTCCATCCTAGGCCTTCCTTTTACTCCCTATATATCTGAAAACCAATTTTTTGTTATCCTTAACTTGGGATGCCATCCTCAGCTCCATGGTAGCTTTGGCCTTTCTAACTGCCTCCCTACAATTGCGAGCTGAGGAGACATACTCCTCTTTAGTAATCTCTCCCTGTTTCCACTGCTTATATGTCCCCCTTTTTGCCCTTAGACTGCTCTGGATTTCTCTGGTCAGCCAAGGAAGCCTCTTAGCTCTTTCCCCACCGCATTGAAACAGTCTCCCTCTGTGCCCAAAGGACTGTTTCCTTAAGGCACAGCCACCCTTCCTGGGCTCCCATCTCACCAAATCTGCTACTCCGCAGCGCGTCATTGACTAAACACCTGAGTTCACTGAAGTTGGCCTTCCTGAAGTCTAGCACTTCCACCCTACTAGTTACCTTACCCACTCTATGCCTTATGATGATTTCTATTATTTGGTGGCCACTGTCCCCCAGGTGACTACTGATCTGTAGGTCCCCTATCATGTCATCCGCTGTTGCCAATACCAGGTCCAGTAAGGCATTCCCCCTAGTGGGACCAGGTATCTCCTGCATCAGGTGGAAGTCCTGTACACAGGATAGGAACCTGTGTGAACAGTGGGAATTTGCTGTCTGGACATCATTATGAAAGGAACTGAAAACAAAACAAAGAACATCATCATGCCATTATACGAATCCATAGTGTGCATATATCTTGAATACTGTGCAAAGTTTTGGTCCCAACATCTTAAAAAGGATGTACTAGAACTAGAAAAGGTACAGAGAAAGACAGGAACTAAAATGGCTAGGACTTTTCAGTTTGAAAAGAAGGCTGAGGAGGAATATGATAAAAGTCTATAAAATCATGAAGGGTGTGGAACTGTTGTTCACCAAATCCCAGAATGCTAGAACTAAGGGACACCTGCTGAAATGAGTATGTGACAGATTTAAAGCTAACAAGAGAAAGAAGATTAAATGAAAGATAAGTATAGTATTAAGTGACAAATACTGACTAGGCTAAAACCTGCTGAATGTATGTTTGCTCTATTTTAAAGTCTAAGGCAGTGGTGCTCAACCTTTTTGCCCAGTGGACCAGACTGGCAGGGCCGGGTCCATCCATGTGCTGGATCCAGCTGATGCTCCTGATCTGGCACCCCTGTAGGAACAGCAGTCACCATCTGGCTGCACAGAGGAGTGTGGGGAGTAAGCTGGCCCCAACATAGGCCTGCAGGAAAAAGAAACATGACTCTGATCCGAGAGTAGAGGGTGTGCCCCAGCCTTGCAAGGGGAAGGGGGAATGGCCCAGCCCCAACCTGGTCCCAGAAAAGAAGGAAGAAGGCATAGCCTGGCCCCATAGGGAAGCGTGGCTAGGCCCCAGTCTGTCCCCAGGAGGGTAGAGGCATGATCCAGCCCTGCAGGAGAAGGGGTTGGGGCCCAGCTTGGCCCCATCCAGCTGCATGGGACTTGGGCTTTGGGAATTTGGCAGGGAGAAGGGTAGCCATATTAATAGCCACTGCTCCTCAGCTGCCCAATTTTATGACTCATGAGGAGCCCTGCAGGCCTAGTGCAATGATTCTGCAAGCCATATCTGGCCCATGGGCCAGACATTGAGCACCCTTGGTGTAAGGTATTGCACTGTAACAAGAGTGCTTAAACCCCAGCCCATGGATGGTACCGCTCCCCTGCTGCCAAATTTATGGACCCATGGGAAGCCCCATGCCCTACATTCTTGATTGGGCCCCCAATCCCAGCATCCAGGGCCAGGTGGAGACAGCATAGGGCCCCAGGGCCCAGTCCCAGCTTGTGGGGGAAAGAGGGGGTTGTACCAAGCCCCAGGGACCAAATCCCTGTGCATGGGAGCCAGGAAGGGACAGCACCAAGCCCCTGGGACCCAATCTCAACACACAGGGATGGAAGAGGTAGCACTGGGGCTCTATGCTGTCTCCACCTGGCCCTGGATGCTGGGATTGGGGGTCCAATCAGGGGTTGGTGCCAGGCCCTCAAGGCCCAATCCTAGTCCTCTGGGATAGGAGGACATAGTGCCAAGTCCCAGGGCCTGATCTGGACTTCAGACTGGGCCTGCACTGTTCATCTGGCCTACAGGGCCAATAAGGTTGTACACCTCTACAGAATAACAACTCAAGAAAAATTAGTAATATGTAATTACATGCAGCATTCAGCCCAGAAACATTCAATGACATCCTCTCAAAAATGGAAATTAAGTTCCTACCAATGTGATCTGTGTCCAGTAAGTTTTCCATAGTGGTTACTGCCTAAAGTTAGCCAGACAACAGACCATCCTCAAATGTTTCACTTTACTCCAGACGCTGCAAGATGCTAAGAACTTGCTTATGGGAATTTCAGCAGAAATTCTGAGAAAGCAGCGGTACAGAACTTTTAAACACTGGGAAGGCAATTTCTCTTTCTCTCTCTCCCTTTTTGGTTGAGGTTTTTAAATCCTCCTTTGTTTAGTCTATTCTCACAAAAGGAACAATATTCATGATGGAGTGTATTCACAAGAAATGGCATGTTTGAGGTTATCCAAGACTGGGGTTTAATTGTTTTGTTTTGTTTTTACATAAACTCCTCTCAGTTACAATCTCTACATTCAGATAAAATGAGTGTCTACAATAAGCCATAAACAATACATATATTAATATATACAACACTGAGAATTATTTAGCATGGGTGAAAGATATAACTAGATATCACAGTAGTTCTATAAATCATGCACTTCTTATTTGATTTATGCACTGAATGCTATAGTACTTAGTTACATTACACTCTTTATTATCAATAAATCTGTAATAGAAAAGAAAAATCTTTAAAATTGGTTTGGACCATGAGGATGCTCTAAAGCTAGGTTTTTCCCATAAGTGCAACCAGAATAATTTTTTTTTATAAATGAATAAAATCATTCACAAAAGTGAGTTAGCATCACCTTGGTTTAACTGAAATGGCACTAGAAACTGGCAATAGCACTATATGATAAAATGTTGTGCTTGTTTATTATTTTTCTGGCCCACCTTTCTTGTCAGGTTAAATAGTAATTGTTCTCTCTCTCACTTCCATTATTTCAATAGCAAAACTTCCACTGAACTCAAATGAGAGGTGTATTTGGATCTCAAAGAGAATGCTAAATGCAGCTGAAATATAGGGGCATCTCTTTCACATCACTGAAGATCAGCAGTGTTAAATCTTCCTATATCAGTGTCAAATCATCCTACCATTTAAACATACTTTAAAGATATGTTCTAGTTCAAAGAGCATGGAGAATTTTATGATCCAACTGCTGTGGCACAGACAAGATATCAAAACACTAGCCAAGATTTCTACAGCATTTTGTCCTCTTTGCTAAGTAATTCCAGTTCAAAGAACTAGAGATTTACTTCAAAGTAAACCACAGCCTTAAGGGTGCTGGAAATGACAACTCCTGCAGAGTTCCATAAAACAAGTTTCCTATGTAACTTAACTCAAGGGAACAGTCCCTCAGCCTGATGTGAACACAAAATTGCCCTTTATTTTCACTTCAGTGTACTTACAAGTTTTGGAATCAAAATCTAACAGTAACTAAAAAATATTGCCAATTATACTTCTAAATTACAATGAGTTTGTATAAAGCTATAAATAAGTACATTTAGTAATGCCAAACTAATACCTGACAGTCATCAACAGAAGCTGTCAAGGGGTGTTTCATTTTGCTGGTTTGAGGCATGTTATCCTGATTTAAGTTATATGGCTCTTTATAAGAGCAACAACATCCTACTCAGAAGATGTTCTCTCTGTGTGTATTCAGTCACATCTTCTAGTCCTTGAAGGAAAAGAATGAGTTTTGACTCTTTAATTCCTACTATCCTACAGAAATAATATAGCTAAATTAATGTGAACAAGATTTTGCTACATTTTCTGCCCCATCAACAGAACTGATTACCGTTCCAATCAATTACAACTTGTAACGGAAGGAAGTAAAGGAAGGAATGGATGGACGGATTCTCCTTGCCCTTTGCAAAACCACATGGGTAGCAGTAGATGGATTATCCCTTGAGGCCTTAAAAAGCCTGCCCCTTTCAGGATCCCCTCAGTGGAGAAGGGCAGGAACTATATAACTGTAGTCTGGCTGCCAAAAAAACTAGAACTTCTGAGCCAAAGGACTAAAAGACTGCAAAGTACAACAGTAAAGACCACAGTGGAGGAATTGGCAAAACAGGTATATAAGTCGTGAGCACACAGTGTAATGAGCGAGACTGTTCTGATGCTGTGAACAGAACAAGGCAGCATCTGACTGTTGTGGCCCTGGATGGAAACCAAGAGACAAGCCTACCCATCTGTGCCTCTCTATATAAAGTAATGGGATTCTACAAGTGTCCTTGAAAGCATGAGCCAAATCCAATCAGACTGTGACCAATATTATTCTACAGGACAGCTTTTACTGTTTGTTATATAAATTAGCAGCAGCCAAGCATGACTCCCAGCGCCTACACTGAGTTTACAGCGGCGAAAAAAATCTTGCAAATTGAACATATTAGGAAATAATAAATAGGGATCACCCTGTCAACTTTGCAGTCATTTCTACAGCAAAGTTCCGCTCCTTGGATGGCTCTAAATCCCATGCAAGCATTTCAATTTATGAGCTATTTGTACCAATTCTCTACCACCACAAGTAAACCTCTCCCTGTGGATGCAGTAAACAAACAGCAGTCAACCACAATGACCACCAAAGAGGACCCAATCGATTGTCAAGTCAATGCTGAAAGTCTTCAGGGATGTTCACAGATGTTATGATTATTGCTGTACTTGCTGTCAGGAGTCTTGCAGGGGGAGGTGGGATACCGATACAGCAAGCTGGCTTAAGAAAGAATACCTATAGAAGGCTTGAAGTTTATCTATGTTCACAGAACTGCAGCAATTCTCATTTCCAAAGCATGCTTTTGTTGCCTTATGGCATGATGCTTGGAAATCAGTCTAGCTGAGTTAATGCAAAACAGAAAGAAAAGCTGGTTAACAAATGAAAACAAAATCATGATTAGCCTTAATTCTCATCCAGATTCGTAGTTTTAGTAGAAACAAGTATCTGTACATTGTAGATAAATTTCAAAGGAACAATTTACTCACAGTGTTCTACTTAACACGAGGCAAGGTTCTTTGAGTAGATGTGATTAAACTAATTCAGCAGTTGGAAAAAAGTTCTTAGCAAGCTATCAGGCACAATCACCCTTCTTCAGATATAGGAAGTCTCTGCTGTTCTGACACTCCAAGTAATGAGAGAAGCTAAAAGTGTAACTGACAGGATGTCAGCAAGAATGGAAACAGGAAGAAATTTAAAATTTCTAAATAGTTGGGAAAATCGTTCTTTGCAAGCTTTCCAGCACAGCACTCTTCTTCAGGCACAGGGAGAATTTACTGGGGTTGTACAGAGCTTTTGTTTTGCCTTGACTAAATACAAGTCTTCTATGATTGTTGTATCTTTAGGTCAATATTTTTAACAAATCAAATTTGCTTAAGTTAATCAGAAAGGAAGCACAAAAGTATTTTTTTTAAAGTACCAAATCTAAATTCCTAGGAAATCTGAAAAATAATGATTCATTTATCTGCCCACATCCAAAAATCAAAAGTCTGTCACCTTCTGTAATAAACTACTCGACTACTACAAAATAAACCTAAAATTAATGCAAGAAACCAAGGAGGCAATAAAAAGTTCTCTTTTCAAAGGGTACTATATGAAATAAATATAACTGGTAAGTGCTGAAAGAGAATCAAGGATGTATTTGGTACACTAGCTAGTCTAATAGAAGGTATTATTTCTGAACCAAGACATCTAGATTTTTACAAACAGAATCAAATTATTTCAGTCTCAAGTACCTAGGCAAACTTTTCAAAAATGCTGCAAAACTCAGCATATTTTATGACTAACACAAGATAAACATCTGGGAAAAACTAATTGCATTGGGAGAAACTTTAACAACAAATGTCATCCTTGGTAGCTGGAACTTGTTTTCATAGGTGAAGGCTCAAAAATCTTAAGATACTAGAGCCTCTTCCCTCGGACTGGCTCTTCAATCTGAAGTCTTCAGAACACTGCTCATGACAGGAGATAATAGAAGCCTGTATAGAAATTGGGGTAAGCTAGTTCTTTTTTTTAAAAAATCACGGTTTCAATGCATGGCCATGCCTGGAAAAGCAAAACTACTATGATTTCAATAGAAATTGCAGTGTGAGGCCCCTTGTTTTTGCTCTGGCATGGTCCACCCCAGGCACTAGATCACAGGGAAGAGCATAATGCGGGAGCCTGGGGAGGACAAGAAGAGATCTGAAAACAGTGTAGCCTGCAAAGTCTCACACATCCTGGCTGCATCATTGACAGGCTTCAGCACATAGCTATGAACTGCAATATGGTAGTACATTGCCACCCAGATCTCCTGAGTGACATGAACTCTCACTGGCACAGAGACTCCTAAAAAAGGAAGTGGAAGGAGGAAGGTATTCCCTCAGTACTTACACACATGCACAGATGCAAAGGAGTACCTGAACATTTCCCCTGGCAGGAAGGCTACTGGACCAGCCAGAGGGGAAAAGCCATCTGCAGCTGTTTTAGAGAGTGGCCAATTGTAAGAACATACAGACCATAGGGATTACCATTTACTAGCTCAGACTATAATCCATCTTGCCCAGTCTCCTGTGTAACACAGCAGAGTAGATGCTGAAGGGGAGAGTAAACTGGGGATGACCAGTGTTTGGGTTTTTTTCCTCAGTGCTCCTCTGTCACTTGAAGCCTCCAGCATTGGTCTAGGCAGTGCCAAAGCTGTGTCCCTCCCTCCCCTACTCAGTAACTCACACTGCCTCTTTCCTCCAAGATCTCCCATCCCCCTTTTTTCTGGAATCAGGCTAAACTCTCACCTCCCCGCAACATCTGGGGGCAGTGAGATCCATACTGGAATGACCCAAGGCATGAAAAAGAACTGTTTCCTGTTAGTTTTCAATGGACTAGGTTCATGTCACCCTACTCATTCTTGTCTGGTGAGAGGGAAGGTAACAAATACATCCTGTCTTACTCTTCCTTCACCCTACAGTTTTGTAGAAACCCTTCTCTGTACCCCGCCCCCAATATCCTCCCCTTTCCCCCATCCCCCTCAGCTTCTTTTTCTGAACCAACCTAGTGTTTCTTCCTCTGCATCGCTCACCAGCCTGGTTGCCCCACTTTGGACCTTCTCTAGCTCATCTATGCCACCCCTCCCCCCACTCCACCACCCCAGGTACAACTTACCTCCATTCCATCCCAGAGTAAAATGACACTGGCCCAGGTGCGGGGAGCAGACATTGCTTAGATATGAAAACTATAAGTACCTTAAATCAGGGGGCGCCAAAATACAGCCCACAGGCTGGATCTGACCCACCAACTGATTGGATCTGGCCAGTGCGGGGCGCCTGCCAATTGACTGGATCCATCCTGGCAGCTGCTGCCCACAGCACTCCACATGGGGCTGATCCCCACCGGGTTCAGCCAGTGGGGCTGTTCCCAATGCAGCTGCAGCCACCCAGGTGCTGCTCAGCTCCCCTCACCTCCAGCAGCAGCAACTCCTTTTTCTGTTCCTGCCCCTGTTCCTGCTGTGCCACTTTAGGCAGGAGAAAAGCTGCAGCTGCCCAGCTCCTGCCCCAGCACACAGGGCTACACTTCCAACTCCCTTCCATGCTCTCTACCTACCAGGTGCAATAAGCAACCATCTGCAGGCGGATAAAACGGATGGAAGGTGGCCAGAAGCTGGAGTCAGAGCCCTGTGCACTGGAGCAGAAGCCGCCCAGCTGAAGTTTCCCCCCCTCCAGAGTTGCGCGGCAGGGGCAGGGGCAGGGGCAGGAGGGGGTGGAGCTGCTGCTGCAGGCGAGGAAAGATAAACATCACCTGGGCAGCTGCAGCTGCACTGGGAGAGCCCAACCCATAACCTGTGCATGCTGACCAGGGCTGGGCTGGCGGGCATGGGTAGGAGCTTGGTGTGGGCTGTCCCAGCAGGAGGGGGCACTGCTTGGCCCCATGCAGAGTGTAGTGGGGGTAGCCATGGACCACACAGGGTCCTGGGTGAGCTGTGCTGCACATACCTCCCCCCCTTCTTCCCCTCAACCCCAGCTGGCTCCCAGGACCTAAGACCCTGGCAGCCCCCCCACACACACACACACATGCATATACCCCCTGCACACCACCCACAGGGCATAGGCAGGCCCCAAGCAGATTGTGGCTCTGCCTCAGCCCTGGCCCAGGGTGCCCATGCAGACCAGTTGGGAGCTGTGCAGATAGGGCCCATGGCTGAGCCAGTGGGGAGCTGCACCCAGGGCCAGGGCCCAGGATGTGAGGGGCCCTGCCCCCTGCTGTCACCACCCTGTGTCCCCACCCAATGACCCTGGCCTCGCCTGCCCACCCTGCTCCCGGCCTGCCTGCAGCCCATCCCAGGTGAGAAGTTTTGGTGGGCTGCAGCAGGGATGCTGACCTGGCTCACAGCTGCTCATCAAAACTCCCAATGTGGCCACCCAGTCCAAATAATTGTCCACTCCTGCCTTAGATAGTAAAGATCAGGGCAATAAAAGCCCAGGGCAACAGTAAATACTAAATGATAGACTGACTGAGAAGATATACTACTTTGACTCTCTCTCTCTCAGGCTCTGTCTGCTGCCAACCACGAGCACATTTGGGTCAATCAGGGCTATATTTCGGACTTATTTCAAACGGCGCTGGATTTCTTTGTCAACGAAGCCGCAGAGAAACCCTCAGGTTATCTATCGAGGCGGCTCAGCAGCACTGGGGTCCTGCCGGCCGGGGGATGCCGCTCGCGACACAAGGCTCGCCCAAGCCGGGGGGTCGCGTAGCGCCTCCCAGCGCCGCGCGGCTGGGCGCCACCGCCAGGGCAGGGCCAGAGGCCCCAGCATCGCCCCTGGCCTCGCAGGTACTCACCGCGGCGGACACCCCGGCCGGCTCCCGGCTCAGCAGCAGCAGCAGCGCGGCCAGCGCCAGCCCCGCGCCCCGCCGCGGCCTCATCCTGCTGCAGCGCGGGGCCCGTCCCGTCCCGTCGCGTCGTCCGCCCTCCGCGCCGGGCGGCTGCCTCTGCGCCTGGCCTGGCCGGCGGGGAAGCCGAGGGCTCCGCCCGCCCAGCAGCCAGGAATGAGGGGGCGGGGGGCGCGGCCCCTCTGCACTCAGGGCTGCTGCTGCTTCCCTCCTCCTCCTCCTGCGCCTCCTCCTCCTCTGCCTGGGGGCCCAGCTCCTGCCTCGCCCCGCACACAGCGCCCGGGCGCCTGGCGCGGGGCTCGGCTCGGCGGAGGCAGCGGGAGGGTGAGTGCGGGGCGCGGGCGCGGGCGCGGGGCGATGCCCCTGCAGGCAGCCGGGGCACCGATCACCCTGCGGGGCCCGTGCCCGTGCGCCTTGTTTCCAGGCACGGGAAGCATGCGGGTCCTCGGGGCAGGGCTGTCAAAACTACCGCCCCTCGGCTGGATCCAGCCTCTGCGGCGGGCAGAGGAGCCGGGGCTTTGGAAGGAGGGGGAGCGGCGCCCACCACCACGCTCTGGGGCTCAGCGCCCCGCGGGGGCGCCTGCGTGAACCCCGGTGCCACTCGCCCCGCTGCCCAGTCCTCTAGCCGGACCCGGCCCGCAAGGAGGGGGGATTGACACCCCCGGGCTATGAGATTCGGTACTGCTGCCACTGGCCATCAGTGTCTGAACCGAGTGATGTACACCTCATCTGCCAGCCTGGAGAGCAATCTTCCCGGAGCACACCCGGAAAGAAAGCCCGCTGGATTAGAGAGCCCGGTGAACAATCCTGTAGCAAGAATTCCCTAGCTCTCCCAGCCTTGTTTTGGCAGGCAGTCTTTCTGTTCCGCAAGTATGAATGAATCCCCCCGAATCAAATGGTTCGGTATCATACTATAAGGATGCAGGAATGGATGATCACTTCTCTGCTGGAAGGAGTGGTCTGGATGTCTTTCCAGTCCCAGCAGCATGCTCCCCCTTCTATTGGAAGTTTCCAAGCAAACCACATTGAATAGGGGCAGAAGTTACACACAGACTGGTTGATGTCATCAGAAATTGGTTTACACCTGTAGCAGAACAGAAGTTCAGTGCACAGAAACTAGTTTCAAAATGGCTGAAACTGGTTTAAAGTGAACCTGGTAGGATGTAGTACCGGACATAACTCATTTGGGTCAAACCAGTTTATGAAACTTCTGTGCCAGACCCCTTCCTGGCTCAAGTTAAATCAGAGTCTCCAACATCCCAGCATGCTTTCCAACCCTGGGCTGGGCTGGGCTGTCTGATCCAGCAGAAAAGTGTTGGGGGGAGGGGGAAAACATAGGGACTACCCCCACCCCCAGGCAAAACCTGGCTAAGGTCTGGGGCCAGGGAAGGGGGTTAAAACCTCTTTTCCCCTTGTTAAACCCCACTCCCCTGAGTACAGAGCTGTCCTGCCCTGCTAAACTTACTGAAAGTTACTGCTGGCTGCAACTGTGGACTACAAATCCCAGGGGTGCCTAGAAGCAGGAAGAGGAAATGATGACTGCAGAGTCCTGTTGTTGTAGTTCTGGACTGCAAATCCCTGAGACCATGGGGGCAGCAAGGAGAGGAAGTGAACACACAGCCCATGCTGGGTACATGCCAGGGAGCCATGCTTTAGCACCCCCTGGTTTCTGGCATAAGTCATTGCAGGAATATGGCTGCAATTTCCTGAATCAAAAGTGAATGTGTGTCCAGTTGTTTCTCAGTTTAATCTCTGCAGTTTAGACTAACCTGCAAAGACTGAATCAATTCAGCCTCGGGCTTTTTGATTGGCCATACATAGCCATTCTGTGCCACAGCAACTTGCTTTGTCAGAGCTTTGCATCTCCTGAGATATTTTTTAAGGATACCACAAAAGAGTGTTAGGAGCTGGGGATACCAGAGGGGGTATAACACAGGGGCAGGAAATAATTTTGGCTAGAGGGGTGCTTAACGAGTTTTGGCAAGCTGTTGAGGGCCCTGAACCTTGACAGGTGCCCTGCCCTCTGGTCACCATCTTGGCAGGTGCCATCCCACCCCTAACCCTTGACCTTTGTCTCCAGAAATCCCTCCCCTTCCCCCTCAGAAGTGCTCCTTTTGGAGGGGAGGGTTGCCATCTTGGAAACAGAAAAAACCCCAAATCATGTGCTAAAAGTCAAATACCTACTATAATACATTGTAATTTTATTACACAAATATTTTTGTCATGATCTGAGTTTGCATACTGTGTATAGGGGTGGTTGCATAATAACTCAAAAATAAAGTCTTACTCTTGTATATAGAGTGTGGGGGAAATGTGGGGTGGAGAGTGGGAGGTGTGGTTGGGGGTGGGTGTGTGCATATGGTGGGGTGTGAAGGATGTGTGTGGGGGTGTGGATGCATGGGTAAGGGGGCAATAGGGTATTTTGAGGTGTATACTTGGGGGCAGGATATGGGTGCATGGCATTTGTGGTGTGTGAGGAAGGGTGGGGGGTGTGGGGACCCCCCCCACACTCTCCTCCCCATGTCGCACACCCCCTGCCACTTGCAGCAGGTGGTGAGCACTTGGGGCACCTGTGGCCCACACAGGTGCTGCCACCCGGCAGCACACGGCTTCAGCCAGAGCTGCATGTGAGGGCAAGGAGCACAGCCTGGCTGGCCTGCCTCTATCACACAGAGCTCCACATGGTGTATGAGCAGCTCCCTCACTTGTATGTCACTGAAAGAAACCCCGCGCGATGAAGCTGGCTACCTTCCCTGCCCCCTGTCGCGCAGGGCCCGGTACTCCACCAGAAATGGAGGGGAGGCTCGCCTCCTGCTTCCCAGCAGAATCCTGGGACCTGCATGGCAGGGAGCAGCAAAGGCAGCCAGCTCCATTACATGGGCTTCCTCCAGTGGCGCTCAAGTACAGGAGCTGCACATGTACTGCACAGAGCCCTGCATGATAGAGACGGGCCAGCCAAGCTGCACTCTTTGCCCCCATGTGTAGCACTGGCTGGAGCCATGCACCACTAGGCAGCAGTGCCTGCTCAGGCCACAAGTGCCCCAAGCGCCTGAAGCCTGCTGCTGCTGCTGCCTCTGATGGCAGGAGCTGTGCATCATGGGGTGGAGTGTATGGGTGCTCCCCAAATGCCCCTGCCCTCCCTCTCACCCACACCCTGCCCACCTGAGCTCCACATTTCCACCACCTCCGTGGGCACGTGCTCGACACTAGCACAAGGCTGCAGCCCTATGCTTCATGTTTCCACCCAGCTGCAGCTCCCACCCCTGCCACTTCCCTACCTGGTGCTTGGACTGAGCAGGATGCCAGGGAAGCCAAGCAGGTCTGTCAGCAGCTGCAGCAGTGGGAGCAGCAGCCCCACCCAAAAGCTGCAAGCTGGCTGCCCATATCCTTTTGCACATGAGGGTGGGAGTGAGGTGAGCAGGCTGGGCAGGGTACAATTAGTTGGTGGGTTGGTGGGTGCCCACAGGTGGGATCAAAGTGCCTGGTGGGCCAAATCCAGCCTGCAGACCATATTTTGCCCACCCCTGGTCTAACAGGCCTTCTTAGTTATCTGCCTTTCCTCTTCCTTCCAGACATCCTTTTTATAAGCCAGTTATAATGGAGTTCCTGCTGCTCTACAAACAAAAATTTGATCAGTAACAGTTCATTACATAATGTTCCCCTTTGAACTTCACTCAGCCTGACATGATCTATTCATTTAGAGGTCATGGCTCTCTTAACAACAGGTTTCTCTAATAGTTTTTCCAGCCTCTATATGGAGGCTGAAGCGTTCTCACCCTTTCATTATCTGGTGTTATGGGTTAACTGGTGTTATAAAGTACAAGCCCTGTGCATTCTGCATGTTCCTGAACATTTAGATATGCACTCATGGTAATTCTGGGGTTATTGATTAATTAACTCATGTCTAATGCTGGGTCCCAGAGGTTCTGCTTTCAACACTTGGCACCCTTGTGGCACTTAGAGGCCTGTTCCACCCAGGCACATAGACTAGGTATCAAATTGTAAGATCAAAGGAAAGTAGGACTGGAAGGAACCCCACAAGGTCATCAAGTGGGGTCCCCCAGGGCTCAGACTTCGGACCCACACTGTTCAACATCTTCATCAGTGACTTGGATGAGGGGGTAAAAAGCACCCTGTTCAAATTTGCTGATGACACTAAGA
>NW_017728906.1:95958329-95961828 GCF_001723895.1 Crocodylus porosus | reverse complement strand
AGAGGCTAAGGGACCTGAACCTGTTCAGCCTCCACAAGAGAAGGCTGAGGGGGGATCTAGTGGCCTGTTACAAACTAGTCAGAGGGGACCTGCAGGCATTGGGGGAGTCCCTGTTCTCCCGAGCACTAGAAATAATAGTCACAAGCTGGCAGAGGGTAGATTCAGACTAGATATCGGGAGGCGCTACTTCACTGTCAGGGCGGCTAGGATCTGGAACCAACTTCCAAGAGAAGTGGTGCTGGCTCCTGCCCTGGGGGCCTTTAAGAGGAGACTAGATGAACACCTTGCCAGGGTCGTTTGACCGCAGTACTCTTTCCTGCCATGGCAGGGGGTTGGACTAGATGACCTGCTCAGGTCCCTTCCAACCCTACCAACTATGAAACTATCTACTCCAGCCTCCTGCTCAGGATAGCATCATTCCTGACTAAACAATTCCAACCAAGTGCTTACCTAGCCTACTCTTGAAAATTTCTAGGGATCGAGTTTCCACAACTTCTCTAGGTAAGCTGTTCCAATGCTTTGCCACCCAGTCAGAAGATTCCTCTTAATTTCCAACCTAAATTTACTCTCTCATAGCTTCAGGCCATTGCTCCTAGTCTTCTCCCACAGCCACAGAGAAAAGCCCATCTCCATCCTCTCTGTAATCACTCTTCAGCTATTTGAAGGTTGTTATGAAATGCTGCCTCAGTCATCTTTTCTCCAAACTAAATAACCCTAGCTCTTTCAGCCTTTCAATGTAAGTCATGCGTTTCATGCCTCTGTTCATTTTTGTCATTCTCTGCTCAACATTTGCCCATCTGTCTGCATCCTTCTTGAAGTGTGGGGCACACAACTGAACAGAGTTTTCCAGGTGAAGCCTCACCAGTGCTGAATCACTTGCCTTAATTTCCAGGTGACAATACTCCTGTTAATACAGCGTAGTTGGATGTTGGCTTTTTATTTGCAATGAGAGAACACTGTTGGCTCATAGTCAGCTAAGATCTACTGCAACCCCCAGGTCCTACTATGCAATACTGTCACCAGTCATTCCCCAGTCTGTATTTGTACCTGCAATTATTTGTACTTTGCATTTGTCCTTCTTGTATTTCATCTAGTTGATTGCAAACTATTTATCTAGTCTATCCAGGTCATTCGCTATCTTCTCTCTGCCCTACAGTGTTCTCAACTCCACCCAACTTGGTGTCACCTTTATATTTGTTAAGCTTGCACTCAATTCAATCATTTAAAGCATTAATGAAGATATTAAATAGCCCTCCTGAGGTCCCTTCCAACCCTAATTTTCTATGATTCTAGGAATACCAGACCCAGGACCGACCCTTGGGGAACCCCACTTCATATATCCTCCCAATTAGACATTGAGCTATTGATGACTAGTCATTGAGCACAATGATCCAGCCAGTTACCTTACAGTACTTTCATCTAGTCTTTATGCCCTTAGCTTGTTAATGAGAATGTCATGGGAGACTGAATGATGATTCAGTAGTGAGTGGTATAGTGATTGACCCCTTCCCCGTCCCTCTCCACAAGAATAATCTAACTTCTTGTAGTGGGCTGGTTTAGGTTGAAACTGAATGCTTTTTTAAAGAAATCCTAAGCTACTTAAAAGCAGCTTCTATCAGACCACTGCTCTTTAAGAGAAGAATCAATAGTGAGTAGGTCTTAAACCAAATATTTTCATCAATAAGGAGACACTTCTGTATAGATTCTCTTTCTTTTCTCCTCCTGTACAGAGGCCTAAATGGTACAACAGGCCCAAACTAGGTCATTATCTCTCTAAGAAGACTGCAATATCTTGCCCTTACCCACTAATCCTCGCCACAGTAGAATGCAGCACTATTTAGCGAAATCTGACCTTGAGCAATTTGGGGATAATTCACTTAAGCACCCTCTCTCAAATATACCTGTTGGGCTAGGGACAGGCATTCAAAAGCCTGAACCTGAATTGATTCAATTTTTGCGGGTTAGTCTAACCTGGCTAGTCTGAACTAGTTTGTAACTGCACAGACATCCCAGATATGCAGGCACATGCCTGCAGTGGGTCAGGCTAGAAGCTAGGGGGGTGCTATAGCAGCCCTCCCATCCCTTCTACAGCACTGAGCTGGGGGCAGGGCATGGCCAGACCTGGGCAGGGCAATCTGATTAGCCCAGCAGGGAATTTATAACAGTGCTTATCACTCCCTAACTTAATGAAAACAACAGAGCAACATTACCAGCTATCTATTGTTTCTGCCTTTTGATTCTACCTGTTGATTCAGCAAGGACCCTAGCCATGCTAGCTAATACACAGACCCCTCTCTGCAAGGCAAAGGGGAGGGAGAATTCCTGCATAGCAGGGAGTGGGAGGGAGAGGAGCATCTCTCAGTCTGTGCCAGAGCTCCCACTAGGAAGCAGAGGGGAGGGGCCAGCCCTGCTGTGGAGCAGAGAGCCCTGCACAACCCAAGAGCATGCCAGGATGCTGGGGGGCTCTGGTTCATCTTAAACCAGCAAAGGGTCTGGGACACACATTGCATAAACAGGGTTGACCCAACTCAGTTAAATCTGATACTATATTCAACCAGATTTATCTCAAACCGGTTTCAGCTGTTTTTAAACTGTTACAGGTTTAAATTAGTTTCTGATCACTTAAATGAGTTTATGTGTAATGTCTGTCCCTAGACTTGGTGGTTCACTTCACCCCAAGCTTCCAGTCATCAGAGTATTTTAACAAAATTGTCTCAAACAGTTTCATACAGCTATAAAAGTGATAAAAACTACATACAAACAGTGATACTCAAATGTTCATGTAAATAATACGCATGTTATCCTTAAGGTAAATGGCATGAAAATGAAATGTGGCTTAGACTTATTTCTCTCTCATTTTTTTAAAAGACATGCCGTGGCACATGGCAGCATTTCTGACTCCAGCCTTGCAGAATATGGGAGAGGGAGCAAGGATGAGAACTTTACACTTTCATGTTCTTTGGCGGTAAGTAGCTTTGTTTCTTTAATTATTTGAACTACCTGTCATGGTAGACTCTTGTAATCAATTATTTCGTGGTGGGTGATGCAATTTGAAAATCATAGAATTGAAAGGTACTTCAAGAATCACTTAGTTCAACCCCTTGTACAGGATGCACTATTCCTAAACCATCCCAAGCATATGCTTATTTAGGCTCTTCTTGAAAATCTCCAGTGAAGGAGATTGCACAGCTCCCCTGGACAGATTATTCCATGGTTTCATAGTTTCATAGTTGGTAGGGTCGGAAGGGACCTGAGCAGATCATTGAGTCCGACCCCCTGCCATGGCAGGAAAGAGTACTGCGGTCAAACGACCCCAGCAAGGTGTTCATCTAACCTCCTCTTAAAGGCCCCCAGGGTAGGTGCCAGCACCACTTCTCTTGGAAGTTGGTTCCAGATCCTAGCTGCCCTGACAGTGAAGAAGTGCCTCTTGATGTCTAGTCTGAATCTACCCTCTGCCAGCTTGTGACCGTTATTTCTAGTCACTCCTGGTAGTGCACGG
>NW_017728906.1:95944738-95957774 GCF_001723895.1 Crocodylus porosus | reverse complement strand
CACATCTTAGTGTCATCAGCAAATTTGAACAGGGTGCTTTTTACCCCCTCATCCAAGTCACTGATGAAGATGTTGAACAGTGTGGGCCTGAGGACTGTTGTTTTCCATTGTCCTACTATTACTACAGGTAGGAAGTTTGGTGTAGGGGGTAGTAGAAGGGTTCTGGGACACTTTATCTGACCTGTTTCAATACTTTTCAGTCACAAGTACTTGAAAACAAAAATGCTTAATGCTTTGTTTTACCGTTCCACAGGATGACGATGCAGGTTCTGCTGCTGTTGATGCTGACTACACTGTTAACTGGAAGAGTCCAAGCTGTGAGTAAAATGTTTTACCTTTTCTTAGAAATTAAAATAATGTTTTAATTAAACATGAAACAATTAAGATGCTTGTCAAAGGAGAGTGCTTATCTATGTAACATTTTACCCAAAAATGATTCCAAAGCTTTAAAAACTAGCATTTTCAGTAAAATGGTCTTTGACAAGATGCTCTAGAGTTTGGTTCTTGCAGTAGACCACATGGCTTGTACAGACTTGCAGTATTCCTGTGTTACTTGTCAAAGCAATAGTAGGCCATTTAAAAAAAAATCAGCCCAAGTTCATCTTCATTTTTTTAAAGAAGAGCCTCAGAATCAGCTGTGGCAGGAAGGGAGAGAGGAAGGGTCATATTTTCCCATTTGCCATTACATGCATGTCCCCTCTACCTTTTGCACAGATGTTTGAGTAACATTAGGTTGATAGCCCTTTACAGTTTGTAGCCCCACACACTTTGAGCTCTGTCTGCTTAGGGCTATGTAAGAAAGGAGCCAGGAAGAAAGAACTCACTTGCAATAAACCTTCCCCCTTCCACTTGCAAATGTGTCACCCCCTGCAGACCTGCCAGGTCCTGCCACTCTGGACTTGCTAGGACTCTGTGCCCAGGGTTTTTGCAGCAGGCCCCTGAATTCCCAGCCCCTCTATCAACCCTGCAGACAATACAACATGGTTCTGCAAGACATACATTTGATACTCTGGCCTACATCAGGAGGGAGACTGGTGACAGTGGAGGCAGAGAGAGAAACTGTTAAGGCTATTAGAGGTGTCCTGTAATAACTCAAAGGCTACATGTGGGATCCTCAATAAGGTGGTAGGAAGAGGGCCCATGTGGTTGTTTAGGGCTGGTGTTTGAGGGGATACAAAGCAAATAATCCCCATAACTAGACAGGGCCTAGACTGGGTACCCAGATGAGGAGGCATTGCCATAGCCTCCTAGTATGTTGCCTGGGGCAAATTCCACTCTGGCAGCCCACGCTTGCCCTGCACACAGATCCAGGGGGCACATGCCCCCCCATACTTGCCCAGGAGTGCACACAGTGGCAGGAACTGCCTTTCCCCCATCCCCGTGCCCCCCACCAAATGAGCCTCTTGTGGCTCTGTGTCATACCATGCCCCAGCTGGGCAGCACCTATCGGCGCCCCTTCTCTTCAGTGCTGCGGCAGTCACCCCACTTGCTCTCCACCTTGCTACAACACTGAGAGGAGGCCTGGGTCCTCCCACCTAGCTCCAATGGAAAAAACCCCAAAGAGAGAGAGAAGTTAAATGAAGGAACTGTGCAGAAGATCTCAATAGGCGGAAATACCTTCTTCTCAGTTCTGCAACAGTAAGTTGTCAGAAGCAGCAATGCTCTGACACTTAAGACAGGGGAATTAGCATCCTGTCATATATATACATCTATGTTATGTGCAAGGGTAAGAACCCTTGCGACTATATATAGGAGCAAGAGTTATTACACACAAGTGTCAGGCCATGTAAATGAAGGAGGTTGCTTATAGACAAGTCCAGAACTATGACACCATTGTTGTTCCACCCACATCACCCCTTCCCACCTACCACCCCCAGGACAACTCACCTCCATTCTGTCCCAGAGACAATAACACTGGCCCTGGGGGTATGGAGCAGACATTGCTTAGATATGAAGATGAACATGCCTTGGATAATAAAGGCCACAGCAATAAAAGACCATGGCAGCTGTAAATATTGAATGATAGCATGACTTAGGATATATCTACTCTGTCTTTCTCTCTTAGGCTCTATCTGATGCCAAATACAAGCACATTTGGGAAACAGTCTTATATTTTGTACTTATTTAAAATAAATTATTCTTCATTTCTTTGTCAAAATGAGATCATAAAAAGACAATTTTAGGTGGCTCAGCAGAAGAACTGGGAACCTGTCTGTCTGGGGTAACAGCCTTACCTCTCACAGCAGTAAATTACAATATAAGGACTAAA
This sequence comes from Crocodylus porosus, assembly GCF_001723895.1. Lineage (NCBI taxonomy): Eukaryota > Metazoa > Chordata > Crocodylia > Crocodylidae > Crocodylus > Crocodylus porosus. The sequence continues at coordinate 95,955,505 of NW_017728906.1, read as the reverse complement.
ACAACTTGGGGCATCTCTTAGCACCTCTCCACAGCTTTCCAGTCACCTAGTGCAGTGAGGAGCTTGGGACCCTGGCACCAAGGGGCTCTGTGGAAGGGGGGCCTCTACCCTAGGTGATCAGCCCCACTCTGTCCCCAGCAACAAAGGCATTGCCCCTTCACTGGTGCTTATTGCATCACACACCTCACCTGGCTCCTGGCTGAACAGCAGCACAGCCAGCACAAGCCCCACACCTCACCACAGTTTCATCCTCCGTCTCCCAGCCTGGGCATGGGCATGGAGGCGGGTGAGGGATGTTGTCCCACTGCTCTGTCCCATCCCATCTGCCCTCCATGCTGGGCTGCTGCCTCTGTGCCTTGTTTGGTGCCGTGGGGAAGTGAGGCAGCTCTGACCCCCCAGCAGTGAGAGAAAAAAAGGAGGCGGGGGGGCATGGCTGCTCTGCTATTGCAGCTGCTGCTTCCCTCCTTCTCCTCTTGGGCAGGGGGCCAGCTCTGTGCCTCACCACGCACAGTGTGGCTGGGGCACTTTGCATGGGGCACAACTCCGTGGAAGCAGCAGAAGGATAAATGTGGGCAGTGGGTGCACAGGCGCAGAGGTGCGGGGTGCTGCGAAGCTGCAAGATTGCAGCTGTCTTAGGGGGCTGTGTCTCACAATGCTGCTGCAGGCAGTTGCAGGGAGAGAACTGCCTCTGGCAGGCTGAGGTGCTGGTGATGTATGCAGGGCACAGCCTAGCTCGCAGCCTTCGTGGCAGCTAAAGCGCTGCCTGCAGCTACCAGATTCCCCTGCCTCTTCTCCTGAACCTGGTTCACCAGCAGCCTGAGCTGCTGCTCACCGCTCACCCAGCAACATTGCGGCCCCTAAACAAGAGGTGGCTACAGCTGGACCAGCTCCCAACTCAGGCCCTGCTAGTTGGAACCCCATGGAAGAGGAGGGGGAGCATGCTTAGCAGGCTGGACAGTCCTTGCCCTGCCCCTGGGTCATCCCCAGTCCACCAGGCTCACTGCAGCGTCTGCACCCACAGTGGTGTCAGTGGAGGCCGGGGTGCCGGGTGCCTCTCCCTGGGATCCACACTGTGGGCACCTCCACCCCACTTCCCTCCCCTCCCTCAACAGTTGCCAATGCACTTGTGTAAATAATTTCATGGGGAAAAGAGTGCTTTATTGGTGATGGGCATTGGAGTCAGGGGTGGAGACGGAGGTAGTGAGCAAGCATCTTGTGGACATGGTGCCCTGGCTGCCGCTGCTGGGGGAAGGGCAAGAAGCGAGCATCTACAGCACACTGGCCACAGGCTCCCAGGACAATGTCCCCTGCCAGTCTGAGCCTGACCCTGAAGCACCCTGACATCCTAAGGCTGCCCCCAGGTGCACCCTGTCACCTTGAGGCTGGCTCCCCAAGCCCCCTGCCAGTCCTGGGCTGACACCAAAGCAACTGCAGCTGGAGACTGGAGCTCCCCCTGACTGCTGCAGGGGGCAGAGCAGGGCAGGAGCAGCCCTGGACTTAACTGTTTCTGTGAGCAGCAAATTTGCTCCCAATGTGGGCGTACGTGTAGAGGCATTCCCAGGTGCAGTTTAATGCACCTGAATTTACCATGCATTAAATTCAGGCACATTAATTGCATGGGTAGATGCATTCTCTGCACACCCCTGTTGTCCATAAAGAAACTAGCTTCAACTAGCATTCACATCGCAGAGAGATTTAATGGTCTGTGAATTGCTATGGGAATAAAGATTCTTTAATTTTCTACCACTGATGCCTTGTGCACATATTTAGGATTAGGTCCATACACACACATTCACCACAGACAATTTGCATCAGATGAAAAACTGAACTATAAAAGAGATTATTTTATATTCTCCAAAAAACAAATGCTGAACTTGTAATACAAGATGATAACCATTCAAGGAAGAAATAATCTACCTATTGTTAAGTAAAGGGTGTGATGTCATGTGAAAAAGAAAAAGATCTAGACTCTCCCACAAACATTCCCTTTTCTGCCAACCCACCAATTTTCATATTTGTTCTGAATAAAAGTTCAGTCAGGAATGCTTTGAAAATTAAGCTTCTAGAAGAAAATACTTTTCATATTTAGCTTTATTTCCTAAAGATCCTAGATGAAGTTACAAATGCAAACATATATGCATAATTGTGTGTCTGTACACATATGGCATAAACAGATTAGTTTACAGGAACACTAGGGTTGCAGACTCAAGCTCTCAACAACTAGGAAATACATTTTGGTTGCCTGTGAAACCTTAATTCAATTTACTTGCTTATGTGCATTCTGACACAGTTTTTAAATAAATGAACAAATACTGTTTTTCCCAGAAGACCCCAGGTTTAACTAGTGCCCAACAATGTTCAGGATTTTGTCTTATCCTTCTTGCTTGATGTACAGTTCTGATCTTTCTTTATTAGACATTATTCAGCCCCGGTTTTGAAAATCGAATTGTTAATTTCTTTATGTGCTTTTTAGTGGCATTTATCAACATAATACCAGCCTGAACTATTTACTTTCATAACATACTTGAGGTGGCAATACTGCCTTTCACAGACGGGGAGCTAAAGAGAAACTAAGGTTAAATGCCCCCTCATTTTAATGTCCATCTTGAAATAGCTAGAAGGTGATGTGTTTGTAGGGTACACTCAGTATATTTATAGCAATTTCCTAACATATGGCTCCCACTGGCTTCAGTTATAACTAAGAGTCCTAAGCACTTCAGCAAATCATTTCCCAGGGACTCAGGGTGAGTATCCAGAAAATGATTTGGAATTGAGTGCATACTTACAGATGCAAATTTGCAGATAACACCAATTTGGGTGGGGTTGAAGACATTCAGGGTATGGCTAGGATTCAGAATGACCTTGATTAAGTGAAGAAATGATCCAAAATTAATTGAATGAAATTCAACAAGGAGAAGTTTTGCACTTGGCACAGAACAGTCATATGTATAGACTGGAGAATGACTGATTAGACTGCAGTATTACAGAAAAAGGTCCAAATCAATGTGGACCATAATCTGAATATGAACCAACAGTGTGCTCTAGTTGTAAAAAGGCCAATAATTAATAGCAGCATGACACGTAAATCAAGGGAATTGATCTTTCTGCTCTGTCTGACACTGGTGAGGACTAACGTGGAGTACTGTGTCCAGTTACGGGCACTGCACTTCAAGAAAGATGTGGACAAATTAGATGGGGTCCATTAGAGAGCAACAAATATTATTAGAGATCTGGGAAACATGATTTATGAAGAAAGGCTAAAAGAACTGGGATTATTTAATCTGTAAAAGAGAAAGCTGAGCAGGGAAACTGATAACAGTCTTAAATGCCTGAAGTGTACTTATATGAAGGATTTTCTGTGGACACAGGGGAGAGGAAAAGGAGCAATTGTCACAAACTGCAGCAAGTGAAGCTTAGGTTGGATATTAGGAAGAACTTTCTCATTGTGGGGGTGGTTAAACATTATTGGAAAAGACTACTAAAGAGGTTTTTGGAAATTACATCATGGGAAGTTTTTAAGAGGAGATCAGACAAACATTTGTCTAAGATATTTTAGACAGGTTCCGGCCTTGAGCAAGAACTTGCGCTAGATGACTTCTGAGATCCCTTTCAGCCTGACTTTTTCATAATTTTATGAAATTGAGAAGTAGGCAACTATGAAAATCTGGCTGACAGCATAAAATGTGAACTCTGGGCCAGTGGCAGGGATAGAACATAGTTCTCCAAGGTATCATACAATCACTTTCATTACAAAACCTTCCTTTTTCTTCCTGCAATTCCTTGCTTCACTCAGACAGAAGGTAGGGCAGGGTGGCACTTTATAACCAACCGAGTCCAAACCCAGTTTCTCTTGTCATAGATAATCCCAGACCCACATAAGACTGTTATCCTAATCTAGTCTCTGCATTAAATTCATATCACATTGTCCTTTGCACTACTGCAAAGGCAGTGGGAATATGGGAATGCAAATGGCTCACACAGAAGATAGTCTGTACATCCTGGTGCCTAGCTCACAGTAGCTGAGAGCAGCCGTTACAGACAGTCCTTCAATCTGGAACAGCTCAGGAGCATGTTTAATGTAAATCTTTGGAAAATTTAACTGAGAGGTGCTGACAGATCTCATTTGAGCACATGCAAGTTTACTGTTTAAAGCAGAGGCTGGCAAGATACTGTCTGCCGAAACACTAAATTTGGCCCACAGACCCACTGCTTCCAGTTTATGGAGCCAGGGGATTTCAGCTGTAGGGTTGTTTGCCACCCATTGCTCACACAGTAGGTGGGGACAGAGAGAAGTGGTATCAGGGAAAAGTTGCAGCAAGCAGATCAGAACACCAGCCCCCCACAGACTGTCCCGGCTTGCAGCTCTAACAAGTTGCAGAACAATTGCTTAAAGGATTATTTGCTGCTACACTAAATTTAAAAGAAGTCACCTGTAGAAAGAATTATGTGGTGCTGGTGCTTCATTATTGTCACAGAGGAAAGACCCTTCTTCAGAAGAAGTACTTCAAAGTTATTCAGACTGCCTGTTTTAAACATGTATCACTTTATGCCTGTGTCACCCTGAAATAAATCAGAAAACTTCTGACACTTCAGTGTGTAAGGTGATACACCACCACAGATTTAGGTCTTGGCTTGAATAACTTTTGAAAAAAAAGGCTAGAACAAAAAGATTTCTTGGCCCTGTTGAACTAGATAGAGTAGTGTACAAGTGAACCACAGGAAAAGACATTGAAATACGCCATCAACAAACTATATAGCCCACAGAATCATTGGATCCAGCCCACAGAGCTGGGGCGTTGGCAGTGTTTAGTGACAGGGGGCCTCAGTGATGTTTGGCAGCTGGGGCTTTTCCCATACCGCGCTGTGCCATTCTGCACCAGGGTGAATGGGCAGTGGGGCCATGCTACAGCCAGGAAAACTGGCACTGGGGAGAGGGAGTGGGAGCAGCACTGACCTGGTCCTAGCACCAGTCTACTTTGGATCCAAACCAAGTCATTCCAGCCCACCGCTGTAAAAGGTTGCTGACCACTGTAATGCATTTATTTGCACAACCTTAGTTCTTTCAATGTAAAACTGACTGGAAAACCACAACTGGCCTATTTCCTTAGCTGTTCCTGTGAATAGGTCACATGTGTACTCCACACACTTATGCAATAGTATGTTCTATGCAGTATGTCCTCCTTTATAGAGTTAATAAAAAGTAGCATATAATGTGCTATTAGATAGGAGAGAGACTGAGAGTGAGTTCTACCCCCTACCCAAAGTAAAAAATATTTTAGTTGATGAGAATAATAGATATCTATGTTTTGATATAGAAAAGTGCGAGAAAAGGACACTGGGAATGTATACTGTTTTAAGGATGGGTATCCTTAAACACTAAATTAGCATGCAAAAATAATAACATCCCCTTTATTTTTTTTACAGTGGGTGTGCATGTGTGTGTGAAAACCAATTGAAATTGTAAAGGAGAAATAATGTTGCATTTATAAGAACCTCTGAAGTGGTATATATATGGGTTTGTCACATCCAAACATCACAAAACAAAGAATAATTATGGGTTAGGATTTCAAGTCTGTGTTATGTGATATTATTTTAACTTGTAGGGAAATTTAAAAAAAAAAAAGTGTAGCACCAAAAAAGTTACTTATGTGTGAGTTAAAAGTACAATGCAGTGTAATCATTTGTCCGTAAATGTTTGGTTTTACTATAAATATCTTAATTTAATATTTAAGAATGTTATTTTACTGGATTCTTTCTCTTTACCATAGCATAGTCTGTTTGCAATTCACTGAGATCCTGTTGAACTCAAAGTGAATTTAATAGTTAAAGACTTTTCCTTCCTTTTTTGCTTGGTTGCCAGTGAAGCTATCTATGAAGGCAGTTTGCCTTTTGCATTCCCTTCTACCTCAGGGAAGAAATGTGCTCTGAAGTTGAGATAACACTTCTGAACATGCTTTCTTCCTCATAAAGAAAAGGCACTGTTGCAATGTATCTAGATGTTTATCAAGGTAACTTTTTAAAAATTGTATCCAATAGCTGATGGAGGTAGTGTAATAAGGTCATGGAGGAAGCATATTGTATTGTGCAAACCTTTCTGGTTGTCACAGGAATAATGTTGGTAACTGCTAAATGATCTCTTCCACTTGATTTGCAAGGATGGAGGCTGGTAGAGAATCTTACTTGGAGGCTAAAATTGCTAAACAGCCCATCCTCTTGAGTCCACGAAGAATGATAAGAGTCAAGGGAGGATGTAGAGAGTGAAATGAGTAAATATGCACACATTATAAATGTGCACACAGTTCATTGGCACTCATTGACTTTCACCATCTCAAGTGCTAAGTATTTAAAAAATGTCAGTGTGGACCTCAGTTTCTTTTTGATCTTTTATCTATGTGCTTTCTTTTACTATTACAGATTATGTAGCAATTGGGAGACTAATGGGATTTGCTTTTGTGCTCATTTGTACTGACTGGCAGACAAACTGCAGTGGGGGGGGTTATGTAGTTTATATTAAAATCACCTTTTTATGGGCAAATTATATGAATGTAAAAATAGTTATGTACACACACCCTAGAGGTTTATTAGTAGTAAATGTGCCAGAAAATGGAATTGCCATCCCATGGAAAATTTCAAGGTGATTCAGAGTGAAAAATAAAAATATCCAATCTTGTTCTGGGACAGAAATTCTGAAAAATAATCAGCTTCAAATAAACTGAAACAAAACTTCTAGAGTTTCAAAACCAGTGAGGCTCTCCAGTTGGCAGCCAAAGAGCTATTATTTCAGTTTTCTCAGTTCAGGGTTTTTTTTCTTTTTGTGAACAGAGCATTTTCTATCGGAAAAAAATCATTCCAATTGAAATTTGCCAGTTTACATACATCATTTTGTCTTCATGTAAGTAGCCACCATCTGCATCTCAAGACAGAAGGCTTTTGTTTAAAATTTTGTTAAACTCTGAGCTATAAATATATAGATATAAATGTTCCCTTAGTAAATATAAAGGGAAAAAAATCAGCTGCACCTTTTGATCACTGAGGATAATCATTACAGCCCAGGAAACAATAAAGCAGTGGTAATGATTTATTTTTATCTTAACAATTTTATTTCCATATTAACTTCTACTCCACCCCATAAATGAAATTCATGCTCTGCTCTGGATAGTCTGCCTAAGGCAAACAGATACACATTTTTTTACATCTGTTGTGTAACAGTAGCTTCTATATTAGAACATAGAATTTTTCCCCTTGTATGAATTGTAAAAACTTTTTTCCCTCTATGGATTATTTTTGGGAACACATTCCATACTCCATCTTCCGTGGTATCATTGAAATTCACAGGTTGCATTATGCAACTGTTTTTGTATGGCAGGAGTGTTAACAGAAACTAAGGAAAAATCACTGGTAATAGACATGATGAAAGACGTATGTTCAGTAGGGTATCTCAGCGATCATATTTTGTTCTCATAAAAATTAGAGGCCTGATCCTACAGTGTTTATTTTGCATCCAGTGAATGCTCTCACTGAAATCAGAAACTGAAATTTACTCATGGAAATAAGAAATGGGTCTGATTTTGATAGTCCTTAAAAGCTTTTGATAGTCCTTAAACAATAAATACATTACAGAGACTCCCTATGCCTGTAGAAGGGTCTCTGCACCCAAAAGCTTGCTGAGAACTTTTTCCCAGCAACTCAGCTTCTCTAATAAAAGAGATGATATCACATCTACTCAAAGAACTTTGCTTGCCTAAGATAGTTACATCACCAATGGCTGGCGCTGCCACTTAATGTTTTCCAGCTACCATGTACCACCTTTCATATGGCTGCTAAAGATTCACAATTTTTGTTACGGGTCATACTGCTGAATACTACATCATCTGAAAAAGATATTTCAGGTAGTGTGAAAGGATGGGGAGGAGTGTATGTTTACTTATGCCTGGGTTTTTTCTAATACCTCTTTTTTTTTCTTCCTACATTAGACAAGTAAGCTGTAATTGTTCTGTGTGTTTTGTCCTGTACCCCAGTTTCATGTGCATCTGCAGGTCATGAAAATTTCCTTCAAGCAGTTTCCTGGAACTTGAATGTCAGCTGCTAGTGCCTGATCTGGAAAATTTAGCTTAATAGATAACATTCCATAGCTGCCTGAGCTGTACAATCCCCAGAAGGCCACTGCTTCTGGCTCTGCGGGAGCCTGACCTATTCGCTGCAATGGCTGACCTGCTGAGGAAGCCATAAAATTGAAAAGAAACTTGTTCTTCAGCCGAGAGTTCTGGAGCGTCTTGTCAGAAAATGCATTCAGGCAAATTAGCTTTTCACCTTCTGTCCTAAAGTAGTCCCAGCTCTCAGGACTCGTAGTACCTTCCCAAGTTCCCGCAGCCAAAGACTTCCACATTCACTAGAAATTAAAGCTTTTCCAGTTTTGAGTTAATGTTCTTGTGTAACTGTAGAAGATAGGGACACAGGGCTTCCAGACTAGTCTTCTGATTCTCTAGTTATTCTTTAGTTACTGAAAGCATTACAAGACCTCTTTCAATCTCTTCTATGTTGGTAAGATGCTTTCCTTTCCTTGCACTTACACTTTCTCACCTTCACCTTGACTCTTACCAAGGGTTCCCAACTTTATACAGACTTCAGTCTGCATGACCTGACTTGTTGTGCCCTCAGGATGCCCAGCAAATAAAAAAAAGAGCCATCGCATTTCAGCTGCATCCTTACAAAGCTTTCACCCAAGAGAATTGACATTCAGACAGCTGGTTACAGACTCCTGCTTCCCCAGTCTTCGCCCTCCTCCCCCAGACATACCAGGAAACATCAGGGATGTCCTTGAGCCTGAGAATTGAGAGCGTCAGCATCATTCCTAATAAAGATCTAGGCTAAGCCATAGACCCAGGGGTGCGCAAAATGGAATTCCTGGTCCCATTTCAGAACTGGGAATAGCCTTTGGGGATTCAGAGCATGGGAAGCCTGCAGATCTTCCTTGAACCAGCAGCCAAGATAAGATCTGCTGGAAATGACCCAAATATTTGTGAATTAAAATTAGGGATCTTAAGTGACATATGTTTCAAAAACTGACTAGGGAAATTTAAGTTCTTCCTTTATAAAACTACAAACATTAGGCCAGATTAGGCCCAGCTGTTTTTGCAGGTGCTCAATGGGGTGAAGGGGATGGAAGGGGTCCAACTCCTCCATTCCCTTTCTACTAACAAAGCAGCAATCACAATTGGGGCAAAACTGTATTTCAGCTTACCCATCCAAATAACACTTTTCCAGCTATGTAAGTGGCATTCTTGGCACTTATGCACAGTTTGTGATTCCGTTGCCCATGAAGAATGGACATGTACGTATCCATATGGGCATGGAGCATGCACAGTATGCTACTCAGGGATACAATTCTCTCCAACAAAAGCCCACAAACAGCAGGTGTTAGATGCTGACGGGAGAGCAGGATGACCTTCCCATGGTTTAGCCCCAATTACTGCATGGTTAGGGCACTTGTCCAGGAAGCAGAAGAGCCAGGTTCTGCACCCCCCCGAAAAATTTTGAACCTGAATCTCTTATGTCCCAGTGCTCTAACTGCCTAACCACAGATCAGTCCTCTCTCCAGTCCTCTTCCTGAGGCTGAAAAAAATCTCTTGATTATTGCAACACAAAGTTATGATGTTTAAAACATAAGAAAATGAAAATTGCCTTATTCAGATCAGAACGAAGAACAATCTAGCCCAATATCCTTTCTCTAACAATGGCAAGTGGATGATGCTTTAGAGGAGGAGTATTAGAAACAGGGCAAGTATATTTGTTTTAAATCAGTGTCCTGATAATTTCACCGGTAAATCCAGAACATAATCATTAGGGCTGTGTGAAACAACATTGTTTCATTTTGACTTCCACTTCAATGTTTCAATGGCACAATGTTTTATTTCGAGTTTCATTTTGTTTCAAAACCACCATTCCATTCCGTTTTGTCGAAACTGTTTCAACGCTGTTTTGACGTTTCATCCATAGGCTATAATGGGGAGGTGTGAAGCTGCCTATACCTTTGTCATTTCTTGCCTGATTCAGATGAAACTTTCAGGGCTGGTAGCCCCTTATGAGGCCATGAAGTCTTCCAGCTTTCAAGGAGCTGGGTGGAGGGATTTCTGGGAAACTGTACCTCAGGCTGCTGACAAGCAAAACTCATCACATGGGCGACAGTGTATGTGAATGTTAAGGGCCTCTACACAACATGGTAGTGTGCCCCAAAGAGGTCTCCTTCTCCCCTATAGTCTGAGTCAGGTCCACCACTTCAAATGACATCAAATAAAACAATAACTTAGTGTGCAGCTGCACAATAGCACCAGCAACATCTCAGAAAGCCAAACTCTGACAGAGACTTTCTTGCCTCTACTGCAGCAGCTTTTTCTCCAGCAGCTGCCAGACAACTCCCCCTTCCAGCCCCAGCTCTGGGGCTTAGATGTGCCCAGGGCCCTGCATCCTTCTGGTCAGGTGCTAGGGGTGTTGGGAGATGGCACTGGCAGACAAGTTCCTTTGGGTCAATCTAATCTGATACCTTTTAACAGACCAACTAAATAGTTACAGAAATATATCTTATTAAGTTTTCGGATTGAAAAACCCTTTGTTAGGCTGAGTGAGCACCTGCAGTTGGTGTGTCTGTGTGCTGTTCCTGGATGGAAGGAATAGTAAAGAAGTGAGAGGCTGGCATGCAATGCAGGCAAGAAAGCTAGCTGGTGAAAATAGAAATGGAGGTGTCAGGGGGTAAGGGACAGCTTGAGGGGG
>NW_017728906.1:95942532-95944628 GCF_001723895.1 Crocodylus porosus | reverse complement strand
CTAACCTCATCAACAGAAGCCAACTTCCTACAACCCAAAACACACTGAATGGATCCAGGCCATGCCATGACAAGACATGCAAAACCTGCCAGCAATATCTCCAGTATGGAGATATCTTCCCAGTACAATACATATCTCTTGGTGACCTGATGGAAAATACGTTGAAACACCAAGCAACAACTGTACACCAGAATGAGTGCACACCAAAAATCTATTAAAGACAACAACAGAACAACATCTGTCTCTAATCTCTCAGGCCTGATCCTGAAAGGGAATTGACAAACCACTTTTCACAGATGAGAATGTGGGATCGTCTACCAGCTCAAAATGAGCCCAGACCATGCTACCCGCTCACTTCTGGGGTGCAGCTGCATGTGTGTATGCTGCAATTTCCCCCTGCTCAGCAGTCAGAGGCACAGCAACAGGAGGAGCAGACTCAGCTGAACCACTTGCTTCTGCAACCTCTACCTCAGCCGCCTCTGAAGTGCCTTCTGGGGAAGGAGAACTGGATCTAGGGGAAACTTGAGGGGTGCAGAGCACAAATTCAGCTGATTCCCCCTCCTTCCCCAGAATTTTCCTTGTGACATCTGGGCACTCAGATCCAGATCCAGCTCCAGCTGACACTAGAAGGCTCAGCGTGGGAAGTGAAATGGAGGTGGAGGAGACTGTCATGCTGATGCTGGTGGTGCTGCTTGTTGTCATGGTGGTGGAGGGGGAGTGGTGCTCTTGGAAGGGATGCAGTCTCAGGCACAGGCGATGGCACTGGCACTGCTCCCCCCTCCTTGCTGCTTGTGAAAGCCTCATCCCTGCTAGTTGTAGGAAAGAGGCTGTGTCTCAGTTTGAGGAAGGAAACTTACACCTCTCCCTCTACTCCCTCTTCTGAAAGCTTGCCAGCTGCCTTTCCACCATGCTTCATGGTGTTTCATAGTGCCTTGTTTTTATAAAAATATATAAATGTATCTGTGTTCCTATATAAATTCTATAATAACTGTAATATGCTGCAAAGTATAAATGTATGGAAATACATTTATATTTTATCTCTCTTCCTATATAAATTTGATAATGTATGTATATGCAGCAAGGTATAAACATATAGAGTAAAATATAAATGCATCTCCCTTCCTATGTAAATTCTATAGTGTAATATCCAATATAATTATAAAATTGAAAAGAATAAATCAATGAATATAATAACAAAATAAAAGGTTCTAGAAGAAAGCAAAAGGTATTGTGGAATCCCACTTGCTAGACTAGCAAGAAGGAAATCATTCAAATCAATGATAATATTAGCCTTCATTACTGCTCAGTAACTGTCAGACCCAAGGCAGAAAGCAGGCCAGTTCAAACAATGCTACCTTTTATGCTGTTTTTATCCCTCCCCCAGAGCACTGGGATTGCAAGAGACCTCAGAGAAGGATCACAGTCACTGGCCAGCTACACAGTCAATATGAGAGCAGTCCTTCCCACCTCTTTCCCACTTTTCCCCCTCCCTCTCCTTACTTGCTGTTTCGCTACAGGCAAACATAGCTTGAGCTTCAAGATGTTTCAAAACTTTCAAAATATTTCAAAGTTTTGAACTATTTGAAATAGTTGTTTTGTTTCAAGGCTGTTTCGAAGCCCTTCATTTCATTTCAATTTCGCTGTTTTGAACTTGAAACAAATTGAACTGGGTCAAAATTAAATAGCCGGCGAAATTTCACACAGTCCTACTGATAATTGCCATCCTATCTCATTTACTGCATCATTCCTATGTAATTTGTACTCTTCTACTACATTTGTAACATGTCTATTATGTCTATATCACCATTTAGTACTACACATTCTGGTTTTCCCATATTCTTTTATAAATTTCTAGTATTTGTACACAAGCCCTTATAAATATTGTCCTTGTCCAATTACCTATTTTCTTGTGTCTTGTTTAACTGGGACTCTGGTTTTGATTTAATCTCACTATTTTCTACCCATGCATGTTCTACTTCTGATGCTTAAAGCGGTTCGTTTCTCTGGAGGCCACCAAAATCACAGACACACACTCATTAGATGGCACAAAAGGTGTATTTGCAAATAGGGTCAGAGCAGAGTCAAAAACTCAGATT
>NW_017728906.1:95931172-95942157 GCF_001723895.1 Crocodylus porosus | reverse complement strand
AACAATACTCCATTTCTAACAATATTCCATTTCTAACACTTCTATCCTCTGTAATATGTTATAGAGTTTATGACATCTTTCTAACCCATATATCAATCAAAACCATGTGCTCTTTCACATTGGTCAGCTATCCCCTTAGTTTTAGGTCAAAAACTCATCTGCAACCTTTTTAACACTCTTGGTTCATTTTTGTTCAGATGGAGTCTGTCCTCCCTATTCACAGCCCTCCTATTTCAAAAGATTCCCCAGTTCCTAATGAACTTAACCCACTCTTCCCTATACACTGACACATGTACATTTTGACACTCTGCAGCATTGCCTGTCTTTCTGGCCCTGTGCTTGGAACTGGAGACACAGAGGTGTGGTCTGGGGTGGGCCAAGAAAGATTTGTAGCTATAAACCCATCCCAAAATCCATCTCCTTATTTGGGTCCATACACTTATCACAGTGGCTGGGGGACTCTAAATTGGCAGCCTGGCATGGCTAAGCCATGATTTGGGCCAGGTAAGTCTGTCCTCAGTGCTGTGCAGGAGAGTGCCCCAGTGCCACAGAGGCATGGCATGGGGTGACCCAACAAGGATTTCTAGGTATAATCCCATCCCAAAATCCAGTTTTTTATTCAAGTCCGAGTACTTAGCACAGTGGCTGTGGTGCTTTCAGTTGGCAGCCTGGCACAGCCAACCCGCACTTTGGTCTGGGCCAGACTCTGGTCAGATGCATCCAGTAGAGTCCCCCGGTCGTGCAGAGGTATTTCGATGGGTGGCCCAAACAGATTTTCTAGCCCTAATCCCAGCCCAAAAGCCAGTTCCTTATTCAAGCCATGATACTTAGTATAGTGGGCATGAGGGCTGTCAGTTGGTAGCCTGGCACGGCAAAACCGCATTTAGGGCCGGGTAAGCCGCTTCTCAGAGATGTCCAGCAGAGTCCCCCAGTGACAGGGAGATGTGTTCTGGGGTGGCCCAAGAAGGATTTCTGGGTATATTCCCAGCCCTAAATCCAGTTCTTTATTCAGGTCCATATACTTAGCACAGTGGCAGGGGTGCTGTCTTTTGGCCACACTTTGGGCTGGGCAAGTCCTTGGTCAAAGATGTACAGGACAGTCCCCCAGTGTCACAGAGGTACTCTGATGGGTGGCCCAAGCAGAATTTCTAGCCATAATCCCAGCCCGAAAGTCAGTTCCTTATTCAAACCATTATACTTAGTAGAGTGGGTATGGGGGCTATTAGTTGGCAGCCTGGCACAGCCAAACCTTGCTTTGGGCCAGGCGGGACTGTGGTCAGGGTTCTTTGGGAGAGTTCCCCAGTGGCATCGCCATGAAATTTGGGGTGGCCCAAGAAGTATTTTGCCCCATAATCCCATCCTAATCTGACCTTCATTTAGGGCTCTGTACTTGATGTGGGATATTATTTTACAGTTTAATTAGTATATATGCATAGCTAATGAAATTCTGTCTCTTTAGGATGTGTAATTCATTAATAACAAGTTTTTATTAGGTCTAGTTTAGCTTTGAAAAAGGAACAAGGAACCGGGAATAAGGAACTGGGAATAAGGAACAGAGAACCAGGAATAAGCAACTGGGAATAAGAAACCAACTTCAGCCTCATTTTAACCTAATACCTCATTTGACCAGAGCTAATTTTTTATGCAATTGGCCATTTTAAAAGCACTCTAAAGTCCTGCACATGTGTTAAATCATGGTTCTAGAGCACTGTCAGGAGCCCAATCATGCAAACAATGTAATTTGTCTAGGTTCCCTAAGGGGCTGATTAGTTCTGCCTCTTCAATAACGCACCAGAGTAAGCACAGGCAACGACTAAATCACATGCTACAATCATAATGTCCAAAAGCAAGGTGTAATTGCAGTTCATTACAATGCAGAAACAGTTTCCTGGTAAATATACAAAGTCACCATGCTAGTCTGATGCAAAGCAATGTGCCAGTATCGCTTTTAAAAATGGGGAGATTAAAAATAATCATTAAAATAGAACTTTAAATTCCACATTAAAACGAACGCAAAAATGCAAGGGAATTAAGAATGTTCTCCATGGTGGCTTCCTTTGTCATTGTTCAGTATTAGGAGAGATTATCCTTTATATCAAGGGGACTGCTGCTAGGGAGCTTAGAAGGTCTTCCATTTATTTTCATCACCTACTCCCCACTGAAAAGCTTTGAAACTGATTTCCACTGGCTTCTGTTTCATTCTCTACTTTCTCTTCAGAGAAAGGAAATAGGACTCTATGTCTCTTCCAGTGAACTCCCCCTTTCTCCCCCACCTTAGAGGACATTCAGCCACCCAGAGTGGTTAAAAGAAGGAGGTATGGAGACAAAAATCCTCTCCTCTTGTAAATTCAAAGTAGTGGAAGTGGTGGGGAGATGAGTGGACATCATTTCTGTACCATTTCCAGGAAGAAGGAGAGTTTGTGCTTCGCCGACCATTTTAGCTTCCCACCAGAATTCTCTCTTGCTGGTTTCTTTCTGCTACCTATTCACCCCCCCCCACCCACTCCCTCCCCAGCCATTGCAACAGCTTTGATTTCTCTGACTTCTAAACTATCTACTAAACCTTTAATGCTGCTGCCTTTTGAAAACTTTTACCCAAGACACTAATAAGATTTTTCTTTAAATATAAGGCATAGGGAAGGGAGCACTTAGGAGTTTTCTGTGTCCTAAGATTTCAAGGAACCACACTCATTCCTTTGAATAATCAGACTGGAAAGAAGTATGACGTGTTAACATTGAACGCCCATCTCTGAAATATTTTCAAGGGAAATTATCTAAATAAACTTGTGAAGCATTGGGGGCTGCTATACAGGCTTGCATTTGTTCTAATGAAAGGACGGTTTCTTTTTAATATGAATTTTTTGTTATAAGTTTATGTCAGGCTGCTCAACGTGATATCCAGGTATCTTACAGAACTGTACAAGTCCAGCATGTAGTTTAACTGATATTGATGTCTGGCTCCCTTCTTCTTCCAATATGTGAGAAAGAAAGATTTATGAGGATGATGGCATTGTTAAGTATTGCTATTGTTCTCAAGGAGGTAGAGTTTGTAGTCATTCTAATATATTGAGAAAGGGAAATCATGGAGCCACCAGAAAAAAAAATTCCCTCCCACTGTCAACTTGTTCTGTTTTTTGGCTAAGAATCCCATTGTCCCTCAGGAGGAAGAGCATTACCTAAGGTTACTGTAGGTTCCTGAGGTGGCTTGAACATAGCTCATATATTACATTAGAGATTACAGCTATAGCCTTTAGTTTATTTCAGTGATGAACAAGTTGTCTCCTAAACAATGTTCACGTTATCGTTATAATATTTAGTAGATATACAGTCACTATCTGAACCAGGTGGTTGTTATTTCTCAAAGAATAATGCATTTCAAGTAGATAAGCAGAGGTGTAACAAGTCAGTTGAGTGCCTTAGGCAGCTGAGAAGCAACTTCCAGCTGTCACTGTACCACCCTGAAAGTCTTCGACTCCATGGCTCCAGTAGCAGCTGCTATTTTTTCACCCTCCTTCCCCACTCTCACCCAGGTGGTACCTGGGGCTACTGCCTCAGTGACCCCACCATGGTTATACTACTGTAGTCAATGGAAGTTACATTTTCATGCCAAGTCTGTATCTGCAAGCATGAAGATAGTCTATCTGGCATTTGTTTATATTTAGGGATTCAATTTCTGCAAAGAGGACTCTGCCTGAGGTTGTTACCTGTTTAGATGACTGAAAGGAAAACCTTCTTAAATTAGGAAGATGATGCTAGTTCTACTAATTTTGCTAGTTCTTCCAAACATTTCTCTCTTGTCCATAAAACTCAGTTTTGTAGATCAGGGATTCTCAATCCCTGGGCCATGGTGGGTTGGCTGCCAGTTCTCAGCATGGTCGGCTGCTGGACTGGAAGTGGCTGCAGACCAGCAAACCACAGCCCCAGAGCTGGGCGGAGAGGCCACGGCTCCTTCTGCAGGGCCTGCAGCAGTGCGGGGTTTGGCCCACGCCCCCACACAGTGGGTGGGGGTAATCTTACCTGCCTTCTGGCCAGAAATTCTGGCTGTGGTCAGCTGTGACTGCTGGGCCGCAGCCACTTCTGGGCTGCAGTTTGCTGGGCTGCAGCAAAAAAACTTTGGGAACCCCTGTTCTAGATCACAAGCTCCAATCTTACATGCGTATCATTCAGACACAAAGAGAAGTGGACTGGGTGTTATTTGCTATGGAAGATAAAGGGAATTTGCACTCATCGGTAAATTGTTAGCTCTGAGATCATCAGTTCTCAGTTGGAGTTTGTCATGGTGTAACCAATTAACTCAGAGCTCCATGATAATACAGCTGAATTGCTTCTGGTACCAAGGTAGCTAAGTTATCTCTGGCTCATTTAGACTTTGCTTAGGTACCTCTACATTAAACTGTAGTGTGCAGAGCATATATAACCTAAAAATGTCACATGTTTATGAGAATGATAATTAATGTGCTGTGTGAAGATTTTTTTAAATCTCATTACATGACTTCTATTTATTAAAAACATGTGAACAATTGTTTTGAATCCAAATATCTATGTTCCATGGCACCGGTTATTGTCTTGCTTAACTATGCTGTAAATATTAACTGTGATGAAATGGCCACATCTGGTATCAAATTTTAAGGTGGAATATTTACTTAGAAACTGTGCTCTGAAATGTGTTTGACCATACGCCTCTCCTTCACCTCTCCCCTCTCCCCCAGTTAATGGACATTCAGGGCATTCAAGCTTTTAAGGTAGCTTTTTAATTTCTTCTTACAGCCCTGATAATAGAACATGCATTGAAATCAGTGGAAAGGCTCCCATGTATTCAGACAGGCTTAGGGTCAGGCACTGCACGAAAAGGGAAGCAAGTGATAGCATAGTCTGGATTTAACATTCAAGGTAACAATTAATGGGAACTCAGCATGGGTGTGCTGACAAAGTGGTTTATGTTAATGATTATAGGAGCTGAAATTTCATGACAGTCAAAAAGATTTACAACCTCAGATAACCCTGAGTGACTTAAGGTCACCTCCAAAATGCAAGTTAGCTGCCTAAATGCCTTTTTGGAGGTGACCCTTCACATATACATACACTCTTTTTCAGATTGTTATGTATTATTTTTTTCAAGTTCAGGTTCAAGTTCCACGCAGAGTTACTTTTGCTGTCACTAGGTTTGTTTTTCCCCAGAAGCATTTAAAATCAAGATTGTGGCATTCTGAACTGCAGATACAAGGCAGATAATTACCCTTTAGGACCCGATACTACTCCATCTGTTAGGCACCTAAGTGCAATGCCATTCCACTTTGTTCAAGTCCCTAAACAACAGTTTACATCTGACTACCTTTAACTTCCTGCAGTTAGATACTGTTTACCATTTCAACTAGGCTGAGAAGCCCTCTGCTAGAAAATTTCTGACTTTCTCTTTGATAAACTAAATAGTTTGAGTCTCTCGCTGTTAGAAATCCTGACTTATGCCTTATATCCTTTCACAGCATCTGATGAAGTAAGTTTGGATTTGCAAACACTTATGCTATACATAGCTCTGATTTAGTTATTCTGTAAGATTCAAATCTACCTGCCTTCTGCCTGACTTCAGACAGCAGAGCTACTTGTTCTTGTCCCTTGACCACTTTCGGGGCTCTTTTCTGAAGTCCCTCCAGTTTATCAGCATTCTTCTTCAAGTGTGACCACCAGAACTGGAAACAGTAGTCTATTAGCATAATTCTGGAGCCAAAAAGGAGGTGCTGAATAATACCCCTTCCCCTCAATATTCCCCTGTATATGCATCCAAGAGTCACATTAATCCCTGTAGCCAGTGTCATGCTTGGAGCTTGCATTCAGCTTATCTATCATCCCCAAATAGTTTTCAGAATCACTGTGTCCCTCAACTTTAAATGTGGCCAACAGTCTTTGTTCCTAGATTTATACCCTTACATTTCACTGTAAAAAAATGCATGTTGTTTGCTTGTGCCAGCTTAGTAAGCAATTGAAAAGCTCTATAGCATTGTCCTGTTGTAGTCACTATTTCCTACCTTTAGGAACATCTTTGACTCATTTGCAAACATTATCAGGGATTGTTTTATTTTCTTCCATTAATTAAATTGTAAACAGCATAGGTTATAGGAGCTGGGGTGACCTACTAGACCCAATCAAAGTAGGTCACCCCAAAAATCTCCTGCCTAATTATGATTCCCCATTTGCCATTATCTTTTGAGACCTATCCAGTTAGCTAGTTTTTAATCCATTTAATGTGAATGTCACATTGATTTTATAGCAGTCTAGTTTCTTAATCAAAATGTCATGTAGTACCAAGCCATATCCTTATAGAAACCTATTAGATCTATGCTATTTTCTGTTGCAACCTTTGCAGGATTGCATCCTAACTGTCACAGGCCCTCGTGTAACTCTGCAAGTGGATACGGCAATTTTAGAACATGGATATTCTGCTGGTTCAGGATAGGATAACCCTTTCTCCCCATATACACAAAAGCTAAAGACTAAACTCTCTCCATTGTGCTCTTGGTAGTCTACTTGCACAGATGTAGCTGAGAGGAGAATATTACTCTGCATATGTGCATGTCGCCATACAAAAACATCAGAAGCATTCCTGCCTTCTGGGTAATTACAAATTACTTCCTTTTTGTCATCCGCCCATGATGCCATCTAATTTTATGTTCTTTGGCCCACAGTGTGTTAGCCTCATTAACCCTACTTGATTTCCTCTTCCAACATTTATGATTCTCAGGTGAAAAAATATTTCCTGACACCTGTCTAGATTTTTTTTTTTCCTTTAATTTCTACCTTGGCCTCCTCGCTCATTATATAGACTAGGCTGAGTCTTAAATGTAATATACTCCATTTAAATCTTATTTAGTGCCTTTAAAAAAAGTGATGGTGATTTAGAATGGTGCAGTCAGCTTGCTAAGTTATTTTCTTTTAGACCCCTTTCTGCATGCTTGCCATTCATCCTGTTTTCAAAAGTGCTGTACTATGTTAATAATAAATGCATAAAGCTCCATGAATGGCAGGGTCTGCCTGAGATTTTAAATACACAGGAGTTGTAGAAATTCAAAGTTATCCTCCCCGTATCAACTAGTTCCTTTGTATAACCCTAGCATTGTTCATTTCATTGCCTTAACTGACTTGTGCAATAAAGTCAAGAAATAGTTATTGGGGGAACCCTTACTTAATCTCCCTTGACAGTCTTAAAATTAAAATTCAGCCATCAATGTAATTTTATTGCAAACAGTAGCCAATCCTAAACCCAAATCCAGCCTAAATGGCCAAGATGATCATTGTCTAAATTCATGAGAATTGGAAATGGAGGGATTTTAATCCCAGGTCACAAACTAGAACGCTTCTTATTGTTTCTATTTGGAGTAAAGTCACTTCTGTATTCAATTACATGGGAGCAGTTCCACTAGGCGTGCCATATAGTGCAGTGATGCACTGCCTCATTACTTCTACATGTGCTGTGCAAGGGCCCTAGACTGTCCTCATACAATCTTAGACTCACAGAAAGTTAGGGTTGGGAGGGACCTCAGGAGGTCATCTAGTCCAACCCCCTGCTCAAAGCAGGACCATCCCCAACTAGATCATCCCAGCCAAAGCTTTGTCTAGCCGGGTTTTGAAAACCCCCAAGGATGGAGCTTCCACTACCTCTCTAGATAACCTGTTCCAGTGTTTTACTACCTTTCTAGTGAGAAAACTCTTCCTAATATCTAACCTAAACTTCCCTTGCTGCAACTTGAGACCATTGGTCCTTGTTCTACCTAGTTCCATCCTCCTTCAAACCCCGCTTCAGTTAGTTGAAGACTGCTATTAAGTCTTCTCTAAGTCTCCTCTTCTCCAAACTAAATAAACCCAGTTCCCCCAGTCTTTTGGGGGTAAAAAAATGAAACATTAGTGATTTTTGTTCTCTGTAATTGTGAATAATTCCTGTTGGGTCCTTGAGGACTACTAGCACCAATAAGGACTAGGCTTTAATGCAGTATTCACATTTATTGTAGCACAATTAAGTCTTTAGAGGTATGCACATTCATATCCGGTTCTTTATACATGCTTCATATGCATCCCAGAAGTCATTATACTCTGCAATATTTGTGAATGCCTAACAGATAAGCTACTTGATCTGTGTGTATGTTATTCTGAGCAACTGCTTCCCCACTAATTTGAATTTTCCTGGTCTTTTCTTGACACCATTTACTGTTTACTTCCTGATACGGACTTTACATTATGAAGAGATACACTTACGTTGTAGTACTTCTCATATAGGACAAGGAAGTATTATATCCAATAAAAGACACCACCCCCACAAATTCTTGCCCCTTGCAATTCAAACCAGGGTGTCTATAAGGGAAACACTGGAGAGAGACACAGGATTACATTTTTGCCTTAATGTTGTTTTTGTTACAGTAAAATGAAGCAATGGTGCAAATATAAATCATATGCATAGAAAACTGAAGATATGAAACTGCTGCTGACATTATTATTACTTCCATATAAGTTATAGTATTTATAAGTTACAAGCATTAATCATGTTCAAGGATAAAGAAGCTTTGAGGCAGAAGTATTTTCTTCTTTAAATAAAAATTGTTGTCAAAATCAAGTTTGCATCAATTTGTTGGTAATGCCTTGAAAATATCACTAGCTAGTGAATACTAGTATGTTTTTGTTCCTTTGGTAATGGCTTGGTTTTATCAAGTGTTTACACACATGTATCAGCACTATGAAATCTACGACATAAGAACAAACTTACAAACTGCTCTGTTACAACAAATACTTAAACTATTTATTGTGAGATCCTCCCTTTAGGCAGTGACCCTGTTAATTCAGGAAAAATACATGCCAGAAAGTAGGAATTTTTTGCCCAGGGCAAGATTAATGGATTAGATGAACTAAACGATTTCCCCAAACACATTTCTTTATTATGTAGAATATGATTCCTGTAAGGAAAGGTGAACCCTGCTGTAGACTTCCCAGACCTTGGAGGTCTCCTTTTAGGGAAAGTCATTTTTTCTTAGTCTGTGAAAGAGTAGCAGACTAATTCCAAACTTCCTCTTCCAAAAAATAATTTTTTGACACACAGTTACTGGAAATGTTGTTACAGCCTCAAAAATAAAAATGTAACATGACGAGCATCCTGGTACCCAGTCCCCCTGGAAGCAACCTTAAAAAACAAAAGGAAGCCCTTTTTCACAAGAATATATTACCTAATAGTTACCCTAAAATAACAGAAACACCTGGAAACTCAGTTACAGAACCTAATACCATATATATGACTATTAAATGCATGTAGCATCTCAAATACATTGAAGTCAGAGCAGGCATGCAGTTCTAATAGAGTGCACTTATTTCTATGCATGTAAGGAATGCATATGCATGCCTTTGACCTCCGTCCCTGTCTGTGAGAGCTGTTGATCCAGGAGTTTCTCTGTCAGTTGAAAAATGTAAACGTAAAGGTATTCTCCAGCTGAAAATCTTGTAACCACTTATCATGACAGAAAGTGTCATCTCATCTAGTGTGATTATTTTACTACAAGTATTTCTCCTTCATTCTATTAAAGACAGAGCCCATGATTTTCCAAAGTGTTTTTAAGTACCCTGGTAGACAAGTTTCTTAGGTACCCTAGGTTTTGTGTGACTTGCTTGAGCTCTTTTAAAGGCACCTGCTTTTCAAAAAGTGTTGAGTACTCCCCCACTTAGTTGCACCCTTTTAAAAGCACCCAATAACTAAGCCTCCCAAAATAATAAAACACTTTGGAAAATTTTGGCCAGTGTGTATTTAATGTAGATATGAGCCTTTACCCCCCAGTAATGTGAAAAATCTCCAGTCGCTCTTATTTATCACTAAGAATTTTAGTTCGTAATCTTTATAAGGAGCATGGTTTTAGCATTTACCTATTTGGTTTTTCAGTCATGTTTCTGAATAGATAATATATTCTGCTTTTTAAAATGAACCTTTAAGGCAGGATTGTCAAAGATAAGACCTATGGGCCAGTTCTAGCCCACAGAGTTGTCCCATCTGGCCCTCCATGTGTCAGAAGTTGGCGACGTGGTCTACTGCAAAATTTGGGGTCTCTGGTTCTTACTGCACATGCCCATCAGTAGAAGGGTGAGTGAGGATTGCGTTGATGCAACCTCACTCTCCCTGTGGCCCACTTGGCTCTGTCACCCTGGATCCCCTTGCATCTGTTGGACCAAAGCCACTGGTCCCAGCCTGGAAGGAGCCCTGAAGTCTGGATCCATCTCAGGTTAATTTGACATCCCTGCTCTAGGGTTTCAGTCCACCACCAGTAAATGTTGATTACATCTTCATGTGGTTGGAAACTTTGACACACCCTGCCTCAGAGGAAGAGTCCTTGGCTTCTGCGTGAAGGCATATTGCTAGGATGGAAGAGGGACTGCTCCTTCCTCTTCTTTCCCCAAAGGAGGAAAATGACCTCTCTGGTGCACAAGTCAAGGGGAGGTTGTTTGAGCACAAGGTTATAAACACTCTCAGTTTCAAAAGAGTAGTGTAGCACTGCCTTAATATGGGCCCATGGCTTAGATGCAACAGCCTGGATTTGGGTGATTAGGGCTGGGCAATGCAGAAATGTTTCATCACCAAAACTATTCATGGGGGTAAGGTACAATACAGTTCATTGTTTTAAAATAACAACATGACAATTCCTTCCAAAGAAAGGTGCCAAAAAAGATAAATAGAATAATTAGAGGGCAACTGAGGAAAAATAATTATCAGAAAAAGGAAATAGGGTGAAGAGGAAAGGCAATAGGATTTTGCATACTTTTTTCTTAGCTTTGTGAAAATAAGTGTAAAAATATAACCATATTCAGTGTCTCTCTGCCTTCCTCCTTTCTCCTTGCCTTTTTGCAATTTGACTTTTCTCTCAAAATTGCATAAGGAAAGCATCATCAGTGCTCATATTCTCTCCATAAAAGTTGGAGAACATGGCAACCACACACACACACACACACACACACACACACACACA
>NW_017728906.1:95912961-95930712 GCF_001723895.1 Crocodylus porosus | reverse complement strand
TTCATCAACCAGTCTGTGCAGGCAGGATTTTGTTTTGTTGTGTTTTTTTCCCCTCTTAAATTTTATCGAGAACACTGGAACACCGGTGCCCACAACAGACAGTTATCTTTCTTCATCACTAATAAAGACAGCTGGATTCCTGATGTCACAAACACTGCTATTTATTTTCCCTATCAGGGCTCAGTCATTCATTTGACCAACTGTAGTTAAAAACATCTGTCAGATAGATTCCTTTGGAAAATTCCATGTACAACGAGCAGAGATAAGAGATAAGTTTAAAACTGCTTTGCATATCTTATATTGTAAGTCTTTTGCTTAAAGGACAGAGAGCAATACACAGAGCTATTATGCAAAACATTTAATTGAGTGTAATCAGAATAGTAAGGGTGGGAATCACAATGTTTATTTTCTTGATGTCTGAAACTTCAAGGTTTTAGATTTTTCTAATTATTCACTCCTCAAGTTTTCTCAATATCCACACAACAGAACAACTGTTATAGCCAGCCTCATTCCTTTATTTTCTTTTGGGGGAGAGTCACAAATAAGGAACTTTTTAATTAAGATATTTACATCATGGCTATTGTGTTGAGTTGCTTATTTAGCATGGGTGTCCATACACATTTTCCAATGGTAAAACACCGAAGATAATAGAAACCTTAAACCTCTTCTGCTAACCCAGTCTGAATCCATGTGCCAGAGATATTTTGTGTTTGTGGCCTAATGCCTTGGGCTGCTTTCAGACTAAGTGTTGTGTGTGAGGGAATGTCATGTATCATTCTACATTCTCTAGACTCTACTATATTGTCTACCTCAATGCTATACGTATTACAGCATTCTGTCAGACTGCAGTTCCTTTAGGAGCTATAATATTGAATCATCAGGCTTTCATATTGTTAATTTGCAGTCCAAAACATAATACTGATATAGGTCGGTGGTTTTTGATCTTTTCCATACCACAAACTATCCCATATCAAGATATGCTCTTGAAGGCATCCTTTACGTATGTAGCAATATTAGAAGGACAAGGTGTTTGTGATCCTATAGCCTGAAAACATTTACAGCCCAAAAGTCCCAAGTTCAGAAAGTATGATCTAACTTTTTATATTTAAGGTCTTTCGGCTTTGCTTGTTTAAAAGGATGGCAAAAATAATATAATGTTAAAAAAACCATAAGACTTGTGTGTTTATTTAAACTAATGGAGTAAGATTTGTAGAATAGCTTTCATTTGTTTGATCACACTACACCCTAATGGCACAGTTCTCTAACATGTAAAAGCCTGTTTAGTGGTGCAGAACCACCATGAGATGTCCTTCATATTCAGACAGATCAAAGAGATATAAGACTTGGTGGCTAGAAACAAGGGTGTTTTTTTTCTTTGCAAATAAGCAAATATACATCTTTTGATATATCTTCTGCATTCCTAAAAAGGAATGTGCTGCATCTACCATGGGAGGGTAATACTTTCTCTTATTTCTGGTAGAAGATGCTGCATTCAACAGAAAAGGGAGAGAAAAGGCTTTCAGCCAAAGTCAGGCATTAGAAAAATAATACTTTGCCTAGAAGAGAATGCTGTAGTGCGTAATATCTTTCTCCACAAAAGATCTCTCTCACAACTTGCTTCATATGCATCTTCTACTTTCGCACTGCCACAAACTTCCCCACAGCATCTGGGACATCCTCTGTTCTTTATAGGCCAAGAAGAGATGGGGTGCACTAAGCCTAGGACATTCTCTTATTTCCCCTCTACAGTGAAGAACTTCTCAAAACATGCAACAAGGATTGTGGATGGGATTATATCCCCTATGACAAGAAAGTGTTGTGAGAAATCTATATTTGGTGGCTAGGACTGTTCATTTTTCTCAAAGGGAAGCTCCTTAAACACAATCAGACTGTAATCAAAATTTAATTTATTGCAATAAAAAGATATGTGATCTTAAATTCTTAATTGTATGTCATAATTAAACTACATGGCAGAACACATTGGTAAATATTCTCTTCCAAACTCCCTTGAAGCTCCTTCTGTTGATCCAGATCGTCCTTCACAGAAGGCATTGCTACAGTATCAGTACCTTCAGGATCCTCTTATACATTAAAGATTATAGGAACAGTTTCTCTAGTGCTTCTGGCCTGCACACCTATCACTTCAACATGCAGTCATAGCAGATTTCCCAAATTAAGTGGATCTTAGGCCTCCCTTCCTAGGGCAGAAGAACCCAGACCAGTTAGGGCACGTTAGGCACTTAGGGCATCTTTACACATGCTCTGGGGGTGGGGGAGGGGTGCTTTAACTAGAGTGGCTATAGGAAGCTGCTCTAATTAAAGCACCCACAGCGTCTTGTGTATTCCTCATCCTGCACTTCAAAATGGCAGTGGGGGCACTTTAACTTAAGCTCGTTCAATGAGCTTTAGGTAAAAGCACCCCTGCCATGATTTTGAAGTGTGGGGACGCTGAATACATGGGATGCTGAGGCTGCGGAAACATGCTAATTAGCCTGCTCCAGCAGACTTGATTAATTGAGCAATAGAATTACATTAAGAGTTGACTTCCCTAAGCCCTATGAGTGAATCAAGCCTGAAAATTAGAACAAGGACACAATATTGTCCCATATCACTGATGAAAAGAACTGTGTTCGTATCACACATTAAGGTAGTTACTGGGATAAGTCAAGATAGCAAATGAGGAAATGTTAATATTTTTAAAACTATAGGAGAAATGTAGAGAAGTAGAATGTGATAGATGAAGCTCAAATTTGGCCAGTGCCACCTCATCCACAACTTTAACCAAAGTGGTTTATGTGCCTCACTGCAGCTCCGAAGTGGAAGTTCAAGCCTTGTTCCAGAATTGGGCAAAAAGGCCATTCCAGTGGTCCCAGTGGCACATGGTGATTTGGGTGGAGGAGGCAAAAGCAGCTGCACATGATGCTAGCTACTTCCATCACTCCCTTGTATGCTGTTGATCACAGAACCTGATGTATCATAACCAGGCACACACTTGGTAGGCTGTTAGGCTTGGGTGGAGCTTTCAGCACAGTGCTTTGAGATGGCATTGATTTGATGCTGACTCAAATTGAAAATGTCAATTTGTTGTTGAATCACTATTTCCTGCAATAAGCTTAAGTCTTCCTTGCTCAGCTTGTGAAAACTATCATCCCATCTAAGTACCACCCTTGCTTAGGTCATAAGAACTGCTAGGATCAGAGGACAAAGAGGCATGGAAAATGCCATCTATGTTTTTCCCAGACTAATTATTTTTTGGGCATGTTTTGACTTGGAGAAATTGGAATTTGAGAGAATTCCATGAAATATAACCTTTCACCAGAAGCCCCAGCCTCTACTGAAAGACCACAAATATATATAAGATGCAAAGGAATAATTTTCTAACAAGGAATTTTAAGCAAAGATTATGTTTAAAATGTTTTTTTCCCCTTAAATGCTCAAAATGAATGAGGTGATGTTGTCAACAAGTCAAAATAAAGGAAAAAATATATGAAATCAAAATCAGACGGGTAGCTTTTTCATCTAAACACAAACTTGATTAATGATATAGCAGTGAGTTTTGAAAGTACCATATTTATTCAAATATAAGAAGACCCTGAATATAAGACAAACCCCCAATAATTAGATTCTATACAGGGAAAATTTATAAATTTGTTACAATTTTCGAGGTATAGAATCTAATTATTGGAGGTTTGCCTTGAATTTGTCTCCCTCTCAATAGTACACCAGGGAAAATCAATCTTTGAGTCAGGAAGCCTTCTTGCCCTTTACTTCTCCAATTTCTTCCCCCCTTTATTTTCACACCCTACACTTCCTGAGGAAATGGAAGAAAGGAACAAAATTTGCACACAGGCAAATTACTACAGGTACCCATAGACTTCATTCATCCAGAACTGACGCATTTTGCCTTTTGTGAAACTGCTGCAAGTTTCAGCACAGATCCTCCATATGTACACTTTTAAGCAGCACTTCAGCACCTACTTAAATATAATATAAAACTATACATAAAATTAGTCTGAAGCCAAAAAGGCTCATAATTTACTGTATAGATAATGGGTTGAGCCCCAGTGCAGTCAACAGGATTTCGAGGCATGGTGACCCCACACCTCAGCACTTCTCAATATTTGTGTATACTCCAAATACTCCCTCTTCCCCCTCACAGAGGATCCATGTGCTAATTAGCCCCTCACTCATGACTGGAACTGGGTGTTTTTGTCATGAGTCCTAGAATCCTCCAAAAATGTATATGCAGTCGAGGTGCGGGACAACCTGGTCTGGCTCCACCTCAGGGAAAGTGGGGTCACATGCAACAGTCTGAGGTGGAGAGGTGAGAGAGTGATTCATTTGCCAGATATTTTAGGCTGGTGAAGAAACGGGAATCACTGGAAATGGTCAAGAAAGATGCATCTTAGCTGTGGGAGTGAAGAAGTAAAAATGTATTCAATGTAGTGGCTCTCCATGAGTTGAAAAAGAGTAGGCACTGAAGGGTCTATATGCAATGAGCTCTAACTATATTTTATTCAGATGGGCTGAACTAGTCTATCCTTGTGATAGGTCTCTGTGAACATGGTGGGTAATAGCTTCGTGTTCTTCCTGTACTCACCTGCCACAATTTGGATTTAATAAGAAGAAGGAGCCCAGTAAGTTGTTAAAACCCATGATCAGTGAATAGCACCCAAATGTTACACACTCAAATTATAGGTTTATTTTTCAAAGTAGAAGGTACAGTAACAATAGCCTTGCCAATTACTTCATTGACAAAGGCAGTTGATTTGAAGATGAGGAAAAAGCCGAACTGAAACTTTTAACGGTATTTTGTTAAAACTAATCTAAAAGGCTAATTGCCTCCTTAGTGGAACGCTGTCTCCCCGTCTTTCATTCTTCATCCGCAGCTCATGGTTTTTGCAGGCTAATCATCCAACCTCTTTCCAGGTGTGAAATCCTCTGCACCTGGCAGGGTACATTCGGAGGTCACTCCTCACGGAGTTAGCCCAAGTGACAGGGCTCCTGCTTGAGTCCCTGTTACAGTTTCCATCAACATCTTAGCATTTTGGCTAAGATCAAACCTTTTTAGCACCAATGGGAGGGTGTCAGGGTTGGCTCTGGCCCTCTTGGTGCTGTCCTGGTATCGTAGTACCTCCAGACCTAATGCCTGTTCCCTGTGGAAGGAACATCTATCCGTGTTTTTTTAAGGGCCAAAAACAAATAAAAGGATTCCCATCAGTAAATTTACCCCAAATGGGTCGTGTGTTTTATAGTCATGCTTAGTTTTGGCTGTATAAAATCAGCTTCATTACTGGTTTCCATTACTGAGCACATGCTGCTTTTGCCAGCAGTTTAATGAGAGGCAGTGTATTTAAGGAGTTTTCCTTGTATAAGATTATAAGTCAAGGGTTTTTTCTCCCTTGCTGGTGGACGGAAAAAAACCTCATCTTGTATTTCAGTTACTTTGTTGGTAACCAATCATTCCTATCTAATTGTAAGACTAAACAGAATTCAAAAGTCTGTTTGTGCAATAGTTTGCATTGGCCAGCGTTTCACTTTTTTCTCTCTTTTTTTGTCTTCATGTTGGTCCTGGTGGTGTGGCTAGAACAAAATTAAATTGGCAGAAGCACAATTTTGCAAACATAGGGATTTCTGGTGTTACAGCTGTGTCTCTCATAAATCATATTTTGTCCTAATGATGACCAACAGAGTTATGCCAGCAAAATTTAAGATGTGTACCTAGCCTGAGTTTTGTTGACAAGCATTTACATCATTTTAAAGCAAAAATAAATAAATGCATACATACATGCATACATACATACATACATGAACTGAAAGAAGCCGAAAGATTTTTTCAGGCTGACATGATAGCACATGAGCAAAAGTAGAGATGCTTTGATTACTTTTTCTATGCCCATATACATGCTAACAGAAGTGGCATAGTTATGAAAGTGATTGGCATTCCATCAATTCCTCATGCCAACATGATTTATGATGTTTATTACCTTATTCCATGAAGAATTCTAACATAAGAAAAGGTGGCAAAATTGTGCTTTTGTCCTCTAAGTGCATCTAGGTGTAAAGTACAGGAAGTTACAAGTATCTTGTACAAGTTACAAGAATGTACTGAAAAGTACCCTCTACTCTCCATTATGATTCATTCACTTAAAGCTTGCTACTTTTTTGGTCTCTATCACTCTCTTACTTTTTCGTCTGCCTCTTTGTTTCTCAGCTTCTGTCTTTATCTTCCAAGCAAGGATTACATTCAGGAAGCTGACATCTCACTCAGCCTAATTCTGTTCTCCTGGGAGACAGATGGTGTGTCTTTGTTGATCAGCTTCTCGAGTAGGGTTTGTATCAGACTCAGAAACCTGAGTCAGGCTAGATAGCCTGTTTCTTGTCTCCATCTTTTAGTATTTTCCCCATGGGCATGAGTTGTTTGCATGTTCCTGATTCATGCAGCAGCCACAGAAATTTAGGAATGAAGAGGCAATCCCTAAGTATTTAGATTTTCCACTGGAACCAGTCATGAAGGGGGAATCAATTCTGGTATCTTTCTCTCAAAATTAGTTCTGAGTTTGCAACAGGCTGTCATGGGGCGGGGTCCTAGGAGTGGCCATGATCTCTCCTAGAGCCCCCTACCATGCCAGGTTGGTGTCAATGTACCCTCACCATCTCGCCCGCCACATCTTTGATGTAAGTAGTGTTAAGGGAGGCTGCCTTTTTGTCCTCTTTGACACGGTACCCCTGATGTATCCAAGTCTGTGTTCTGTCTTAGATGACCCCATGCACTAGAGCCTTAGGGGCTATGTGTGGCTCCAACCACCCCTTTATCACGCCCCAAGCCTCGCAGATGTACCGGACGTTGTCTTGTCAATTTTCCCCTTGGCGTCCTCATGTAATGGCCCACGCCCTCACAGACGCCCCCTGGCTTGTCTCAATTGCCTGCGCCCTCGCGGATGCGTACTGGGGCCTTATCCGCGATCCGGCCCGCACTGGGGTTCCTCGCCTGCGCCCACTCTGGGGGCTTCTCGCAATTGGGGCTCAGGTGGCCGTAGCCGTGCCTGGCCCCTAAATCCCCTCCTTGGGTCTTAAGTTCCTGTGGGGCTCAGGCAGCCTCGACCTTACCTGGCCCCCAATCCTCTGCGCCCTTTCTCAGGGCTGGAGTCAGTGCACCCCTGAATGTTGTGCCCTCTTGGGCACCGGGGTCCCCACACTACCGTGGAGCCCCTATGTAGCCTCCTCCAACCCGTATTAGCCTCACCCAGTCCTCCAGTCTTATAAAACTACCAACAGAAAACTCAAGCCCCTGGGCTGCAACGTAAACTCTAAGCCAACTGGCTAACCATCATTCAAATCCCTACCAGAGCTTCCTCCACCCGGTATCCTAAAACAGAAGCTGCCCAGGCCATCAGGCTTCTCTACTCTGCTTACTGCAGCAGAGCTCCTTCTTCCTCGGCTGCTAGCGGGGAACTGCCTTCCTGGCCTCAGCCTGGATCACCTTTATATAGGTCAGGTCCTGCCCCTTCCAGTCAGCTGACTGACTGCGGTTGCCCTGGCAACCGGCACCTGTACCTCTTTATAGGAGCAGGGCACTGAAGTGCCCTGCAACACAGGCTTATTTATTCATTCCTCTTGCCTTTTTTCCCCCTCAACTTTTGCATGGAACTGAGCAATAACTTGAACAATAAACTCTCTGGGTGAAATCCTGGCTTCCTGAAGTCATCTGCAAAATACTCATTAAGTTCAACGGGGTCAGGTTTTTACCTTTGAACTGCTGTGTTTTTGTTTTATAGCTAAAAATTCAAGGCATAACTTCTACATTCTTATTACTGTGAAAGAACTTATGAGCTATATTAATTATACGTATAAATGATGCTTTATCAAAATTGTAACTAGATTTTTGTATCATCCCCTCATTCATTAATAGCAGAGCTCAGTATGAACAGTACCACAAAGACATACTTTTTCAAAGGGATTAATAAACTTAGGTTTCTGAATAGCAAAACAGAATTCGTGCTAAACTGCAAAGAACAGAATTAGTTCCATAGAGTATTTTCTAAGTTGCTTTTAACTTAAATTTATTGAAACTATGCATCTCCTCTTCCCCACCCCCCACCACTTCTCACTCTTTGTAGAGCTAGCAATTAAAATCATTAAATCTTCCTTTGGCAAATATCCTAACGGCTTTCTTCTTGTTAGTGTGTCTGGTCTTACAAGTCTCATTATCACAGGGAAGCCTTTATTGGCTTTGAGGAGATTGAAACAAAATAGTTCTGTAAAGTTGAAAATAATGGATTCATTCACCACATGAATGCATTCAGCCTAAATGGAAATGTGTATATGTAAAATTGTATAAAACTGTCCTAAGTCCCCAAATGTCTATGCTGTTCATGTATACTATTGAAAAGGTATTTATTGATTATTTCTAACTTTGTTTGTTGACAGTTTTCATTATAAGGCTCCATCTCCAGCTCAAAAAAAAAGTGTGACTCCCCTGGGAGTCTGTGACAATGCTGTTAAGCAGAGGCTGAATAGAGTCATAGTTTCAAATAATGAGCCGTTCTGTCTATTATTACTATCTTTAAATCCCAACAATGTTATTATGTGTTGGAGAACAGAAAGTGCATCCAAATTATGGATGTTTTTATTTGATTTCTATGCTGCCTTTTCCAACAAGGGCTCAGGGCAGTCCACAATAAAAAGCAGAATAATTTAAAAACAGGAGAGTAGTAAGAAAACAAAATAATTTTTAAAGGGATTAGAATAACAGCCCTTCTTCCCTAGAGTATTAAGACATATCCATATCTGCACTGAGAATGGGCAATGAATGTCACACTTATTATGGCACAAGAACAATCAGGGAAAAGGCATGGTGTTGATTACATTAGATTATGTCACAAAAGAGGATTTCAGTATATCACAACCCAAAAAAAAATTAACAACACTTCCTTAGGACTAAATTAAGGGATTTAATCTGCTTTACCTTATATTATTGTCAACCTGAAATAGTTTCACTGAAGTCAGTAAAAAAGTCAACAGAATCTGAATCTGTCTCTTCAAAGCAACATTGCTAGAAAGTTATGATAGCACACTAAAAATGGGAATACCTTCTCTCTCAAAAACAGCCATTGCTACTTTTGTGCTTGTACCTAAACTTAACCTTCTTTATGTACTACTGCTGTTCTTTAGTTCAACATTTTCAGGGGTGCTTTCAAGTGTGCATAACACAAAAAGCCAAGCCAACCAGTTAAATAAATATGCAAATACACAGAAAGAAATCTTAATTTAGAGTTCCTAAATTAAGTACCTCCAGGTACTGAGGAATTATTTGGTTGTAGCCATGTTAAGGATAGGTAGGCAAGGTTCTTTAGGTAGATGTAATATTTTTTATTACACCAACTGAGTAGTTGGAAAAATGTTCTTTGCAAGCTTTCGGGCACAAGCACACATCTTCAGGCATAGGGAGTCTCTGCTGTTGTTCTGAGATCTCCAAGGAATGAAAGAAACTTAAAGTGTAACAAGAGGGCAGTGAGAATGTAAATAGGTGGAAATTAGGAGAACACAGGGTACAGAAAGGAATGGGGGGGCAAGGGGGAAACATGCCAAAGGTAAGCCCTATGGGTACTTGTGCCAGAAAGCTTGCAAAAAACATTCTTTCATCTACTCGGTTGGTCTAATAAAAGATATTGCATCTACCCAAAGAGCCTCGCCTGTCCAAGTACTGAACACCTCCTACAAGAAATTAGCTATGTTAAATCCTAATGAAATGGGTGAGTGTTAAGATTCTTTGCACCTCAAGAGTAACAAGCCTTTAGTAGTATCACAGAATAACGTCTTTAAAAAGAGACTGTGTTAACTGCAAGGATAGCATTCTGATAGTCTTAAGGGGCTATTAATAAGTAGGAGATATCCTCCCCCTCTCCCCCCACAGTACCCGGAATGGCCATATTTAGTCAAATCTTCTCATAGGAAAGATTTTTTTAGTTCAATTTTTTAAATATTAATCAGTAAGTGTGAACTTTTTTTCAAGAGAATGTTGGTAAGTTTAAATAATGTGGTCTCACAAGTCAATAAAGATGGTAGACCTGGCCCTGACTCAGGAATGTGCTGCTTTTCATTCTCTGAATAACTACTGCTTCCTGATAAGACAGCTAAAGGTAGATACCTCAGAAATGAATACTTTTCATTTTCTCATGCCTCTGCCTATCTGTATTATATCCAAGCTATGTGATAAAATACCACCAGAGAGGTTGCTCTCCTATTTTCACCCTGACAGGAAGTTCTGAAACTATCACAAGAAAGCCTGCTTATACAAGATTTCTAGCCCAATTCTGCAGTCTTAAGAGGATCAAATAGTTCAGATAAGCTTCAGATAATCTTCCAGAATTTAGGGAGCTTATCTTTAACTCCAAGCCTTTTGAAGTTTGACCATCACTAATGCTGAGCCTGTCTTCCTTAAACAAAGTTTCTTACGAGGGAGATAAAGACTCTTTGCCTCCCATTTTCAGAGCTTCCTTGTGCTTATTTCTGATCTCTAGGGGGAGGTCTCATCATAATTCCTTGAAATTAAATTGTTTACACTCAATGTAAATATAAGGAACATTTACTGGCACAGCAGGTCCAAGGATATGGCAATGTTTCTCTCTCTCTTGCAACTTTGAGACATGGTTGATAGGTAACTTCATTTTTTCTTAATATCTTGGGAGAGATAGTGTTGACACATAGTAAATTTGCAGGTGGAAAAATGTAAAGAAAATTCAAGAATTATCATCATTTAAGTTATTCTGATGTGTCCTTTATCTATACCATTTACATTTTTTATTTCTTTTTATTGGGTATATAAATGTTGTTTCCCCAAATACACTAAAGAGCAGGAGCACTGCCTACCTACTATTTTCTCCTCTGCTTCTCATTTACTTCACTGGCAGCCTACTTTCAACTTCAAATAATCTAAATTAAAACAACCAGTATAAGAAATAGCTTTGTCTTCCCAGGAGGCAGCTTGGCAAGGATGTATGATTTATGAAGATGTTCCTGGTGCTTCCTCGCTGGTTAGTGGGAAGTAATGCAACTCCTTTTCTTTCCTGTCAGCCCCCAGTCATGTTGTTGGGATCACTCATGTACCAACACAGGAGGGTGCATGGCAATGTTAGTTTGGATTCCTGCTGGACCTAAACAAAATTAGAGAAGTTAAAATAAAAATAACAAAGACAGGAAGCAGAGCATATTGAATATAAAATGGAGGACATGTAAATATAAAAGGGAGGATATAGAGATGGTTAATCACTAAAACCTTGCATCCATAACTCATTGCTCTTTTAGAATCTGACAAACCTGACATCAAGGCATGATAATATACAGGACCTCCTTTGGGGAATGTGGTATTAGAGAATGACTTAGATTGTAACCTGTTTGTGGCAGTGACCATATTCTTGTGGTTTGTCTGTGCACTCCTTGGCATAATGTAGTACTGATTCCCGCAATAAAATAAAAACAATGTTAATACCATTGTGGGAATGCAGTCATTTTCCTGGCCAGTAGATTAGGTAGTCACAGTGGAATCAAACAAGTGGGAATAAAAATCAAGTAAATGACATTTTACCTGCCACTGTAAATGTTTTTTTAATACCTAAGCATCTTTACAGACTGTTTATTTAAGTAGTAAGATTTTATTTTGGTGTATGTTCCACTTAAAGTTCAAAATCCAAACACCACCTCTGCTGCTGTCACAAAACAGGTGAATGTTCCCAGATAGGTAGCCTTTAAAGGCACAGATCTTTGTGTTCAATAAAGAAAGAGCTAGATTTGGGTAATAGAAAGAGTGTGTTACAGGACTCAGATAACCTGGCTATTTGGGCCAGGAGCTAAACTTGTGGTTAAGTGGCAGAAGGGAGCAGGACATAGGTGATCCATAATGGGTACAGTGCATTGCAGGAAACTTTTCTCCTTTCCGGCCTTCATAGGGACTAGAAGTGGTTTTTAAGGATATCTTTGAAGTCCTGTGCCTCTTGGGGAGATTCTTCATGCACTCTAACTTCATGATGCCTACTAGCACTCTGTCCAGCAATTTTGTTGCGAGTCAGACTCTGGATTTTAGCCTACACGGATACTCAAGACCATGGCTACTAAGAAGAAAATCATATGAAAGAAGTTTGGTGAAGCAGTTGGCAACACAACTCCCATATGCCATCAGGATGAGAATTAACACAGTACTGATAATATGTATTACTTTCAGGACTGGTAATTTAACCAGCAGCCCTACATGTGGTATGTGGAAGGAGCATGGGTGGATCAGGTGATGGCACAGGAATAGTAAGGGGGAAATAATGGGATAGTGTTACAGGAACAAAGACTGAAGAGAAGAAAAATTCTGGACACATTGGGTGCATCTACATATGCGCTTTACTGCAAGGGTTGACTAAGTAGCTCCTCAATAAAACATCACAGTCTATACATGCACCAGTGTTAGGGCACAGTAAATGTATGAATTCTGCTGTAGGATAGTAGTGTCAGTGACAGTACTTGTACACGTATGTGTACTCAAACGCACGTGGTGACGGGCTGGCAGGGGCATGAGGGTGTTACAGTGCGGGAGCTGCCTGCCAGCTACCCCTACAGTGTAGCACCCTCATGCCCCAGCCAGCCTGAACACCTCCTGACATCACCACCCAGAGCCTAGGGCTGACTTTCAGGGTCCCCTGCCAGACCAGGGCTGTTCCACACCCTACCTAAAACATCCTGCTGCTGAGAAGTAATTGCCTAAAAGAAATTCAAGAGATCTCTTCACTGGAAGAAGAAAAAAAATTCTATCACCACTGAAAACCAAGAAAGAAAACTATCTCCCTTCACAGCTGGAAAGCAAATTATGTTCTTGCCTGTGCAGTAAGTACTGGCAAAATAAAGAGGATGTAGCTTGGAATGAATGCCCTGCAGACTTGTTTTAGCAGTTTCCACTCCTCTCTTCCTACAGCTCAGCAGGTTTCAAAGTCCTGGCTTTTATTGTAGCAAAAGAACATTTTACACCAAAGGGAAGTTGAAAGTTTGGGGATCTATGCAACATAAGCATATTTCTTTTTCATCTGGTATGTAAGTATTGTTTTCCCAAATGCACTAAAAAGCAAGAGTACTGCCTACCATTTTCTCCCCCACGTCTCATTTACTTTGCTAGCAACCTACTTTCACCTTCAAATGATCTAAAACAACCATGATAAGAAATAGCTGTGTCTTCCCAGGAGGCAGCTTGGCAAGGATGTGTGATTTATAAAGGTGTTTCTGCTGCTTCCTTGCTTGTGGGTGGGAAGTAATGCAACTCCTCTAGCACCAGCTCATCTCTGTTTTTTCAGCTTCTTCTTCTGCACTTATGTGAGGAAGGAAGGGATGATAATCCTGCAAACTTATATCGTAGGGAATTTTCTTGCATTGTGGCATTACACAATGTGTGAAGTGATTGGGTCAGATCATGTAAATTATGGGCCATGGGAATCTTACAGGACTCAGCACTTCAAAGAAGTTGTCTTTTCATGGCATAAAATATAAACAAGAACTGTTGTATGTCCTAAAACCATCAGTGTTGATTGTTGATTTCCAAAGTGAATCAATACTGTTTTCCTTGGAGGAGACCTGTCTTAGCTTGTTAAAACTGTAATAATTCATTAGAAGGGTATGGAATTATGGAATTATGATATGCAATGTAACTAATTTATTTGGCTTCAACAGTTCAAACTTTGCTTGGGTTTCTTCTTTCTCTTTTTGTAAAGTTATAATTGGTCTTTGTACAGCTTCTGTATGAGCTTGCTTAGGAATGGGAAGCTTGACATTAGGGCTTAGGGACAGACATTATACATAAACTAGTGCAAGTGATCAGAAACTGGTTTAAACCTGCAACAGAACAGATGCTCAGTACACAGAAACCGAAAATGGCAGAAACCAGTTTGAGATAAACTTGGTTGAATGTAGTATCAGACTTAACTGATTTGGTTCAAACTGGTTTATGCAATGTCTGTCCCAGACTCCCTCCTGGTTTAGCTTAAATCAGAGTTCCCCAGCATCCTAGATGCTTTGCAGCAATGAGTGGAGCTCTCTGTTCCAGAGAACAGGCTGGTCCCACCCCTGTGCTCCCTGTCTGGAGCTCCAGTGGAAACTTGCAGGCACAGTAGGGTCTTCCTGGCTTCCCCTTGCTCTACCCCACCCCCTCACCACTCCCAGCTCATGTAGGAATTCCCCCCTCCCCCCTCCTACAGCACAGACTGGATCATAGCCAGCATGTGGTACACTAGCTAATGCTGTGAAGTGTCTGTGTAAGGCAGACAGGACAAAGGCAGAGAGGACAGTGTCTGCTTAGGGCTTTTTGGAGCTAATCAACAGGTCAGCCGAAAATGTCCCTCCCTTCCTTCCTTCAAAAAAGTTGTTTAAGAAGAGCTTGAACTAATGAGAGGCTTTTGTTTTCTGATGAGCTGATAAATGCTCTGTTATCAACTCCCTACTGAGTTGGTCAGGAGCAGTGATGAGTGGGGACCCCCTCCCTAATCAGAGTGTCTTGCCGGGGCCTGGCCATGACTCCCCCTCAGCTCAGCACTGTAGAAGGGAAGGGAAGGGAAGGGAAGGGAAGGGAAGGGAAGGCTGCTCTAATACCCCCTGCTTCTAGCCTGAGCCACTGCAGGCATGTTCCTGCATTCCTTCAGTCCAGAGGGGATGTCTGTGCAGTTACAAACCAGTTCAGCCTCTCCAGGTTAGACTAACCTGCAAAGATTAAATCAATTCAGGTTCAGGCTTTGTGAATGTCTGTCCCTAGCCTAGGTGGTAGTTACCTACAACTGATGTATCCAGAGTAAGTTTGTTTGGAGCTGGCTGGAATACTACATGTCCATAAGTATAAGGGAATAGTCCTTCCCTAAATGAGGTATTGATTATTTCAATCAGGAGGGGCACCACTTTGTCAGGACTCTCTTTCAAAAGCAGAAAGGACACAAAATAGATTTACAGCCTCGAGTCAAGACAATGACAGGGTATCTTGGGAATTCAGATGGGCTGTTTGTTTGTGGGTATAAATAGAGTTGATCCATGCTGCCTGAGAAGGCTTCCTGAATGTACATGATCCTTTCCATAAAGTAGAAAGATTTTTCACAACTCTGAGTGCTCAGTTCAGATGAGTTGTAGGTTCTCAGAACTGATGAAACAGATTGCCAGCCTGAGAGGATTTTGACATCTTCAGAATAGACTAATAGCTGGTGGGTAATGTAGTCTCAGTGTAGGCTTTAAAAGAATGCATTGCATATTTTCCTATCTGTTAGTCTTTACTTTTGTACCAGTGACAGTTGAGTATTTAATCCTCTGTCTCCATTTTGCATAACACATTAGAAAATAGAATCCTGGATAGATGAGGAGGAAGAAACAGCCTCATTGCCTGGGGCTAAACTACAGTGATAAAGATTCACTAGATCCTGACCCTGCTTCCCATGGGTAGACTAATTGGTCCTTTAGCAGTCTTTGGAATTTGATGGAGTCTAAGAGTCTTCAAAGTCTTGATGGACAAAAAGAGGCTCAACAGTCTTTCTTGTTGTGTGGGAGACAGGAGAGCTGTGATCTATGCCCTAATGAGGTAATGTCTGTTCAAGACAGGAGACGTTTGATTATGATCACCTAATCCTAAAAGTAACTCTAAGGTGGGATCACTGAGGTACCATGGGTCTCTGGCATCTGGGGGCCAATGCTTGCATTGGCGCTCCATCCCCCTCCCCATCCTTCCCATAGCAATACTTAAAGAAGCCATGTTGCACAGTAAGAACTCTGAAGGGCCCAGCCAGCACCCCACCCCCCAGGCTGGTGCCCAGGGACATGGCCCCCTCTCTCCACCCCATCAGTCTGCCACTGAGTGGGACTAGCTGCATGGATAGGAACAGGGAAAGCATAAAGTCTTACGTAGGCAAACAAGGAGATGAGATTTTGCATTTTTGCATCTGTGTCTTTGTCAATATTCATGTTAATGTCTCCCAGAGTGACGGTCTCAAATTGCTTAGCCAACATTACTAGTAAAGGAACATGGAACTCCTTTCTGAAGTTCAGTATCCCAGCTTGACCATTTTGGCCTGTATAACTTGCAGAACGTTAAATGTACCACCTACGGCATCCATGAACTCATAACCTTGAATTTTTCATGATGGAACTGTCCTTAAATAAATATATGAATCAGATACACAGATCAAAAAGGAGATCTGCACCTCTGAATGGTTTATTGGGTCTCATTGGGTACATCTACACAAGGTGCTTAATGAGCAGAAGGCAAATTCTACTGCGCATTAGCACAGCAGGCAACACCCATGCTAATGCTTTAATGTGCAGTAGATTTAGTCTAATGTGCATTCACATCACTAAAAAAGTGCTCATCTGTGCTAATGCACAGTAGCACTGATTACAGCGCATTAAATTAGTGCCTGTCATTACAGGTATGTGACAGGAGTGCCTCTTCTGGAGTCTATCAATGACACCACCCTCCTGTTATGGGCCAACTGCCTGTCTTCTCACCTGCCATGCATTGATCTTAATTAATTAATGGATATTAATTAGCAGAAGACTGCCCATTTATTTGTCCAGGTGCCTGGGGACACTATCTGCAGTTCCTTTTCCTCCCCTACACCACATCCCAAGCCTTGCAGATGATACTGACGTGGTTTGATCTGGACCTTGTTGTAATTTGGCCCTCCCCTTGTCTTCCCTGGGCTTTCCACATCCCTGTCTCACTCCTCGCCTTCCTGATGCTGCACTGCCCCCTCTCTGTGAGGCTTCTTGCCACCCTCTCTCTGTGAGGCTTCTCACTGGCCCCCACGCCACCATGGGTGCCCTATGAGGCCTCCTCCATCCCCTAATAGCCTCACCCAAACCTCTGGTAAAAAAGCAAAACAAAAATCCAAGCCACCTGGCTAAAACATCATTCAGTCCCTACCAGGGAATACTCCATCCCATAACAGCATCAGGAGCTGCCTGTGCAATCAGGCTTCTCCCTTCTGCTTGCTCCAGCAGAGCTCCCTTCCTTCTTGGCTGCCAGCAGGAAATTGCCCTCCTGGCCTCAGGCCTGGGATTCATGGTCAGCTGACCATGTGCAGGTGCTGCCAATTCCCTCCTTAACCAACCATCATGACAACCGGCACCTGGGTTCCTGCCTCTGCTCTGAGGGTAGCAGGCACCTTAGTGTCCTGCTACAAGGTACTAAACTTAATGTGCTGTAATTACAGTGCATTAATGAATATGTAGACATGCCCATTGTCACCCAGTAGTTTGCTAAAACTTCTCAATTTACCAAACAGTAAGTGACCCTTTATAAATATTTTAAATGTGTGCATTCCAATGTTAGTGTATCTGTACCATATTTTCTGGAAAAATGCAGGTGTAGTCCTCAGTTTATTCTTGTCTATATTGTATTCTTTGCCATCAGGACATAAACATTTCCAGGTTTTTATTAAACTAATGAGCAGAGTGCATTTGCAGGGGCAGGAGTATAATGAAAAAAGGATGTGAAAGGCAAGTCAGATGACATCACTTTAGTCAGTTAAAGGAAATCCAGTATTTAGATGTTTATAATCTCAGCATGTTAGTTGTTTGTACTGTGATAAGAGCATTTTTGGTGTACAGACTGAACCATAAGACTTATTACAGCATGCAGACAGTGTTTGTGAATTTTTGTCTATTATAGCAATGGACTCAAAGACAGGAAGTCCTTGGTCTTGGATCAAGCTGAGTCACCGGCTCACTGTTTGACTCTGGGAAAGTTAG
>NW_017728906.1:95881540-95912950 GCF_001723895.1 Crocodylus porosus | reverse complement strand
CAGGGTCCCCTGCCAGACCAGGGCTGTTCCACACCCTACCTAAAACATCCTGCTGCTGAGAAGTAATTGCCTAAAAGAAATTCAAGAGATCTCTTCACTGGAAGAAGAAAAAAAATTCTATCACCACTGAAAACCAAGAAAGAAAACTATCTCCCTTCACAGCTGGAAAGCAAATTATGTTCTTGCCTGTGCAGTAAGTACTGGCAAAATAAAGAGGATGTAGCTTGGAATGAATGCCCTGCAGACTTGTTTTAGCAGTTTCCACTCCTCTCTTCCTACAGCTCAGCAGGTTTCAAAGTCCTGGCTTTTATTGTAGCAAAAGAACATTTTACACCAAAGGGAAGTTGAAAGTTTGGGGATCTATGCAACATAAGCATATTTCTTTTTCATCTGGTATGTAAGTATTGTTTTCCCAAATGCACTAAAAAGCAAGAGTACTGCCTACCATTTTCTCCCCCACGTCTCATTTACTTTGCTAGCAACCTACTTTCACCTTCAAATGATCTAAAACAACCATGATAAGAAATAGCTGTGTCTTCCCAGGAGGCAGCTTGGCAAGGATGTGTGATTTATAAAGGTGTTTCTGCTGCTTCCTTGCTTGTGGGTGGGAAGTAATGCAACTCCTCTAGCACCAGCTCATCTCTGTTTTTTCAGCTTCTTCTTCTGCACTTATGTGAGGAAGGAAGGGATGATAATCCTGCAAACTTATATCGTAGGGAATTTTCTTGCATTGTGGCATTACACAATGTGTGAAGTGATTGGGTCAGATCATGTAAATTATGGGCCATGGGAATCTTACAGGACTCAGCACTTCAAAGAAGTTGTCTTTTCATGGCATAAAATATAAACAAGAACTGTTGTATGTCCTAAAACCATCAGTGTTGATTGTTGATTTCCAAAGTGAATCAATACTGTTTTCCTTGGAGGAGACCTGTCTTAGCTTGTTAAAACTGTAATAATTCATTAGAAGGGTATGGAATTATGGAATTATGATATGCAATGTAACTAATTTATTTGGCTTCAACAGTTCAAACTTTGCTTGGGTTTCTTCTTTCTCTTTTTGTAAAGTTATAATTGGTCTTTGTACAGCTTCTGTATGAGCTTGCTTAGGAATGGGAAGCTTGACATTAGGGCCTAGGGACAGACATTATACATAAACTAGTGCAAGTGATCAGAAACTGGTTTAAACCCGCAACAGAACAGATGCTCAGTACACAGAAACCGAAAATGGCAGAAACCAGTTTGAGATAAACTTGGTTGAATGTAGTATCAGACTTAACTGATTTGGTTCAAACTGGTTTATGCAATGTCTGTCCCAGACTCCCTCCTGGTTTAGCTTAAATCAGAGTTCCCCAGCATCCTAGATGCTTTGCAGCAATGAGTGGAGCTCTCTGTTCCAGAGAACAGGCTGGTCCCACCCCTGTGCTCCCTGTCTGGAGCTCCAGTGGAAACTTGCAGGCACAGTAGGGTCTTCCTGGCTTCCCCTTGCTCTACCCCACCCCCTCACCACTCCCAGCTCATGTAGGAATTCCCCCCTCCCCCCTCCTACAGCACAGACTGGATCATAGCCAGCATGTGGTACACTAGCTAATGCTGTGAAGTGTCTGTGTAAGGCAGACAGGACAAAGGCAGAGAGGACAGTGTCTGCTTAGGGCTTTTTGGAGCTAATCAACAGGTCAGCCGAAAATGTCCCTCCCTTCCTTCCTTCAAAAAAGTTGTTTAAGAAGAGCTTGAACTAATGAGAGGCTTTTGTTTTCTGATGAGCTGATAAATGCTCTGTTATCAACTCCCTACTGAGTTGGTCAGGAGCAGTGATGAGTGGGGACCCCCTCCCTAATCAGAGTGTCTTGCCGGGGCCTGGCCATGACTCCCCCTCAGCTCAGCACTGTAGAAGGGAAGGGAAGGGAAGGGAAGGGAAGGGAAGGGAAGGCTGCTCTAATACCCCCTGCTTCTAGCCTGAGCCACTGCAGGCATGTTCCTGCATTCCTTCAGTCCAGAGGGGATGTCTGTGCAGTTACAAACCAGTTCAGCCTCTCCAGGTTAGACTAACCTGCAAAGATTAAATCAATTCAGGTTCAGGCTTTGTGAATGTCTGTCCCTAGCCTAGGTGGTAGTTACCTACAACTGATGTATCCAGAGTAAGTTTGTTTGGAGCTGGCTGGAATACTACATGTCCATAAGTATAAGGGAATAGTCCTTCCCTAAATGAGGTATTGATTATTTCAATCAGGAGGGGCACCACTTTGTCAGGACTCTCTTTCAAAAGCAGAAAGGACACAAAATAGATTTACAGCCTCGAGTCAAGACAATGACAGGGTATCTTGGGAATTCAGATGGGCTGTTTGTTTGTGGGTATAAATAGAGTTGATCCATGCTGCCTGAGAAGGCTTCCTGAATGTACATGATCCTTTCCA
Organism: Crocodylus porosus; assembly: GCF_001723895.1. Taxonomy (NCBI): domain Eukaryota; kingdom Metazoa; phylum Chordata; order Crocodylia; family Crocodylidae; genus Crocodylus; species Crocodylus porosus. Next base: position 95,910,536 of record NW_017728906.1, on the reverse strand, counting down.
TAAAGTAGAAAGATTTTTCACAACTCTGAGTGCTCAGTTCAGATGAGTTGTAGGTTCTCAGAACTGATGAAACAGATTGCCAGCCTGAGAGGATTTTGACATCTTCAGAATAGACTAATAGCTGGTGGGTAATGTAGTCTCAGTGTAGGCTTTAAAAGAATGCATTGCATATTTTCCTATCTGTTAGTCTTTACTTTTGTACCAGTGACAGTTGAGTATTTAATCCTCTGTCTCCATTTTGCATAACACATTAGAAAATAGAATCCTGGATAGATGAGGAGGAAGAAACAGCCTCATTGCCTGGGGCTAAACTACAGTGATAAAGATTCACTAGATCCTGACCCTGCTTCCCATGGGTAGACTAATTGGTCCTTTAGCAGTCTTTGGAATTTGATGGAGTCTAAGAGTCTTCAAAGTCTTGATGGACAAAAAGAGGCTCAACAGTCTTTCTTGTTGTGTGGGAGACAGGAGAGCTGTGATCTATGCCCTAATGAGGTAATGTCTGTTCAAGACAGGAGACGTTTGATTATGATCACCTAATCCTAAAAGTAACTCTAAGGTGGGATCACTGAGGTACCATGGGTCTCTGGCATCTGGGGGCCAATGCTTGCATTGGCGCTCCATCCCCCTCCCCATCCTTCCCATAGCAATACTTAAAGAAGCCATGTTGCACAGTAAGAACTCTGAAGGGCCCAGCCAGCACCCCACCCCCCAGGCTGGTGCCCAGGGACATGGCCCCCTCTCTCCACCCCATCAGTCTGCCACTGAGTGGGACTAGCTGCATGGATAGGAACAGGGAAAGCATAAAGTCTTACGTAGGCAAACAAGGAGATGAGATTTTGCATTTTTGCATCTGTGTCTTTGTCAATATTCATGTTAATGTCTCCCAGAGTGACGGTCTCAAATTGCTTAGCCAACATTACTAGTAAAGGAACATGGAACTCCTTTCTGAAGTTCAGTATCCCAGCTTGACCATTTTGGCCTGTATAACTTGCAGAACGTTAAATGTACCACCTACGGCATCCATGAACTCATAACCTTGAATTTTTCATGATGGAACTGTCCTTAAATAAATATATGAATCAGATACACAGATCAAAAAGGAGATCTGCACCTCTGAATGGTTTATTGGGTCTCATTGGGTACATCTACACAAGGTGCTTAATGAGCAGAAGGCAAATTCTACTGCGCATTAGCACAGCAGGCAACACCCATGCTAATGCTTTAATGTGCAGTAGATTTAGTCTAATGTGCATTCACATCACTAAAAAAGTGCTCATCTGTGCTAATGCACAGTAGCACTGATTACAGCGCATTAAATTAGTGCCTGTCATTACAGGTATGTGACAGGAGTGCCTCTTCTGGAGTCTATCAATGACACCACCCTCCTGTTATGGGCCAACTGCCTGTCTTCTCACCTGCCATGCATTGATCTTAATTAATTAATGGATATTAATTAGCAGAAGACTGCCCATTTATTTGTCCAGGTGCCTGGGGACACTATCTGCAGTTCCTTTTCCTCCCCTACACCACATCCCAAGCCTTGCAGATGATACTGACGTGGTTTGATCTGGACCTTGTTGTAATTTGGCCCTCCCCTTGTCTTCCCTGGGCTTTCCACATCCCTGTCTCACTCCTCGCCTTCCTGATGCTGCACTGCCCCCTCTCTGTGAGGCTTCTTGCCACCCTCTCTCTGTGAGGCTTCTCACTGGCCCCCACGCCACCATGGGTGCCCTATGAGGCCTCCTCCATCCCCTAATAGCCTCACCCAAACCTCTGGTAAAAAAGCAAAACAAAAATCCAAGCCACCTGGCTAAAACATCATTCAGTCCCTACCAGGGAATACTCCATCCCATAACAGCATCAGGAGCTGCCTGTGCAATCAGGCTTCTCCCTTCTGCTTGCTCCAGCAGAGCTCCCTTCCTTCTTGGCTGCCAGCAGGAAATTGCCCTCCTGGCCTCAGGCCTGGGATTCATGGTCAGCTGACCATGTGCAGGTGCTGCCAATTCCCTCCTTAACCAACCATCATGACAACCGGCACCTGGGTTCCTGCCTCTGCTCTGAGGGTAGCAGGCACCTTAGTGTCCTGCTACAAGGTACTAAACTTAATGTGCTGTAATTACAGTGCATTAATGAATATGTAGACATGCCCATTGTCACCCAGTAGTTTGCTAAAACTTCTCAATTTACCAAACAGTAAGTGACCCTTTATAAATATTTTAAATGTGTGCATTCCAATGTTAGTGTATCTGTACCATATTTTCTGGAAAAATGCAGGTGTAGTCCTCAGTTTATTCTTGTCTATATTGTATTCTTTGCCATCAGGACATAAACATTTCCAGGTTTTTATTAAACTAATGAGCAGAGTGCATTTGCAGGGGCAGGAGTATAATGAAAAAAGGATGTGAAAGGCAAGTCAGATGACATCACTTTAGTCAGTTAAAGGAAATCCAGTATTTAGATGTTTATAATCTCAGCATGTTAGTTGTTTGTACTGTGATAAGAGCATTTTTGGTGTACAGACTGAACCATAAGACTTATTACAGCATGCAGACAGTGTTTGTGAATTTTTGTCTATTATAGCAATGGACTCAAAGACAGGAAGTCCTTGGTCTTGGATCAAGCTGAGTCACCGGCTCACTGTTTGACTCTGGGAAAGTTAGTTGAACTAAAGTCTACAGTGTTTAAGCTGCATACCTGTAAAAACAGGATTGGAGTCACAAGTAAATACTGCAAATGGGAGAGAGAGCTATTCTGGATAAATTCAATTTTTAACTTTTTTTTAGATCAAGGCTCCATGGAACCTTCAGCAACTTTGGCCTCAATTTTACAGAGAAGGGGTTATAGTTTCTGTATACTTTAGTGTAGCAAATTGGACATTCTTTAGCTACGTCAAGAAAATTAAATAGTAGAAATTAAATATTAACATGAGTAAAGAATTGGTTGTGTTATCTTTTATGTTTTAAACAGAACTTTTTACCCTACCCCAATACTTTTCCATTTTCAATATAGCTCCTGACTGTGATATTGGGAGTTCATAGCTGTAAAGAAGCAACTCAGCATGGATTTAGACTGTTGGCTGAATAAGTCAAAATTTAAAATGGAATAATGTTTTTTTAGTGTAAACTATCATTAGGCATTCTGCTGCACCCAAATAATTCTTAAGAAATCTCAACTGCTAAATTATATTGTATCATTTTATAAAAAGTAGTATTAGCCTCCTACCTAAGTATCATAGCTCTTTCTTTTGTATTCTGGGACATCTATTCTGCCAAGAAATGAAGAGCTTTTCCTACCCCCTTCTTTCCCTTTTAGTAAAAATAAACGGTAACATCTGGAGAAAATAAAGAACATGAATGAGGAGGGGGAAACTGTCGTGTGCATACAGTATAAGGAATAGTCATTTCCACATAGATAAGTTTGTGTTTGTTTTATGAAACACTGGTGGGATTTTCACTTAGCCTTCAATGGGGCCAAAGTTTTATTCTATGAAAAACTCTCATTAACGTTGTTGGTCCTGTTATTACCCTGGGTTCCTAACTCATACATAACTGTGGTCAGTTGATAGTGAATCTATGGCATCTATATGGCACTGAAATACCTTATCCCCTGACTTAGATAAATGAATTTTAAACTTTGAGGACAGACCTGTTTTTTCATCTAATGAATCAAAGATGAAATTGAAGAACTGAGTAATATATACATCTAAAGTTACAGTAATCTGCATAGAAATCTGATTCATCCAAACTTATCACCCAGCCAGTCAAGAACCCTTTTAATAGAACCTTTTTCATATGACCTTAAAGAATGTAAAACTGTCTGAATAACAATTATGAATAACAGTCATTTAAGCAGATTTCTGTGGCTCTTGGATTCACTTAAAAAATGTTTTCAAACATTTTTGGTTGTGGGCCTCTTTACCTGCAAAATATTGCTGCTCCTACCCCCTTAAAATTGATACATCCCTGCGTGTTCATTCCTTAGGGAGAGTCTTGAAACCAGTGTCACCACACAGTAAGGCCATTACTCACTTTGCATTGACCAATCAGAATCTCCTTCTCCACTATTAACATTTAGGCACATGTTAGGGCTGTGCGAAACCACTTTTCACAGACGGGCCTACGAGCTTTACTTCATCAACCTCCTAGATACAAAAACTTGTGGACTCAGTATAGATATTGGATTTATGATACACCACAACTGGCCTGACATCTGACTCCCCAGGTAGCAGATACCATTCTACTTTTACCTGCTACATCCCCCTTCTACCACTCTCCCCTCCCAACCTGTCTCTCTCACCCCCTGCCTCAATTTACATTTTCACTGACTGGCTTTCTTGCCTGCATTGCATGTCAGCCTCTGGCTTCTTTACTATTTCTTCCATCCAGAAAGTACACATACAGCAACACCTTCAGGTGCTTCTTCAGCCTGACAAAGGGTTTTGAACCCGAACGCCCATGCCTCGCAGATGGTATCCCAGACAGCTAAGTTTACTTGGAGACTCACAATTCCATAGCAACCAGCAAGACTCAGGCCTCTCAAAGATCTTACACGTCTGGGCAGTCCCTAGCCAGGACTGCATGTGCGTGTGGTAGCTGGAGGTTATAAGGCACCTCCTACTCACCTTTCACCAGGGAGGTCCTCAGTCCTGGCATTGGTTGGGGGCTGCCATGCCACTGGCAGTCCCACCAGGCCTTCTAACCCTGGTAGAATGCAGTTTTAGGTCATGCCCAGGACCTGGGGCCTCCTCCTTCCCCATAGACCCATCCCATACCTCCAAGTTCATCCTGACACAGGAGCTCAGGAAGGAGATGTTCTTCCCCTGCTGGCTGATGATGCAGTGAGTGCTGCCTCCAGCTCTGAGAGCGGGGCATTAAATGGTTTTAAACATTTTTTAAAGGAAATAGGTGCGGACAGAGTGAGGAGGGTGGCACTCACTCTATCTGCATGTGGAGCTCAGGGAACCCCAGTAGCAGGAGGTTCACCTTGAGGAACACCAGCTGCTCCACCAAACCAAGATCCAAGGAGGTGCAGTGGGGTGTCACAACATCCCCAATAATGCTGAACACCCTCTCACTTGGAACACTGGTCAGTGGACAGGACAGGTGTTCCCGGGCACCTGTGGCCAGATTCTGCTACATCCATCTGCAGGTTGCCCAATAGGCCAAGGGTTCACAGTCCAGTGGTTCCATGTCCTCACTGAGATAGGTAGCAGCCGAGGCATCCACAATACCTGCCCGAGGCTGGTGTCTGGTGCCTCTGGACCCCACCATTGAAGCCATGCCCTTGGTCCCAATTGGCATCAGCTGTCATAGAGGAGACTGGCTGCTGCTGAGAGTGCTGGCAAGGGAAAGTGGATCCCCTTCTTCCATGTCCTCCCACCTGTGCCTTTCTGCCTCCCAGACTCTGTTCACCAGCACCTCCATCCAGCGATCTAGGGTTTTGCTGTTGCATATGCAGCACCTTCAGGTCTCACATGGCCACCAGCATGTGGACTGTACTGAACCGCAATGGATCCAGCTGTTGCTTGATGCCCTCCCTCAGCCACTTCACCAGTGCCTGCACCTCTGGTGACAGTGACTTGCCCCAGTCAGGAACATTGATCCCCTGGAACTTCTCCACTTGGTTCTCAAGTTCTCACACTGTGGGGATCACCTGGATAAGGAAGGCATTGCCAGTGCTGATGGTCTCGGTGGCCTCAAGGAATGGCTTGAGGACCACCAAGATCAGGGAGATGGTATCCAACTCTGTTTTGTTAAGTGAGCCGTTGATCCCAATCTCCCCAAGCAAGTTTCCACATCCTGGATGATTTTTTGCTGTAGGACGCTCAGCTCTGCCTGTTTGTCCTGCAGCATCTTGCCCCACTTTTATGTTCCAGTGGAAGTAGCCCACCACCTTCCTGCATTTTGAAATGAGCTGGCTGGTTGTGATGGTGCCATCACTGACAGCCCTGTCCCTCTCCAAGGCATCCTTGACTATGAGGTGGAACTTGTGCACCACACTGCAGATGCCAACAGCCACACTGCAGATGCCAACAAAGCTGGCATCATGGACTGCCTTGACCATATTGGCCCTGTTGTCAGTGACCATGAACCCACAGGTGAGCTCGCTCTGCCCAACAAGCTCCCCTGCACCATGTGATTCATGGCCACCATGATCTCCGTTGCTGTGTGGGACTCATCCATCACCTCAGCTTGAAGGAGAGCCCACCAATGGCCTGACTGATGGCACCAGTATGCTGTGAGAGAGAGGTAGGCACAATCTCCAACCCAGCTGCTCCAGATGTCCAAGGAGAAGTACAAGGTCACCTGTGGACCTGCATTGTGCTGCTCTTCCCTCAAGTACTTCCTGCATGCCTCATACAGAGAAGGCACCACCATCCTGCTGAAGGTGGTGCATGTAGATACTTGGTAGGATGGCGCCATGAGCCACCTGAACCCTGGCCACTTGACTAGGGAGAAGAGCTAGTCATCCAGAGCAAGTATCTCCCCAGTGCTCTGGGTGTTGTTGCTCACCTTTGCAACACCCCCACCCTTCTGTCCACCTTTGCCCCATTATTATGAGGTGGCCTGCCTCTGCTTCTTGGGGACGGAGACTTTGGAGCAAGAGGGGGACTTCTTTTTGGGCATGCCAGGCTGAGGAGGAGCAAGGGCAAGTGGGTGGTGCCTCCTGAGGTGCATCACTATCCCCATGGTGCTGAAGTGTCTCACCTCCTTGCCTCAGCTGGTCTTACATCAACAGTGCAGGCAGATAGCATATGTAGGATCATCTGCCACCTCAAAATGATCCCACACCACACTACCTTCTGGAGTGCAGGTTCAGATCTGAACTGATCCCCCTTCTCAGCAGGCAGAGGCACAACAGGAGGAGCAGACTCAGCTGAGCCACTTGCCTCCACAACCTCAACCTCCTCCAAACTGCCATGCGGGGAAGGAGACCTGGCTCTAGGGGAACTTGGAGGGGAGTGGAGCACAAACTCATATTCCGCCTCGGTCCCCAGAATTTCCTTTGCTAGGGCGCTCAGGTCCCCTGCTTCCAGATCCAGCTCCTCCTTAGGCACTGGAAGGTTCCGGCTGGGAACTGAAATGGGGGTGGAGGAGACTGTCATGCTGGTGCTTCTTGTCACACTGGTGGTGCTGAGAGTTACTATTATGGCTGGTGTTATTGGAGGGGGTGCAGCTGCAGGCACTGCCACTAGTACCAGAAGCCTCATGCCTGCTAGTGCTAGGAAAGGGGAGGGGGGGGAACTTACAGCTCTCCCTCTGCCCCTTCTGGTTTCCCTACCAGAAGACCTGGCACCTGCCTTTCCAGCATGCTTCATATTTTGTGTGCTGGAAAAAAATGTGTGCTTGTGTGAGTGTGTGTGTAATGTATGTGTAGTGCTTTCCTGCAGTGCAGTGATGAGACCCTGCCAAGCAAAGTACTGCTTTCTTTTTGCTTGGGGGAAAAATATAAAAAGAACAAATAACAGGATTTTTGGGGAAGAGTTTCAAGGGATAACAATAGGGAGGGTAGGCAAGGGTAATAGGATAGGATTGGCTACAATTTGGTAGGAAGGCACTACCAAGCTGCAAACTTACAGATGCTGCCCTCTGCTGCTGCTAATGCTCTACATAGACACAGACATAGCTGCAAAATGGGAGACAGTAGTTCAAAAAATAGTGTTTTATGGTGCTTCTCTGTCCCTCCCCCAGAGCACTGGGATTGGAAGGGACCACTGGTCAGCTACAGATGTCAATATCAGAGTTGTGCTTCTCTCCACCCCCATTCCATCTCTCTCTTCTTAGTTTCTCTTTCCCTGCAAGCCCACCTCCAAAGCAGTCCAAAACAATCAAAACATTTCTGAAATATTTTGGATGGATCTGTTCTGTTTTGGAGCTGTTTTGGAGCTTTGTGTTTCATTTTGGATTTGGTCTTTTGGGCACCAAAACATCCGAATACGAAACTAAAAGAAACAGCCACTGAAATTTCACACAGCCCTAGCACATATGTCTTGGAAAAGTACTACACATTCCCAGGGATTCACTTGAAAACCACTGCTCTAGGTAATATATGTATTTTGAAATTGTATTCTGTAAACTCCTTTCTCCAGGTGCAGGCACACCCAGCTGGCCACCTGGAATAGGAGAACACAAGGGAGACATCATTTACTAGGAAAAGCTGAAGAAACTAGGGTTATTTAATCTGAAGAAGAGAAAACTAAGGGTGGGGGGGGTTGATAAAAGTTTTCAAATATGTGAAAGGTGATTGCAGAGAGGATGGACATGAGCTTTTCTCTATGACTGTCTAGGAGCAGTGGCCTTGAGCTTCAGCAAGGGCAATTTAGGGTGGAGATTAGGAGGAACTCCAAGGGTAGTCAACCACTGGAACAGGATACCTAGATAAATTTTGGAATCTCCATCCTTGGAACTATTCTGTGTTAGGCAGACACTTGACTGGGATGGTTTAGTTAGGGATGACTTTAGCATCAAGCAGGAGAATGGACTAGGTGACCCTGTGAGATCCCTTTCAGCCCTACTTTCTTATGATCTTCTGACCAGGTATCCTGTTTTTTTCTGATAAAAAAAAACTCCCTAATTTTTAGGTTAAAAAAAGTAACCCAAAATCTACATTTTTCCATGATCAAAATGAAACACCACTATATATGTGTGTGTGTGTGCACATGTGTGTGTATTAGTGGGATTTCATTTTCATCACAGAAGTCTCAGGGGGGACTTCACTCTTCCTGTGCTGCTTCAAAGACAGAACAGGTTGCTTATCCCTGACATAGGGTAAAACTGCACTTTAAATATCATTATTTTAATGACCATTTGCTCTAATCTAAACAGCAGCTAACAAATATGTTTAAGAGTAGAGCAAGAAAATACATGGCACCCAACTGTATATGTACAAGTAAGTATACAGTAAGGTTAGGCAGAGAAATGGGAAACTAGGGTAAGTTCTGAATAGCTGCATCAAGTCTTCCTGTTTTGGGGAAGCCTTGAAATACACTTCTAAGCCAGGAGAGATAGCACAGTGGTAGAAAAAGCAGGAGCTGTTTTACATGCATGCTTTTGCCATACCTTATTCTAGCAACAAAAGTCTTATCTACACTGACAGTTTTTGAACATGGAATAGGTTCAAATGAACTTCAGAAAAATTGGGCATATATTGAGCTAGAATTGAACCCCTAAAATGTTCAAAGTCTACCCATTATTAATAATAATGTGTTCTGAAATAGCATATTAACACAATTAACTGAGAGCTCCCTGGATTTTCTAAGATACATAGGTGAGTAAACTAGACAGGTCAAACACATGATTGGTTTATAAATAGACATGTCTCAAAATGTTTTCCCATACATGGAATAACAACCAGACTTCCCATTGTTTGAAAAAATGATATCATTTCTTGGATGTCGTTCCAGAAATAATGAGAATGACTAGACTTTGGAATAAAAAAGTGAATACAGAAATTAATACTTTAGCAAGTATTGTACACTGTTTCATTATTGTGCTACCAGTATGTGAGCAAATGGTGGTCTGTATTTGGGGATAAAGGGGAATATATTCTAGAAATATAAAATGTTGTATGAAACCCAGATTCAGATTAAGAGGTAACAGTCCCTTTATCTCATTCCATTATGAAAAATGTTCTAGTTGCAGAAAACTATGAAGTGTTACTGGACATGCATGAGGTTGTAGTCTCCACTGCTTTGCACCTTGTCTAATCACTGCACCTGAACAAACTGAGACAAAATGATATCAAATCAAAATAGTCATGCTTTACACCTACTTTGTACTCTTTTGCACAAGTGCAAGTGACTACCCATGTACAAATTACCAAGCCATGTGATGCAAACCATGCACTCCAATAAATCTTACCATTTTCAAGAAAGGTCTGCTTTCTGCTATTTAGTTCTCTCTGCTGCCTCCCCTCCCCCGGCACCACAGAAGTTTCATTAGTAAACAGCTTATATAGCAAATATAAATTATATATTTTTAATTGTTACCATTTTCATGTGCCTTAATATTAAGTCAGTGTACAACCGTCTTCTAATTGGGAAAAAAATCAGCTGACTGCAGTTAACTCCAGTCCCTCTGTCTGTCTATCTTGAGCTGCCCGAGAATTGCTTCCTCAAAGATGTAGAAAGCGGAAATCTATATCATGAAGTGAGCTGCTTATAAATAATGTTTACTTGTTAGTGTGTGAAACTCATGTAGGGTTGCTCAGGTATCTGCACTGTGTATCTGGGAAATTGGGGGTTTTTTAATTTATTGTATGCCTGACCCTTTTAAAGGTTGTTTTTTATTATGCCAAATATATCAAAACAGCTCCTTCTGAATTCTGTTGGGTTTGTTCTGTAAATAAGTATTTAGGGTGAAAGCCATGTAATGTAAACATTCTTATGAAACTCTAAAAGGAAAAGGTGTACATTTGTACACACTACTGTAAGCCTGGGACCAGAAAACTTAATGAAATGGAGGAGAAAGAGTAACTAATACCCTACCTACAGAGAGATCATTATGAGGGAACTGCCAGATTTCATTTTTTATATTACAGAAATCCTACAGCCCTGAAATCACAGATATTATAAGCTTCAGCATGGCTTCAGGGTGCTCTGCGAAGGTGCCCCTCACTAGTAGTAGTCACCAGCAGTCTGTTAGACCTTGCTTGGGAGCTCTTTTAACCCTCTCTTTTGAAGATCCAGCATGCTTATTCCTCTTTGCTATCCTCGTAGGGTGCAGCAAAAACTAACCATGGATCTAACTACACCTTCAGCCTGTGCCCCCATTCGCTTTTGAAGCACCACTAAGACATTATGGCTTCCCTCACACTTCATACACAAGCTTCAGCACTGGTAATCTATCTGCTCCTTGCACATCTCCATGGGAGAGGCCACAATCAAAAACTAAGCAAACACCTAACTTATTTAGGACTTCATTCCTATTCTGTCTGATCAGCGGCAAAGACAAAGAGACGATGTGATTTTTTTTTTACCCCACTGCGCTATATTAGAAGAAATAATGGTCATCCTGAATAAGATTGGATGCATTTACTAGATCTTAATATTTAGTGTCCCTTTATCTTGCTTACATTGTAAAGATAGCACTGTTTTGGGAAATGGCCTAGTCGGTCTCTTTTTAACTTCGGTCCCAGTTCTGCATCCAGATTCTTCCCAGTGAGCCATATACCCACCTTATTTCCCCTTGGTTTAAATATACATATTATATCTCAGACAAGAACTAATGTATTCCAGTCATCATGCATCCAATGTAGAAAAAGGGCTGGCTTCCATCCAAATGCAAAGAAAAGCTTTTTTTGCCAAATAATTCTCAGAACAGTTGCAGAGTGTATCCACACCCACCTCTTTTCCTTCCTCCTAGCCAGCTGCCGATCTGTATTTCCCATCCTCTGGAAAACCAAGCCAATTAAGGTCTTTACAGAGGTCTTATCGTTCCATATACTAGTAGCTGCTGGACTGCAAACAGCCAGCGCTTCAAGAGACTAGCCTCTCCCACGATGATAGTTCTAGGAGAGTTGTCTGCCCTCAGAAAGTAGTATTTTCACCTGGAAGTAATCAGGCTTGATACTGATATAATTCATGCCTCCCTACCCAGCAGTACTCTCCAGACTGATCTTGAATAGTTTGTTCACAAGTTTTTCAAGGAGAATAATGCTGGCATCCACAGCATATATCTTACTTAAGAAGTAATAAAGCCATTATAAGCAGTAGCAATGTATTGGAATCCCATGTAATTCCACTTTGCCTTGTTTCCATATAACAGCGTTTTATTTTATTTTTTTAATTGAGCAATGACTATAAGAAACTAACCAGTTAGGAGAATCTTGTAGGTTGGGATTTTATGGATGAAGTTTCAAATCAGCATGAGTTTTTCTAGCTGAATGTAAAGCTCCTGAAAATAGGGGTTTGTATTAGATGAATGAGTAGACTCCACTAATTTTTGCCATTATATACTCCTTTCAAAGTGATGTTTGGAATCTCTAGTTGATTCAAACTAGAATCTCACATCAAGCATCTGAGTATGCCACCAGTGCAACAGGGCCAGGCAAACCTTAATTTTATAACAACTTCCCAGACCTTCTAAATCCCTTTGTAAACCTTACCCTGGAAGAGCTGCTCTGATTGATGGAAAAAATAAAATTACAATATTTCATGCTAGAAGTAATGACTTTGCAGGTCCACAGTCTATATATTTCTGTATTGGTCCAAAATACCATGTAGGCCTCTAGAAACCATTGATAACACGTTGCAATATTTTTATTCTAATTTCCTTAATTTGAAAAACTGCATTTAGGAAAATGGTTTCCTGTTTTTTAATACACTCATACAGATTTACTGGGTACCTTGTTCTGTGCTCAGCTTTGTACTCTGAGAATACCAGGTGTTAGAGTAGCACTAGCAAACATACTTGAGTAGGTGTTCCAAAGTGACAAAGACTAGATGGGTTATTTTTGTGTTAAATGCTATTAATAAAGAAATCTGTGTGTAAACGTTTGGATAGTGGTAAATATTTATTACTGATTTTTAGTCAGTTTCGACTGAGAAAATTGGATTCAAGTTAAAATTGGAAGGCTCTGTGAAGTCTCTGAAGAGAAATTCTCTTTTGTTGGCTAGAGGTATACTGACGTAGGAAATGTTGTCTTGGGACTCAAAGTTTGTGAGAACATAGGAGAGGACAACACATTCTTTGTTTTAAGACACAGAAGTTTAATGCTTGTATCGTCACATAAATTTGATTAATATTAAGTACTCCAATTTTTATGCCCAAGCTTCACAAGTCACCAGCAGTTTCTGATTTTCTCTTGTTTGTACATAAATGGTAAGCTCTCTCTCCATCTGCAGAGACTTGTTGCACATTAAATCTGTCCTCTGCAAAAACATGTTTATATTAATGGGAATCAGGTGCACTTGAGAACATACTCTTTGTGCTGCATATTGTGAGGAAAAGATTAATATAACCTCAAGTGACTTACTTTTAAACTGTGTTCAGCATACCCTAGGAACTTATTTTATCAACCACACATTAGATAAAATATAAATTCCAGCTATAACTCCAGTCTGTCATTTCCTTTGTTACTCACTAGCTCAATGATACTGTAACCCATACTCATGTTGAATATTATTTGCTCATGCAAAGAGCTGAAAAGAACCCAGTGTAGGGATGCAGAATCATGTCCATATTAACCAATGTGCCATAACAGAACAGCAAAAGGTTAATATGTGATGCAGATGACAGCTAAAAAATAGTGATAAGGAAGGTAACTGAACTCAACTAAATAATAAATTTTTGAATGATTCAATATCAATTAAGTATTGAAGTGCCTAATGTCTAAGTGTCAGGGTGCACAGGGGGTCAGCCCTGGGATTTCATGATCTCATCTTACAGCAGTCAATTATTCTGTCATAAGATGGTACCGTCCCCAGCAGTATGGTGGAGTTAATTAATTTACTGTGCCCCAATACTGGTGCATGTGTCAACGGTTACACTTTACTGTGGAGCTAATTAGTCTATCTGCAGTAAAGCACATATTTAGATACACCCACTGAGTAGGAGCATTCTCCAACCCTTGCACCTACTTGGCAAATGAGCAGTTCTAGGCATGTCCAGAAGATCTGCAAATTCATAGGGAACTTTCATGTCCAACACGGAAGCATTTGGTGAGGTCAAGTACCTCCTTAAGGAGCAACTAAGCAGAATCTCTTTGATGATGCATTTTTTAATTTATTTGTTTTTGAGACAAAGACACCCTCATGGGCCCAGGGGGACAGCCTTCCATCTTCAGCTCCCTCCGTGCAAAAATGAAGTTAATTTCCTACCTATGGGGACTTTTTACCATCTTGTACCCTCTATACTTTTCCCAGAGTCTGACAAAGGGACTTTGATCCCAAAAGCTTGCAGAAAAAGACAGTTTTCTTGCAATTTCCCAGTTGGTCTAATAAAATGTATCATTTGGATACAAGAGTTCTAGTTTTTTGCATGTATTTTTTGAGTTTATGCACCTAAAATTTGCCTAAGGCCACTTTTAGGTACATAAATCGTTTTTTGAATTTGGTCTTAGATTTTGATCTCTAAGAAACACAACAATTCATAAATAGATGCTTTAACTTGATTACAAACTACAAAATTCTCACTCTGCCTATATGTAAGTATATTTGGATACTATATAAGAATACCTGTGCTGTGACTTGCATGAATACACTTACAGAACAATATTCTGAACTTCCATTGTTCACCCACTATTTAAAAATCTCCAAGTGTTTACAAATAGGAATGAACTTGATGGTTAACACCCGTATCGGTCTCATGATTTTCTCCGCAGACAATACAAACCTTGTGCCATTGGATATCTGAATTATTGTCATTGCTGTCAGCTTAGGATAGATGGATTTTATAGTTTCACCTGAAACAAAATGAATCCTTCTTAAAGCAGATTGATTAAGCAACTTAATTATTTGCTCCTTATCAAAAACTTTGCTCCTACACCCCTTTGAAGTCCAATTGAACTGACTACGATTGTTGTGGTAGTCACTTCACACTTTTGGGGAAAAATATACTTCTGGAATTCCACAGAAAAGTCCTTGTTCTATCTGCAGTTGGACAGTTACTTAGAAACAGTATTTAAAAAAATATGTGTGCGCCTCCAATAAGTCTGTGTGGTTGTGGCTCACTGATCACTTAAGAGACAAACAGGGCTGAGTATGTACCTTGAAAATAGACCAATATCCATGGTTCGGTCCTCTCAGGAACAGACTATACCAACCTCCTTCTCATATGCTGCAGAATGCAAGCATGACATGAAGGAGTACTGTCAAGGACAGTGTTTCTCAACCTTTTTAGCCCAGAGGCAGACCCTTCATTAGTTTCAAGGCATTCCTTAGAAAATGCCAGCTCTTAGTTTTCACTTGTTTTTTGACTATGGGAAAATAATACAGCAGTCTTTCTGTTACAAAGAACTCAGAATGCTTTTAACACCAGAAATTCTTATTTGAAATCTGTGGGTTTATGTTGTGAATCATGTTTGCACACCTAACAATGATAACATTGCATGCCACCCTGTAGCACCTTTATAAGGATATCAGTCAAGCCTTGGCACCCTGGTTGAGGATCACTAGTCAAGGAGATTATTTCCTGAAATAAACTTGAAATCTTTTGAGTGGCTGTTTTTTAGGGACACATTTTGTTGGTTTCTATTAGCCACACCAATGCATCAAAATTTGGGAAGACTACATGTAAAGTTGAATCCAAATTAATTTAAATTATTTACAGCTACAGAATGCCCTAAAATGAACAAATATAGAATTTAAAACTTAAGGCAAGGTCCGCTCACAACAAACAAAAGATTTAATTCTGGAACCTGCGTTACTGCATACAGGAAGACTGAGAGCATGCTTTATATGCCTTGAAAAAACAACAGCAATTAATATTTGATATATAATGATTCACTGACTTGTGATACATGACTGATGCAACATCCCTATAGAATTCAAGCAGCTGTACAGATATTTGTTGCAGGTGTCAAAAAGCGATATGAGGCATACTGCTCCCAATGTGGAGCTAAAACAACATTTAGAAATCCTGGTGGGAAATTACTATAGCACTATAAAAAATCGTGCGTCTCAGTGCAGACATTGAGGTTAATCCCCCTGTGACAATTTTTGTTACTATGCCTACATTTTGGACATCATAACAACATAAATTTGGACAACATAAACTGTTATTCTAAAATGTTTACTACTAAGAACTCAAAATCTACTAAGCCTCATCTTCAAAAGAACAGATTAAGGCAGAGGTGGGCAATTATTTTGACTGGAGGGCCACTTAGGAAGTTTTGCTGAGCACTTGCTGGCTGGGTCCCACAACTGCTCACCAGAACTCCCCAAGTGGCTCTGCTCCATACTCAGCTGGGCAGATGGGATGGGACAAGAGATGGGTGGGGAGAGACATCCAGAAGTTGGACAAAGAGCTGAGGCTAGGATCGATATCACAGGACCGGGGCAAAGCCACAACCCCCTTGCCACACACCTCTGCCCTTGGAACCAGCACCTGTCCCAAGAATGTGCAGGCAGCAGATTGTGGCTCTGCCCTGGGCCCCAGTCCCATGCTGTCACTGCCCCATGATCCTGGTCCCAGTCCTGGCCCCTCCCATCTGTCCCACTCCCAGATGTCTCATCGTGCCCAGGCGGGTTCTGGTCTGGTCTCCATGAGGACCTTGCCTGCCTGCTCCATCCGGTGCTCCCCGCAGTGGGAGTCGGGTGGGTGGGCTAGGGTGCCTGGACAGCAGGGCCAGGTCTGGCAGTGGTGGTGGCTATTGGCAGCAGCAGCTGGAAGGAGCCGCTGTTGCAGGAGCTGCTGAGAAATGAGTTTGGTCGTTGTGCTGGCCCAGTGCTGCTGTATGCCCAGGAGCAGCAGGACCAGCTGCATGCACCACAGCCCAGGTTGACCCCTGTGCCTGGGCCAGGCAGGACCAACAGACCTGCCATGAGCCAGATAAAATCCCTTGACAGTCCAGATCCAGCCCATGGACCATATTTTGCCTATCCCTGGATTAAAGAGACTTTACTTAGTGCCAGATCCCAGTCTTTGCTTAAAGGTACAACTCCTAATGAGTTTGTTTTTCCAATCATTTTTTCACTGTCATATGCCATGCCATGCAATGTAATGAATATTATTAATGTTTTCTTTATGCATATTCTGTTTTAAGGGTGGAAAGACTTACACAGGACCATGTGCAGGAAGAGACTGTAGTGGAGGATGTCAATGTTTCCCTGAAAAAGGAAGCCGTGTAAGTAACAATGCCTTCTTATCCAGACATTCTTATGATGTACTACGGAAGCTATATATACAAAGCTCTTTGAAGTCTTGGGGCTTTAGATAGGCCCTAGGAGGTAAGACTATTAAAATAAATTAGGTTTTGCAGCAAAAAAGCTGTTATTTTATTTCCAAAAGACATTTCAAATTGTACAAGAAGAGCAGGTAAACACATTTCTGAATTTCATATTTTATCAAGGAAGAAACATTCTGGAACAAAACATAACACATTGTACTTCTGTGAAGGATCACAAGATTATAATCAAGGCCCCTTTTATTATGCAGCAGATTAGATCTAAATAATAATGGGAAGCCTCCTACCCCAGCTCACTTCATGTGACAGGGTTGCAACAGACTATGTAAGAGCTAAGACATTATAAAATCATCCAGTTACCGTCAGTGTTATTGAAATGTTTTTACTATGTAATGCCAAGTATGAAAAATATGTATGTGGGTGTGTGCGCACAAGCACACACAATTAGTGCTTGCTACCGTACTTTGCACATATCACATGCACCTTTTTCCAAAAATCAGCTTCCCCCCCCTCAAAAAAATGGTGGGGGGTGTTTTTTAAGTGAGGAAGGAATGCTGGAAAGATGCATACCTGTAGACACTATGTATGCCATTCAGCTGCCAAGGTAGCCACTGCTTGCATCTGCCCAGCAAACTGAAGAGGCAGAGTCTTGTTTTAACCCTCTCACAGATATAACTATTGGCTGAGCACTTCAGCTGGTGCCCAAAGCAGCAGGGGAAATGCTGGTATTATCTTGATGGGGCTTGCTTGTGATGTGGAAACAGTACTTTATTTACAGCAACTTATATAAAAAGCTACTTATAGTAAAAAAGTAACACTTGCTACTGCCCTTGCAAGGGCCTGGGCATAACTTGCATGACATAAAATAATTCCTCCCAGGAACAGTGTCCAGGAAATGTAGTGTTGCAGGAGACAATTTGTCACACCAGGAAATTCCTGATGTCCTACTTCTTGGACACAGTGTTTCCAGAAGAACTTGATCTGTACCACACAATCAGGCAGGAGTCCAGACAAATATTTTTTTCTACATTCTGCTTTCCAAAAAATAAGCTGCCTCCTTTATTTGGATGCATGTTGTTTGCTAGACATTTTTTTATCACAGTAAAGAAATACCAAGCCTACAAAACTAGAAAATTTCCCAGGTATTTTTCACATAAATGGCTGTCACCAACCAAAGTGACAGAAGATGAAGCATGGTATTCCTGGGGGCAGTAGGGAAAAAATTATTGAGATATATTGAACACACAATTTCTAATCCTTCCGTGGTTGCCTTTCATGTATAATTTAGGAGCTCTAGATGGCAAACTCCTGTAATATTCATTCTCCTACAGCTGTGAAAGGGCAGGACATAGAAAAAGTTAGACTAGTAAAGTAGAAACTCACTCATATTCCCTAATGATTGGATGGCCTACTCTGAGTTACTTTAGTCCTGAAAATTAACAAGGCTGGACTATTGGGTGCTCATTTTCCATTTCTCATGAACTTTAGTAAGAGCTGAGTGCATTCAACAACTGATGGCATCAGGCCCCCCACTGCAGAAAGCACAGAGATGGCACAAAGCTTTTTTTACTTATTTTGCTACTTCCGATTTATTTTGTAGAGTTCAAAGAATATTTGGGAAGTGGTACCATGCTATTCAACAACTTTCACTGCACTTCAAGATTGCTTTTTAATTTTGTAAACTGACACACATCGTTTTGATTTGCATTTGCTTTGGATAGATTTTATCTCTCTTTGCCTCTATAGATGTCACAGGTTCAGTTGTACATCTGGTTTAAGCAATAACTTTTTGTCTTTAGAGACTCTGGTTAAATTTGGCATGTACTTGGGCTTTATGCTACTCCTCCTTGGGAATATTTGTTTACACACAACCTCAGTATGATCTGGCATATTCCTTGTTTTCTCTTCTTGAGGTGACTCACCACAAGCACAATAGGCATGTTGCATGTTAGCTTTGGAAATTATGTCTGGAGAAGTTGAATAGGGCCTGATTATCCAGTGACCAATTGTAGCCTATGCAACTGACCTGCCTCTTTGAAGGGTGTTTGAAATTCAGTACATTTGATACAGATTGAAAAAAAAATAACATGAAAATCTGACAAAAATTATTGCTACCACCATATAAAATGTGACTTCTGGGGAAGGACTCTTTCTTCATAATAAATATTTCAAACCATATTTTTTACTATAACAATAGTATGACTTGCTATTTGCTGCTAACGAATGTATATTAGGGCTAGTAATAGACATTGCATATAAACCAGTTTAAATGATCAGAAACTGGTTTAAACCTGTAACAGAACAGAAGTTCAGTGCACATAAACCATTTTCAAAATGGCCAAAACCGGTTTAAGATAAACCTGGATGGATGTAGTATCTGACTTAACTGATTTATGTCAAACTAGTTTACGGAACTTCTGTTCCAGATCCCCACCCAATTCACGTTCTCATTCCCCCAGCACCCCAGGATGCTTTGCAGCCCTAGGCTGTGCTGTGTGCTCCAGCAGAGCAGGGCTAGCCCTGCCCCCCTGCTTTCACAGAGCTGAGGCAGTAAAGCTTCTGCTCCCTAGCGCCTGTCTGTGCCTGTCAGCCCAGTGGCATGGGGAGCAGGAGAACAGATCCCAGCTCCCACTAGCCTGGGTCTGCACAGCACATGGGAAAGGAAAACACCATCTATGGGGCTTGTTGCGCCCCCCCACACACACACACACCCTTAAGCTGGGCTAGAATTGCCTTAAAACCTTGCCAGCTACCCTTGTATCTGAGAAGCTGGGGAAGCAGGGAACACAACCCTCAGCACAGCACCAACCTCCCATCTGCAAAGCCCCCCTCTCCTGGGCTTTTTGTCCCCTCTGCCCCAGCTTAAAGAGCCAGCTGGGATGCTTTAGCTGCACCCTCCCACTTTCACAGAGCTGGGGCAGCAAAGCCTCTGCTCCCCAGCCGCTGCCTATGCCTGTGCCTGGCAGCCCCGGTGTAGGGCCAAGCCCTGTGAGACCAGACTGAGGGCTAGGAGGACCAGGGGCAGAGCTCAGGGAACCCTGCCAGGGGTGGAGAAGCCCCACTGAGGCTGGGGGATCTGGCCAGCCCCAGGCTGAGGAACTATTCCACCTTCCCCCCCACCTATGGGCATGGAGCCAAGCCCTGCAGGACCATACTGAGGGGTGGGGCAGGGAATCCCCTCTCTGCATCAGGGACAGGGCTTGAGGGACCCTACCAGAGGTGGGGAACCCATACTGAGGCTTGGGGATCTGGCCAGCCCCGAGTTGAAGGGACTGTTCCCCCCTGGAGGGAGGCAGGACTGGGCTGCTCGCATGCATTTGGGTGCCTTCTGCAGTAGCCAGCAGGCTGGGAGGCATATTCTAGTGCCCCCCAGTTACTGATATGGGCCACTGCAGGGGTCTGCCTTTCTGGTTTCAAAAGTGAATGTTCACTATTTTTGGTTCAATCTACACAGTTTAGAAAAACATGCAAAGATTAAATCAATTCAGCCTGGGGCTTTTTGACTTTCTATACTTAGCCTGGGTGCTGCTGAATGAAGATAAGAATAAAATGTGAACCAGTTGGCACTATTTAAAGCAGAAGTGAGTCAGTTTAATGAAGAATGTATAAAAATATATTAAACTTCTGATGCTGGTCAAGTTCCTTTCCCCCTCCGTTACTATGATCTCACACTTCCTATTAGGAAGTACCCTGGTATTAGCAAAGGAGAACAAGAGAGTAGGTGTCACACTGGCAGTTAGAGCTACTTTAGCTCCTGCTCACTTCCTGACTGGATGCATAAGGATACGGGTGGGTTTCAGGAATGTGGGACAAGACTGCCAAGCTCTTGACACTTGAGAGCCTTCTGTTTCTACCCCCCCCAGGTCCTGGTATACAACCTGTCAGTATGAAGATGGGGGACACCTGGAATGTGCTGTGTACAACAGCTGAGTTATCAACAGCTGGTATATGGTATATGGTTCCTAGGAAACCAAGTTCAGGCACTGAAAATATGAAACCATTTAGCTGAGCTAGTGCAGTGAATGAAGGTGTCAGCACCAACTGTTGGGTTTTACCAGCTTTCCTCCTTTCCTTCTGTCTTCAGCTACTCCATAAGGAAAACAGGCTCCTGTAGGCTTACAGGGAGCCAGGAGACTGCCAACAGACCAACAGGAGAGCTGATAAGGAAATAGAGTCACTCTCCTTATTCTTTGACAATGTTTATGGAGGAGGTGCTGAGCAGCTTCAACAGGGAAAGTACAGCAGCTGATCCAAGCCATAATACCTCACCAGAGCTGCCTCAGGGCAGCAGGGAGGGCAAGAATAGAGGCAGTGGGGTCTGCTAGCATTCCCCACATGGCAACAGAGCTAATTCAAGCACTCAGGTTAAAAGTCACAGCACATAGTCATATTTTTTAGTCTATAAAGAAATGTATGGTATTGACTTTAAAAGGTGTGGGCAATGGGGTCCCCCAAGGTTTGGTCCTTGGGCTGGTGCTGTTCAGTATCTTCATCAGTGACCTGGATGAGGGCCTGGAAAGCACTCTGTCCAAATTCACAGACAACACCAAACTATGGGGTGAAGCAAACACACTGATAGGAAGAAACTGAATCCAGGTGGACCTGAACAGATTAGCGAAGTGAGCAAAGAACAATAGGATGCAGTTCAACAAGGACAAGGTGTTGCACCTAGGGAGAGGGAATCACCAGCACACCTATAGGCTGGGCGATGACCTTCTCAGCAGCACAATGGCAGAAAGAGATCTTGGAGTCACTGTCAACTCCAAGGTGAATACAAGTCGTTAATGTGACAAAGTAATTAGCAGAGCTAACTGCACTTTGTCATGCATTAGTAGGTGCATCACAAACAGGTCCAGGGAGGTGGTGCTCCCCCTCTATGTGGCACTGGTCAGGCTGCAGCTAGAGTACTGCGTCCAGTTCAAGAAGGATGTTAGACAACCTTAAGAGGGTGCAAAGGAGGGCCACTTGTATGGTTAGAGGCCTGCCTTACGAGGAAAGGCTGAGGGATCTGGACCTATTCAGCCTCCGCAAAAGAAAGCTGAGGGGGAATCTTGTGGTGAATCCAAATTCACCAGGGGGGCAGCCGGGAATAGGAGATGCTCTGTTTACCAGGGCACCCCTTGGAATAACCAGAAACAGCAGCCAGAAACTGACAGAGAGCAGATTTAGGATGGACATTAGGAAGAACTTCTTCACAGTAAGGGTTCCCAGAATCTGGAATGGGCTTCCAAGGAAGGTGGTGCTCTCCCCTGTGTTGGGGGTCTTCAAGAAGAGACTGGACAAGCACCTGATTGGGGATCATATGACCCCAGCACTTTTTCTATTGAGGTCCCTTCTGACCCTAGCATCTGTGAATCTATGAACTCAGTGTAGATCTTCTTTATATGGGTAGGTTAACACTTTTAAGGCACTTGGTCCTACCCCAACATGTGACTGATCAGCTGCCTCCCAGCTGAGATGATAATTTAGTTTCTGTTAAAAACCAACAAGTAGCTCAATGGAGGTAGAGAGAGAAGGAAGGGGTTTTTTTGTTTTTCCTTTATAGTAGAAGTGGGTTCCAGATTAGGGAGCTAAGAATCAATTTAATCATAGCTCACAGGTAAATGTCCTGCAAAGTGCAATACTAGAGTTAGCTGGGCAGAACAGTGTAGTGAATAGACAGCTGGGGAACATCCAGACATGGATGGATGCTTGGTTCCCTGGGGACAGGTAGCAGCAGAGCACTACTTGTCGCTGGGGAACACCAGTGCCACATATACTTTGGCACATGACATGTTGCCCTGGATGAAGTAGGAGAGGCTGGGCCAGCAGTGTGCTGGCCTCAGCAGCCTTACCCGAGGCCCTGGCTGTGGTGAAAACCTGCCTCAACACCCCACAGATTTCTCTTTCCCTGCCCTGCTCCCTTCTTTCCTCTCCCTTCCATGAGAAGACAGGGGGAAGGGAGATGGGAAAGGAAACAGAGCAGGAAAGGAGAAATCGGTAAGGTGCTAAGCTGGGCTCCCAGCACAACTGCTTCCTTCAGCATGGGGCAGGTTGGAGAACACAGCAGGAGCAGCATACAGACTCCTCCATCCCTGCATGGCAACCTGCTTGCAAGGGACTGTAGGAGAGGGAAAGGGAGGTGGGAAAGGGAGTGGGAGAGAATCTGAGCAGGGAGTACAGCTGCTGCTCTATGTTGCTGATACTGTTCCTGCCCTAGCTGGCCTCCTTGCACAGGTGACTCCCCCAGCTCCTAGCTGGGTTACTTGGTTGTAAGGTGAGGCTTTGTTTTCCCCATGATTAATGATGGTGGTGGCGGGGAAATGCTCGTCTTAGAATCGAGTAAATACAGTACTACATTTGCAGCTTTTCAAAGTATAGCATAAATTCTTAAAACTAATTTTATTCTTATAAAAGCCATGATTAGACAAAAATTCTGTGATGCTGTTTTGTTTATAGGTTTAGAAAAAGTTATTGCTATCTGCAATAATTTTTAGATAATCTACTGATTAGCAAAGACTCATTTTAGAAGACAAGCTACTGTGTGTAATGTGTGTAATGTTGCTTTTTTGACAACAGAATCTTAGTTTGTGATGACAAGAAAGAGGTATCTGGTAAAAAACATGTTACCTCACAATATTTATTTATTGCTCCATGAAAATCCACATTCCAGGTGTCAATTTTAGCAGCAACTCTTTTAGCTTTTGAAAGTCAAAAAACCTCTTTGATAGGAATATTTTGGGGAAAATATACCTTATATTTGTTATTAATTTAAAGGAAAAATAGTTGTATAGGAACCAGTTGTGACAGGGGGCAGCTCTTGGGGCCTGGTCTGATGTCGGCCTGCCAACCTGTTTCTAGATGACAATCTGCCCGGTCTTGCCTGCCATGACTGCTTTTCGTACAAACAGATAGTAAATATGGGAGACTGCCCACTACATGCTCCGATGCCAGGGGGCACTATCTGCATCTCCATTCCTCCTCTACACTGCAGCCTGTGCCTCACAGATGGCATCCAGGTTAACACTACTCCCACTCTGAGATTGGAGCAAACTGAGTCCAAAGTTGGGCTGCACACACACACACATTCACACCACCTCCACTCTCACAGGAGGCCTCTTCCACTCCACCTGTCTCTCACTGGGGGCTCTGGCATACTGCCCATTACCGAGCCACAGTCCAGAACCCTGCTTCTCCTTGAGCAGCCTCACTTGAGCCATCAGGCTTCCCTACTCCCATACTGGCCTCACCACACAGAACATTCAGTTCCTGCAAGTTCTCCTACTCTGCATGGTCCGACCTTATGCCAAACCCTGGGCTACTTCTGCCCCAAGCCTCTCACTGGGCACAACTTACAACTTCTCATGGGACTGGCCCTTGGCCTGTCCTTCAAGTTTACTCCCATTCGACCCTACTCAATGCACCGCTTGGGCTGTCCT
Source organism: Crocodylus porosus (assembly GCF_001723895.1). NCBI lineage: Eukaryota > Metazoa > Chordata > Crocodylia > Crocodylidae > Crocodylus > Crocodylus porosus. Next base: position 95,886,270 of record NW_017728906.1, on the reverse strand, counting down.
TTAGCCCTACTCAGCCCCCTCACACGCACAGCCCTTCAGGCCTACTCGCACTTCTACCCTACTCTATGCGGGGCCTCCCAATGTTCTCCACAATACCTGCAATGGGGTCACCGGGGCCTCATATCCCTTCTGGGCTCAGGCATCTACACGTGAGCATACCTGGCCCCCACTACTCTCCCAGCTGCCTCCAAAATCCATCTGAAGATGGGGGCTGGAGTTAAGGCACTCCTCCTCACCTTTCACCAGGGAGGTAACTGGCCTGGCATTTCCTAGGGACTCCCACACCACCAGGAACCCTACTAGGCCACTCTTCCTCAGCAGGGTGCAATTTTAGGTCATACCCAGGAGCAGGAGCCTCCAAACCATCTCCATAAGCTCCTCCCTTACCTTCAAGGTTGTTTATGCTGCAGCTCAGCTAGGCAATGTTTCTACCCCCCTGGCAGCAGCAAACTGCAGCCTTTATATGCCTTGTTCAAAATGACTGCTCACATCAGGCACCTCTGCCTGCCTCTGCCTGCCTCTGCCTTCAAAGTGGCAGGCACCCAAAGGTGCCCTGCCACACCAATAAATACTTGTAATATAATAGGCAGATGTATGGTCTACTGCAGCCATTTAGAAGTCAACCTTGAGGCTTTATAGAAAATAGCAATGAATGGAAATGTTTTGATCTTTCTGTAGAGTGAAAGAATGTGCCCAAATGAAACATCACTTTGTACTTTCCATGTAAGTCAAATATCTAACAGCGCTTTAGTCATTTGGCTTTGTTTCTATAATGAGCTGAAGTAATAGAAGCTGTGAGCTGTGAAGATAGTTCAGTGTGCCCATAATGACCTTGCTGTGGTATTAAACTACTTTTTTAATGAAGACAGAAGCCTTGAAAGATTAATTCGCAAAATATGAGACAGGATTATCTAAAATGCCTTTAAAATGTATTGTGTTGCTTTATGTGATGAAAGAGTTTAGTAATAAGTTACTACTAGCAATACATATATATGTAGTTCATTAAATGATGCAGCAGCTAATTGTGTGGTAGCCCTTCCTTTATAAACTCATGTTTAAAATGTATAGTTTAGCATATAGGAATTGAATCTAAGAGAGTTTTTTGTGGGGAGGGAGAGGGCTGGTAGGGGAGGGTGGTGAAAGGAAAAAGCCTCACTCTCTTTTTAAGTTGTTGGCACTCTCACCACTTTAGGAGAATGTCTCTACTCTCTCACCCACTCCCAAAAACAAGTATTTTACCCCATTGTATCTTGTAAAATTATTTTCAATTTTTGTGAAGCTTTTGTACATGTTTATTATGAGCCAGGACTAGATTGATACTTTGTGTCAAACTCTTCACTAGAGATTAATGGAAAGTATATAAAAGAAAAGACTTATGAAAGTTAATGTGACTTTTTTGGACACAATCAAAAATCTTCCATCCTGATGCTTTTAAAAAAAATATTCAGGAAGGAAATAAAACTCTTTCTTCAAAGAAGTCATGCCCAATGTCATCTGTGGCACCTGTAACAAAAGCAACAAGCAAACACACTTCTCTTAAGGTCCTGCTAGTCCAAAACCTTAACCATAAAATTATCCCATCGCTTTTCTTATATTTTTTATTTGAATGTAATTAATTTTCCACTTTTATGTTCCTGTTTGATATGTTTTATTAAATTACAACAAATTTCTTTTACTAACCAATAATCTGGTAATTAATTTAGATTTTTCAACAAGATAGTGGCAGTGTTCTGTACCATATGTCACTATTGTGGACTGTGATTCTTTCTTTGTATTTTTTACATTTGTTAGAGGAATAATTTCATATCAGATTGCTCTTATTTTAAAGAGCAATTAACTTTTATTCTCACGCTTAATACTGATGAATCCTACTTAATACTGAAATGCCTCTGATGTATTTAGTTGACATCCTAGTTGCAGAGCAAAAGCACAATAGGTTGAAGTCCAGAGATTCTAGGAGAGAAGGGGAAAGGATTTTTAGTGGTGACTATGTAGAGATAGACTTTTCAATGGTGTTAATAGGAATCATGTATGGAAAGAGACTAGCACTCTGTTTAAAATTCAACTTGTGTTGACTAAAGTACAGAAAAATAAAGGCTGAAAAGAAGAAGGAACAATGTTATTAGTTAGGAAAGCTGGAAAATAGTATAAGCACAAAGATTTTTTGATAATATGAGGCTAATTTCTCCCCTCAGGGAATTACAGCTGTATTTTTCACTTGCACCTATTTGAGGGCACAGCTTCATACCTATATTCACCTTGATGCTATCTCTTTTTATAACAGTGCCTTCAAACTTTTTTTGTCTCTGTGGGGGGGGGTCGGCAGCGTTGCCCGCTGTGTGTCGCTGATCCTCCTCCCCCACTCGGGGACCGCATCCTGCTCGCAGCGGTCGTTCCCTGACTCTCACGCGCCACTGACTCTCCTGCCACGACTTTGATGGTTCCGGTTCAGTTCCGACTGTACGGCGCATGTCGGTCCAGTACTGGGACTTGCTGCGCATGAGGTGTCCCGCGTCGCTGAGGGCTCCTCCTCCCCTACACCCTCGCCCAGGCCTTCGGTAGCGCGACCGCCTGTCTAGGCCAGCCACGTCACGATGCCAATCCAAACTTCCGCTTAGTAGAAGCAAATTATCTTGACAGTCACCATCAGGGATTCCCCCTTTGAGGGGGGTCCGCCTCCTCCCAGCAGGCGTGCCAACGTCACCCTGGGTAATACGGGGTTAAGACCCCCCCCTTCATTCCCTTCCAGGCCCTCCTCTGCCCTGATTAGGGATTCTCAGGGCACTGCCGCCCCACATTGCTGGAGCACCAGTAGTGCTCCCCTCCTACAGTTTATATGGTAGCTGGCTGTCTGCCGGCGCCAGCCGCTTCCAGCAGCCTTAAGCAGTCTGGAGCCACATCCAGCCAACTCCCTCGACTCACCGACCCCACAGGGGCTTGCCCTTGCCCCAGAAGGTCCTGCAGCCTCCGTGGGCGGCTCGCCTCCGCCTCCAGGGGCTCTCTCCGGCGGCAGCTCCTTCGTCCTGTCCTTCCGGTCCCGCCGCCTCCTCATCTGGTTCTGGTGTCTCTTTTATGCAGCCGCCGTCCGTTCCGGGCCTTCTGTCTTCCGGGGCCCTGAAAGAGGTTAGCTTCTGCCCGGCGTGTTGAGTCTGCGCCCAGTGGGCTTGCCCGATGATGCCAGGACCGGGCAACTCTGAGCCCACGGGCTCCTTACCTCCCTCACACATCCCGCCCCTCAAGACACCGCTAGGCGCTCCTTTTGACTTCTTGAGCACCTCTACCACTTCTACCTCGCTTCCCTGGACTTCCTCCCTGCATCGTGACAGGAAGTCTGCAACCGTATTATCTTTCCCTGGCTTGTACGTCTCCCGGAACTTAAACGGCTGGAGGGCAAGGGCCCATCGCATAATGCGAGCATTATCTGTCTTAGCCGTGTTCAGCCACCATAAGGGAGCATGGTCCTTGACAAGCTGGAATTCCCGCCCAAGGAGGTAAAACCTAAAATAGTCCACTCCCCAGCGGATGGCTAAACACTCCCTTTCAATCATAGAGTACCTTTTCTCAGCATTGTTCAGTCTTCGGCTGGCATAGGCTATCGGCCTCTCCACTCCTTCCACCTGTTGGGATAGCACTGCACCTAGGGCATAGGCCGAAGCGTCCATCTGCAACGTAAAAGGCGTGGGTCTAAGTTAGGCATGTGTAATACCACGTCTTGGCTCTTTTAAGGTCCTCGAATGCCTTTCGCCGTCTTTCGTCCCATTCAATGAGGCCCGTCTTACGCCCTTTAGTGGTTTCCACTAGTGGGTTGGCTATCTCGGCAAATCGTGGGATGAACCTGCGATAGTAGCTTGCCAGCCCGAGGAAGGCACGCATCTGTTTCTTGGATGTGGGTGCTGCATATTCTCGCAGGGCTCTCACTTTGTCCAACAAAGGCTTTATGCAGCCCTGTCCTACTTGAAACCCCAGGTACTTAGTCTCTCTTTGTCCTATGGCGCATTTCTTGGGATTGGCCATCAAACCCACCTGTCTTAATTCACGCAGGATCCGCCCAGAGGGCCTTCACGTGTTGCTCCCAAGTCCGCGTGTATATCATGATGTCGTCGATGTAAGCTGCCAAGTAACCCTGATGGGGAGCCAGAACCCAATCCATTAATCTTTGAAACGTAGCGGCAGCCCCGTTCAGGCCAAACGGCATTCTTCGAAATTCGAATAAACCCCAGGGCGTGCCAAACGCCGTTTTGGGTTGTTCCTCTTCTCACACGGGTATCTGCCAGTACCCCTTGGACAGGTCTAGGTTTGAAATGAACTGGGCCTGCCCTATGCGTTCCACCAGCTCGCTGACCTGGGGCATTGGGAACGCGTCGAACTGAGACATCGCGTTTAATTTTCTAAAGTCCACGCACAGCCTTAGGCTGCTGTCTGGTTTCTCCACCACGACTAGGGGGCTACACCAGGAGCTGCGGGAAGGCGCTATAATCCCTTGCTTAAGCATTTCCTCTATTTCCTTTCTTACAGGCTGATGCCTATGGTAGGGGATCCGGAGCCATTTCTGACGGGCTATTTGCCCCTTCTGAGTAATAATCCTGTGTTCTACTCCGACTGCTTCTCCCGGATGCTCAGAGAAGACATCTTTAAACTCTTCTACCAGGCTTCGTATTTGGGAGAGTTGATTACCCTGCAGCTGTCCGCCGACCACTAGTCGACCCCACAGTCTGTCGCCTCCCTTCTCC
>NW_017728906.1:95879877-95881185 GCF_001723895.1 Crocodylus porosus | reverse complement strand
ACATCTCTCAGTGCAAATAGTAAGGGGGGAATCATCAGGTTCCACTTCTTGGGCTCGGTCTGAATACACCGCCGCAGCATTCCTTTCAGTGTTCCATTCAGACGCTCTACCAAACCATTAGTCTGCGGGTGGTACAACGCCGTTCTTAAATGGCGCACCTGCAGTACTTTACATAGTTCTCCCACCACGGAGGACATAAAGTTGGTCCCCTGATCGGTGATGATCTCTTTCGGTATCCCGAACCTAGCCACCCATTTCATTAGCTCCTCAGCTATCTTAGGTCCTGTCGCTGTTCTCAAGGGGATAGCCTCCAGGAACCTTGTGGCGTAGTCAATCAATACCAGCATGTATTGGTGCCCCCCTCCGCTCCGTGGCAGGGGCCCCATAATGTCTGAAGCCACCCGTGCAAAGGGTTCCCTCATTACCAGCATGGATTGTAAGGGGACCTTTGGGGGCTTGTAGCTGCTCACCCTTTGGCACGCTGGGCAGGCTTTACAATATTTCTCGATGTCCTCGTACATGTGAGGCCAGAAGCACCGCCGTGCGAGGCGGTCCTCCGTTTTGTGCTTTCCCCAGTGCCCCCCAAGAGGATTGCTGTGGGCGAGTCTCAGCAGTGGTCCCCGGTACAGCCGTGGGATAACAATTTGGGCAACTTCCTCTCCCTCAGCTCTTCCCGCCTTGATCCTATATAACAAGCCCCTTCTCAACTCCACCCTGGGGAGGGACCTCTCACGATCGGGGGGGCTTACCTGCTGGGTCAGGCGCTCGGCTTCCAGCTCCCGGAATGGCAGCAGCTCTGGGTCTGTTTCTTGTGCCTCTCAGAAACGGTGGGTATTGGTGAGAGTCTCCATTTCCGCCTCGTCCGTTCCTTCGCTCTCGGCCCTGACAAGCCCATCTTTTGGGTCCTCGGGCTGTTGCAGGGCAGCAATTACCTCATAAAGTTCCGGCCAGTCCCGGCCCAGAATCATGGGGTATAAAATGCCCTCATCGAGGCCCACTGGCATCATCCGTCGAGTGCCTTCCACCTGCACGTCCATCATTTGCCTCTCGACAAAGGACTTCTGCCTATGTAGACAGAGCATGTGGACTCCAGGGCACCGCTGAGCCCACTGCCACTCCGCCAGGGAAGGGCGGACCAGGGCCTGGGCTCACCTGGTGTCCACAACTGCCAGGATGGGGCGGCCCCCGACCCACGCCTGCACTTTGAGTAAGGGCCGGCTTCCCCCCGACCTCTGGCCCCCAACCCCGCAGACCATTGCTTCAGCTTCCGTCAGGTCCTGTGGTCCCCTGCGGTCCTCCAGGGAGTCC
>NW_017728906.1:95836497-95879777 GCF_001723895.1 Crocodylus porosus | reverse complement strand
AGCCGTATCAAATTGCTCGGCTAACCTTAAGGCTTCTCTCGAGGAGGAGGGGCAATGCCGTCGTACCCACTGCTGGTTCTCCTCATCTAAATCCGTCACAAACTGTTCCAGTAAAATCTGATCACAGATCTCTTCTTTTGAGCCTGATTCCAGTCTGAGCCATTTGTTTAATTCATTTGCCAAATGTTGCCACAGGGCGCGAGGTGCCCTGGCCTCGTCCAACTTCTTCCCTCGGAAGACTTGGTGGTGCCGCTCTGGCGTGATATCGAGCCATCTCAAGATCTCCGCCTTAACCTTCTTGAAGTCTAGAGCATCCCCTCTGGACATTGCCCGATAAGCTGCTTGGGCTTGCCCCACCAACAGCATACCTAGATGGCCGGCCCATTTCGCCCTCTCCAGCCCGGCGGCCAACACTGCTCTCTCGAACGTCTCCAGGAATGCCTCCGGGTTGTCCTCCCCGGACATTTTGGGCATTCTGAAGTCCCACAGCCCTCTCTGGGTCCATACCTGCTGCTGGAGCATATGCTCCTGTATGCTTGCTTGCCTCATGGCGTGTTGTTGTTGTTGCTGCATGGCCTGGGCCATTAAATTCATAGCTTGTTGTAGTGACTCCGTCCCTACAGTTTATACAGTAGCTGGCCATCTGCCGGCGCCAGCCACTTCCAGCGGCCTTAAGCAGTCCAGAGCCACGTCCAGCTGACTCCCTCGACTCACCGACCCCGCCGGGGCTTGCCCTTGCCCCAGAAGGTCCTGCAGCCTCCGTGGGCAGCTCGCCTCTGACTCCAGGGGCAGCTCCTTCACCCTGTCCTTCCAGTCCTGCCACCTCCTCGTCTGGCTCTGGCGTCTCTTTTATGCAGCCACCGTCCATTCCGGGCCTTCTCTCTTCCGGAGCCCTGAAAGAGGTTAGTTTCTGCCCGGCGTGTTGAGTCTGCGCCCAACAGGCTTGCCCGACGACACCGGGACCGGGCAACTCCGAGCCCACGGGCTCCTTACCTCCCTCACAGTCTGTAAATCTCTTTATCTGCAAAACATTGCTACTCATACCCCCCTACACCCTTCATTCCTTAGGAAGAGCATCAATACTGATGTCAACACATGAAAACACCATTACTCACCATACATTAACCAATTGTTAAAAGTTAGGAACATATTCTTTGTCAAAGTGCTGCATAGCCTCAGGGGGGTGTATACCCCAGTTTGAAAACCACTAACCTACAAGATATTATCATCAGAAACAGGACCCAAACCCTTTAGCTAAAGCAGAAGCTTTACCACAAAATTCTATCTTTTGACAGCAGTATGTAGACTCTTACCTTTGTGTGCATTATGCATTAGATGGGAGTGTAACAAACTTAAAGCTTGTTGTAGTTTAGAATAAATTGGTTTTAAGTAGTATGAAACTTTATATCTGTGCTATGCTCTCCTTGAAAATTGTTTAAAACTGGGTTTCAGCCAGTCTCTTTAGCTGATAAATAGATAAGTGCTGTATTTTACTATGGCTGCCCTAATGTTCATAAATGGAAGTTGGAATTTGTTTTCCTGTATTAATTTTGTATTTATATGTGTTTTTATTTATCAATTTTAATTAGCGACAGAGTTCTTTGGAACTGGTGTTCCTTTTGCTAGATACCTTTCCCATGACAGAGAAATAGTGAATCCTTTACATCTGAATATACTCTATGCGCTCAGAGACTAGGGAAGGTTCATTGGAAGGTTTTGCTGAGAAACTCATAATGGCAGTTACTTTGCATTTGGCATTAAAGAAATGTTGGCCCTTCTCAGTCAGTCATAAAATATATGTATATTTAGTCACAGTTTATGTAACTGCTTGTGGGTAGGGACCTACCAAAAGTTGTGATTTGGAGAAATTGTGAAATCTGACATTGCCCACAAAAGCAGGCAATGTCTACAACATTTGTGAAAAAAAAGAAAATTTTCTGAAAAGAAAATGTTAGCACTCCAGAGGAAGCCAGAATTCCTCATGCAGCCTGGACATATATCCCATTTGGGGGGAAAGGGAGAGGGGGCTGCCTGCACAAAGGGTAGCCCAAAATGGCTACCACCCCTCAATTCTAACTGGCTAAGAGGGCTGCCTGGAGTGCAGCCCTGTCCCTCTCCACCAATCAGAAGAAAAAGGAGGGGCCGCATGATGGATAGCTCTTGCAACCAATGAGTGGTGAGGGGCAGGACTGCATGAAAGATAGCTCTTGCAGCCAATCAGTGATGAGGGGCAGGGCCACTAGGGCCCTCGGCCAGTCAAAGGCATGCGCCCCTCATTGTCCCCCCCCAACCAATGATCAGCCCATGAAAATGGTGGCCAGCCCCATGATTTCCCGCAAAAAATCAGCTGGCCAACTCCTTGAGTTGGATCGACCCCTACTTATGGGATTCCTGCAAAATATGAACTAATAAAATGTCTAATAGCATATCTAAGCTGGATAAAACTGCTCATGACCTCACACAAAATATGTCAAATACTTTCAGCCAAAAATGCTTTAAAAATTGTGTTAACTGTTTCCATATTTTAGAAATGAACTATTTCAATATCTTTTTTTAAAACTTTTTCAAAAACTGCCTAAACGTAGTTAAGCCTTTTGTTTCAAGGGAGCAGGGCCGGGAAGCCAACCGTTTTTATCCACCCAAAATTATTTCCTCCCACTTAGCTTCAAAAGAAGAGCCCCAAATTATTTCTTTTTAAATTGGCCTGACACAACATATCTCTTGTGTTTCTACCAACCAACCAAAGCAGTTATTCACACAGCTCTAATCTAAACTATACCATAGACATCCTACCCTTCTCTTTGAAGCTAAAGTCATTTCTCAGTCAAATAAGCAGTGTGGCAGCAAAAGGCAAGTGCCTGGAAGAGGAAAAGATGGCAGTCTCTATTTTTCTTTCTGTTCATCCACCCACTCTAGTTTTCAAAATCTTCCTGTTCACAACCTGGAGTTTCCAATATGGCATTCTAACATAATTTGTCTTTTGGTATCTTGTTGACCAAGTTTAGAGCTATGCAGCTGTATTTATCTAGGATCCATAATATATTTTAGAAACATTCTGAAGTTAAGCTGTTAAGTCTCAAGGGTCAATTCATGTCTAAGGTGACTATAATTACATTAGACTTCTATATCAGACCTAAATAGCCTTTTTCACCATCCCTATGACAAATTAGAAGGAACACTGGGGTGGCCTACAACTCTACACAAAATGATAGCAACTTGAACTGTCCAATCTCCTGCCAGAAATAAGAATAGCAGTCATCTGGTTAGCCCAGGTTTGAATAATCTGAACTTTTTGTTTCACTGGTTTGTCTCTCCAGTTCAGCATTGCTTCTGCTGCCCCACTTCTCATCTTCCTTCTCCACACTCTTTCCCTTTCCTAATCTCCTTCCCCTCTCCCCTTTTCGTGCTTGTATTTAACATGTAGATGTGCCCACAAAGAAGTACACAAAGATGAAACAATATCAGTCAGAGCTCAAGCATTTGAATTTTCAGTAAAAGTCTGAGTTCAGGAGTTGTGAGTTTAGCTAAATTCACAATTCATGCTAGAACACATATTTCAGAACTATTATATTTGTTTGGTCCAGCCAGCTCCCACTGTATCTCATGACCACATTCTTGGATATACTGTTGGCTAGCTAATATATTCTGTTAATGGACTGCCTTTTATAACTTTCCTACTTGAATGTGTTATACTGAAGTAGGTTCTTAACAGGAGGAGAAACTATTGCATTGATATTTTTAGGAATTTATTTTTGGGTAGAGTTTTCTGAGGAGAGTATCTGGCCATCTGCATATCCTTGAGTTGAATGAGACAGACAGAGAAACGGCACAAAGCATGCTTTGTTAGTATAAATCAAGAACTGTTTCATTCCACAAGATAAAACAAGACTTCTTTAGCTGTAGGAGGAAATAATGTTGAACAAAAAGCCTTTAAAAATGTAAGCTATTTTGTCAGAGAAGATGAGTAATGGAAAGCTAACTGGATCATAGGGATACATCAGTTGAAATGGATAGAAACAGCTTCTTGAATATTCTTAAGTATCATTTAAAGAAATATCATTGTACTCTTCTGCTCAAGAATAAATCAGAAATTAAAGAGTTTTGCCCTGCCATTTTCATGTACTTCTTGAAAGCCCCATTTTACATTCCTATACAAAATAAATACAATTAAATGCTTTTGATTTGCTATAATCAACTGTGTCTATAGAACTTGGTAAATTCATATATGCTGTGTTCCTCTACAGACTGAAGTTCTTGGTAGCAATAATGCAATTGCAGCTACACATTTTGGCGTGATTATGATACTGTTCATTGGGTAAGGCATGTAGGTTTTGGCTTTGGGCATTAGAATACCTCTTGAGCTGTGCAATTCTTACACAAGAATGATTTGCTTATCTTGGGCCCAGAATTACAATATTTGCTCATTTGGAAGAGTAGTTACAGAAGCTCATAAATTACAGGATGAGAGCCTTACATACTGGGCACTTCTACATGAGACACTAAGTTGCTGTAGCGACAAACTACAGCAACATAGCTCGTCATTATGGCAATGTAGTGTCGGCAGGCACTAACTGTGATGCCGTCACTACTGCACAGTAGCAATGAGCTACTGAACAGTAGGGTTGGAAATGACCCATGCGCCACCAGGACTGTGCAGTACCAGCGGGTAATATTCAGTCATTTAGTACTTACTGAACCAAACACTAAATGACTGTACCAACTGCACAGTGGGGTGCATGCGTAGATGCGCCCACTGAGTAGTTCACACTAAGATATAAAAGTAACAGTCTGGCTCTCATTTTCTCCTTGAGATTACACCCTTGAGAGTGCAGATGATTTCTCATGACGTGTATATAAGGTTTTACAAGTTTCTCAATACTGTACTTGTTTCTATTTTCTTTGTTTTTGCCACATGGGACCAAGCAACATTGACCCCTTTTTCCTTTCTCTTATTTGGTAACTATCAAATCATTAATGTAATCTCTTGAATGTGACCCTGACAAATCAGGAATGTGGGAATGGGCAGACTGTCATGATGTACAGTATCTCTCAAGGCAAACCATCCATTTCTCAGTTTTGTCTCCCTGTCACTGTGTCTCTTTTAAAATTCTTGAATAGCTCTATACTTTTAAAGTATTTATGAGCATCTTGGGAATTTTTAGTTTGGGAGACTGGAGACACTTATCAAGGTTCCAGGTTTCCTTTATGTTGTTAACTTGATATGTAGTAGTAGAAATACTTTTTAAAATTAACATAAATTTGTTGAGATGAGTTTTCTATTGAAATTCTTATTCCGATTTGTACTGAATTAGTTACTATATTCTATGAAAATATACTAATTTGCTATTATTGCAAGCATCAAAACAAGCATTTATGATCAGAATTTGCAGTCAGAATGCCTTGAAGAGGAGACCTTTCCATTTCAGGCATGGGTCTACACAAGATAACCTTGATGTCCAAAGAAATAAAAATGCATTGACAAAATGTCAAGTGATTTTTCCCATAATATTAAATTACATTTTCTATGAAACAATAACTTTAGTCTTTCAGATTCCCTGTTGTCTAGCACTGACATAGAGAAGCCTTTGTTCTTTATGGTGATACATCTTAAATATGTTTAAGAGACTCTATAGATGTGTAACTGTTGGGAACTGTGTATATGTTTTGGTTGTTAGCAAAACTTATTTTTGCAAACATAGCCTCGTTAGTTGATGAGAGTTCTTATGTCTTTACTGAATTTCTAAAAAAAATGGTAAGTTCGGCCACAAGTTTGTTGGCAGAGTATTATACTGATTTAAGATCCAGAAATTCCTCCTCCTCTGCTTCTCACATGCTCCCTATGTCTTCCCCCACTGCAATCCATTCAGGATACGACTGCTGAAATATTCTTCCTGCTCTCCACTCTGAGTGCATTGCTGCTTCCCTCTTTGAATCCTGCCACAGACCCACTGACTATTTTTTAACTTGTTTCCTTACCTGATCCTCATATCTTGTTTCTCATTTTGTGATGTCAACACCCACCATTTTGCCATGTCTTTCTCCCAGGCACTTCCAAGCCGTCCTCTAAACCGCCCCAAAATGTACCCCATTTTCAATCCGTTATGCAACTACCCTTATTTCATTTAAATCCCATCTTATAACTTGTTTCTATCATGTTATCTAAGAAAAATGAGACAAGTAAATAATGGAAGTTATACATTTTTAAAAAGTTTGTGTTGTGTTTTTCAGTTCATGCTATGCCTGTCTTGTTTAGGATATAAGCTCTTTGGGGCAGGAACTGTCTGTTCTTTAAATCTTACACAAAGCCAAGAACATCATAAGCACTTAAATAAACAGTCACAAAAGTTGCACACAGATGGTCAGGACGTCAGCATCCTTCAAAAGGACAAGATCTCTAATGATAAAATACCCTAAGGCACTGTTCAGAGGGCATTGGATCCATTCATCTTCAGTTGATTTGTTCTAGATTTTAGTAGGGACATGAACTGGCTTGCCAGAAATAAAATGCATTTACAATGCATTTTGTATGGGAAATACTAGTAGCTCAAATGTAGCTGTGGAACCACTCCACATATCTGCTTACAACTGTAAAATAAACTCCTCTTGCTAATATATGTTTTCATCCTAGAGTCCTTTTTATGTTCATGACAGCAGACTCTCCTTGCAATCCTGTGCTCATCTTATTTTACAGTCTCCTCCAGCTCTTAATATATTAAACTCGAAACTTCTAATACCAAGATTCTCCTTGTTCTTTGTATATGGATATAGTGGATAAAAGATTATCCCCCAGATACTTTATGCAGCCTGCAGGTAGACCAGACAGAATTGGGATGCAGGGGAGCTCAAGGATTGCTCTGTTACTGCTTTCCCATGAGCTCAAAAAAAACTCAGGGAGCTCCCACTGAGAGAATGAGCAACTACTCCCCACCCCCACTCCATCTTTCCATAGAAGACCAGCATTCCAAGGAGTAAACTAAAGCCCATAAAATCGGTGTAATCCCACTGTTCGTGGAGGTCCCACTGTTCCTCTTTAGGTTTCCCACCTGAGACAGTGAGTATCTGCAACATTCCTTATTTTTAGATGTGTTTGACAGGTACAACAGGAGGTAAAAGGGTAGACTATTCTTGCATATGACCCTTGCAAATCATACTGCAGTATTTGCATGGTAGTTGTTCAGGACCTGATTCAGCCACCAGACCCACATTGATTATACTACCTGGTTATGTCAATTAAGAAATCAGTGTGGCCACTCACAAAATAAAGAACTCATTAGTATGAGAAAGGGTTAAAAAATCTGGCCCACAGAGACATTTTCCCAAGACCAGTGAGTGTAGGAGTCATTTTATCAAAGTAAAATTCTCAAGACTTCCTGACTCTCCATCCTCAGTTCAAATCATGTCTCTCTCAGCTGGTGTATTTCTTGCAAACACTTATGGAGTTGATTTATTGAAAAGCACGAGGTTACATTAAATCAAGTGATAATACTTGTACTGTGTTTCTTACTGTATGGGGGAGGATCATATGCTTTAATTACTTCCGGTATATTTAGCACATATTTATATTATCTACTCAGTGATCTGTAACTGTAACTGTAACAAGATCTTGTAGACTGGGTATGAAAAACTAGATGTAATAAATTTCAGAATACTACTGATGTTCTACAACATATAAAGTAGAATATTTTTACAGCAACAGTAACTTTTGCCAGTTAAGCAGTAGAGGCCTGAGAAAGAAGAGGTCTTGGTACAAGGAATCAATGCTCTGAGAGTTAAAAATGGGAAGTTTTCTTTAGGGAAAAAAGAATGTTAGATCTTGGTGAGGGACTGTAATCAAAGGACACAGGAAAAGAATGTTAAGTCTCCCAGAGAAATAAGAGAGACAATGGAGAAAAACCTGTTTAGCAAAAGAGCTAGGTGACTTATAAAGCCATAGAGAAACTACATTAATTAGAGTGTGTGCCAGGGCATCGTCACATCCCTCCTCAGCTCAACACTGTGGAAGGGAAGGGAGGGCTGCTCTAGTGCCCCCCAGCTTCTAGCCTGAGCCACTTCAGGCATGTGCCTGCATTTCCTCAATCCACAAGGAATGTCTATACACTTGCAAACCAGTGCAACCTATGCAGGTGAGATTAACCTGCAGAGATTGAATCAAGTTAGGCTCAGTTTTTTTGAATGTCTGTCCCTAGCCTTGCTATTTATTCTTGGACTCCAGAAGCAAAGTTCTTTTTTGATTTACACCATGTAAAAGGCTCCAGCAAAGTAAGTGATGTTATGCAAGATATAAATCAGTGCTGCATTTGGATGACTTAAACACCTATGTAACAGGACAAAAATCTAGAGAAATCAGAGGATTTCTGTCAGGGCTGAACTGGTACATGCCTCTGTGTATTGAGCTGACAAGGTTCTGGTTCCTTTTCATGGAGTAAGTAGGTATCTGAAACATGCTGGAAGACAGTATGGTACTTGTAAATCTTTGGCTTCAGGCTCTGTGAGAGGTCATATACATCACATCTTTCACTTCATGGCAAAGCCATTTGCTTAGCCAAGTTCTTCCTGTTAGAATAGTCCCATCTGTCTTGATCTGAGCTCCACAGTTAACAAAATAGATACATTTCGTTATTTAGTCTCTGCTGATCTATATTTCTTCTGCATATCAAGGGAGCATAATTTTCATTTTATTCAGGTTAATTTAAGTTTCCATAATTGTGACTTGCCTTTTTAAAAGCATGAATTGCATCTACAATATCTATTTTCTGGTTTAAATCAAAGGACAACAGGATTAACTTGGATGAAATGGCTTCTTGCACACACTGTAAAGTCTACTTTAATATTTAAAAATTCTGTATGCAAACTTCCACTTTGGTGAAGTATATACAGTACAGGATAGCTTATTAAAGCTACATAACTTTCATCTATGGCTAAGGAAACACAGTTCCTAATATGGGGCCTTTTCCACTCTGTTAAAAGCTTGTTCATAATGAAATCCAATACACAATACTAGATTACATTTTTTTGTCTACTTCAGTTGTTTGAATTGAGTTGTTTGAATAACTGCTGTAAACTTCAGTTATGTAAACTTCAGTTAGAGTAGATAGGTTAGGTTTTTCAAGTCTTTGCCATCTTTCTTTTAGGTAAGAATTATAATAGAGGGGCACATCTACACAAGATGCTGACCGTGCAATAGCCAAATAATACTGCACAGTAGTGCATCACAAAACAGACAGTGCTAATATGCTGCTGTGCAGTATTACTAAGTAACGCTACAGTGAAGTAGCCTAAAAGACATTTGCCAGCATTACTGCACACTAATTTTGATTAATGCGTATTTATTTAGTACGTGCTAATACAAGTACTAAATAAATGCTCAGTAATGATTGTTCAGTAGCATCTCATGAAGATGCACCCAGATAAGATTTTATTCTCCTTTAACCTGCTATGCACCTAAGGAGGAAGGAAATACAGACTTTTCATAAAAATTAATTCCCAGGAAGGGTGTAGGAAGTAAATGTAGGTAAATTTCTCATACCCCTATGAATCAGTCAGCTTCCTGGGCTTAGCACAGGCAGGAAAAGGAGTATATGGCACCCAAATATGGGTTGCAAATAAGTGCTGTGGAAAGTTCCAGGAAGCATTTTGCCCTCCACTCCAGTATATATCTCTA
The DNA here is from genome assembly GCF_001723895.1 of Crocodylus porosus. NCBI lineage: Eukaryota > Metazoa > Chordata > Crocodylia > Crocodylidae > Crocodylus > Crocodylus porosus. Next base: position 95,870,116 of record NW_017728906.1, on the reverse strand, counting down.
CTGAAACCATTATATGAAGGATCATTTCTTTATAGCTGGTTCAGTAACATAAACAGTGTTTAAACAGTGGACCTCCACCTAAACCAGGAGGTGTATTTCCAGGGGAAATGCCTTGCTGGACTTGGTCCTGGTCACAGGCAATGATGTGGTGAGGGGTCTGTGGGTACTTGACCACCTGGGTGACAGTGATCATCACCAGCACAGGATGGTGAAAGCAAGCTGTAAGGCAAAAGTCCTTGACTTCAGGAGGGCCGACTTCAATGAGCTAAGAAGATTAGTAGGAGAGGCATTGGGGTCTTGGAGCTTTAAGGAGATGGAGAGTCCAAGACGGGTGATGTTGCTCAAGGAGACAATCCTCCAAGCTCAAAAGGAGTGTTAAAAAGTTCCCGTGGCTCAGCAAAGGCATCCAGGAATGCCTGAGGGCAAAAAAGGAGGTGTACAAACAGTGGAAGCAAGGAGGATTACACCTCTGTTGCTCGTGACTGCAGGGAGGCTGTTAGGAAGGCCAAGACAGATATGGAGCTAGGGCTAGCAACCAGAATTAGAGATAACAAAAAATCCTTTTTCAAATACATAGGGAGTAAGAAGAAAGCACCGGGTAATGTGGGGCCCCTACAGGACAGGCTGGCAATCTGGTAATTACAGCAAATGAAAAAGCTAACCTCTTTAACAAATTCTTTGCCTCCATATTTCTGAACAGAGACCAGGACATTTCCCCCACCAGGGGAGGCACAGCCATGCCTAGGGTCAGGGATGACCTAGTTAGGGAACTTTTGGAGCGGCTGGATGTGTTTAAATCAGGAGGTCCAGATGCTCTTCACCCAAGGTTGCTGCGGGAATTTGGGGAGCTCATAGTGGGGCCCTTGGCATGGCTCTGTGAGCACCTGTGGGGTTCTGGCCAGGTAACAGAGGATTGGAAAAGGGCCAATGTGGTCCCCATTTACAAGAAGGGGAGAAAGAAGGACCCCAGCAATTATAGGCCAGTCAGTCTTACCTCAGTCCTTGGGAAGACCTTTGAGAAAATAATCCAGGAGCACATCTGCAAGGGCCCAGCAGGGGAGGTGATGCTCAGGGGCCACCAGCATGGGTTCATTGAGGGCAGATCCTGCCTGACTGAGCTGTTTTCCTTTTATGATCAGGTCACAAAGTCCCTGGATGAGGGCGCTGAGATGGATGTCATCTTCCTGGAGTTTAAGAAGGCATTTGACACTGTTTCTCACCACATTCTCTTAAAAAAAGCTAGGTGACTGCAGCATTGATGCCTACACAGTCAGATGGGTGGCAAATTGGCTAGATGGTTGCACCCAGAGAGTGGTGGTGGATCGGTTGTTTTCAACCTGGAGGGATGTGAACAGTGGAGTCCCCTGGGGCTCAGTCCTGGGGCCTGTACTGTTCAACATTTTTATCGGGGGTGTGGATGTGGGTGTGGAAAGCTGTCCAAATTCGCTGAGGATACAAAGATGTGGAGTGGGGTAGGCACGCTGGAGGGGAGGGACAGAATCCAGCTAGACCTAGACAGGTTACAGAGGTGGGTGGATGAGAATAGGATGAAATTCAGCGCAGACAAGTGCAAGGTACTTCATCTAGGGAGAAGGAACCAGCAACACATCTATAGGCTGGGGAACACCCTTCTCAACAACACAGTGGCTGAAAGGGATCTTGGAGTCATTGTTGACGCCAGGATGAACATGAGCCACCAATGCAAGGAAGTGGTCAGTAAGGCTAACCGCACCTTGTCATGCATCTACAGACACATCACAAGCAGGTCCAGGGAGGTGATCCTTCCCCTCTATGCAGCACTGGTCGGGCAACAGTTGGAGTACTGTGTCTGGGCGCCGCACTTCAAGAGGGATGTGGCTAGCATTGAGAGGGTCCAGAGGAGGGCCACTCGCATGGTCAAGGGGCAGCAGGGCAGGCCCTATAAAGAGAGGCTAAAGGGTCTAAACCTATTCAGCTTCCACACAAGGAGGCTGAGAGGGGATTTGGTGGCCATTTACAAACTCACCGGGGGGACCAGCGGGAATTGGGGGAAGCTCTGTTCCCTTGGGCACTACAGGGCAGGGGGTTACTAGGAATAACAGCCACAAATAGTTAGAGAGAAGGTTCAGGCTGGACATCAGGAGACATTACTTTATAGTTAGGGCCGCCAGGCTCCAAATGGGCTCCAAGGGAGGTAGTGCTCTCTCCTACCTTGGGGGTCTTCAAGAGGAGGCTGGAAAGATATTTGGCTGGGGTGGTATGACCCCAGCACTTGTTCCTGCCCGAGGCAGGGGGTTCGACCTGATGATCTGCTTAGGTCCCTTCTGGCCCTAAGCACTATGACACTATAAAGTGCTATAAGGGAGACTTCTTTAATTCAGGAATCCATGGCTGCCAATCTGATTAGGTCTCAAAAATAACTTTGGCAAGATATATGGTTTGCCTTTTTAAGAGAAAACCAAACATCTAAAAATTCACCTGGGATATATAGTATGTTTCATAATAAAGCAGAAATGTCCCCTACAGATATTATTTGTGTTTGACAAAGGGAAAGCCCAGGTGTTTTAAATCAAATATACAACATTAACTAACAAATAAAAAGGGATCCAAAAAGGAAATGCTTAGGCTTCTATCTAACTTTTCTATTATAGCAGTTTAGTTTCTCTAAAGATGGATTTAGGAAATGGCTATCTTTGTTTTTCCTTAGTTATTATTTATGTGTTGTCTCCCCACAACAAGACTGACCTAATTCTTTCCAAGACAAAGTAGAAACTCATGCTTAGTTGTTACAGGCAACTGAGTGCCCTGAGATGCAGTGGAGAATCAAAACTGAAAAATGGCAGTTAAGAGTTTCCTAAAGCCAGTTAATCTGAAAGGATTAACTGAAGGGTTACATCTGGAAATTAACCCACAAGAAAATCTTGTATAGTCTCAATGGTAGAGAATACTGCATGGTGAGAGAAACTGCATGGTGTCAGTGTGCTAAGCAAATCAGGAAAAAATACTGAATTCATATTATGCATAAGCGAATTGAAGGATATATTTTGTCTAATAATATTAATATCATTCATGGCCAGCCAGTTGACAGTTGTCAAATTTCACTTAGCTGTTATTTTGCTTATGAATTTTCAGTAAATCAAAATGTCAAAACCAGTTATTATACCGTTCACTGTTTTGATCATACTTTCATTTGCTTGGCCACTCTGGTTTGCCCATAACATGTACGCCTCGACGATGAATGTCAAGTGGCTCTTCCTAACTTCTAGTCAAGTTTTTGCATATGTGTGACTCTGTGGTGCTTTAATCTCTCCTAGCACCTTTGCTGTACTCATAGGAAAGTAAAGCCAAATATTTTGTAGCCAATGGACCCTGACACATAGGCATATGAATTGTATGAAGAATTCTGGTGATCACATAGGGATGCTGATTTACAGTGCTAGAAACCCATGAAGATAGGGATCACTATACTACAAACTTACCATATTTACTTACTAGGTTTGCCTTGAATTTGTCTCCTTTCCTGCTAGAGCAGGAAAAATAAATTCCCCTATACCCCCAACATTTTCTTCCCCCTACAGCCCCTTCCCTCCTCCTTATTGTTTGACCCCGCTGTTCCTGAAAACATGGGATTGAAGGGCAAACTTGAAAATACTGACTTTGTACTTGGATACCCAGAGACTTGGTTCATACAGAATTGATACATTTTACCTTTTTTTTAACTACTGCAAGCTTTAGCACAGATGCTCCATGAACACACTTTTAAGCAACACTTCAGCACTTACTTATACAAAATATGCACAATATTAATCCAAAGCCAAAAGACTTGTGAATTACCATACAGTTCATTGGGCTGGACCCCACCAGAGTCAACAGCATTTCAGCCTGCTCAGTATTTATGTGTACTCCAGATATGCCCCCACAAAGGATCCATGTGCTAAAATACTTCAAAAATTTACATTCAGATTAGGCACAGGGCAAAATGGTCCAGCTCCACCTCCTAGAAGGTGGGGCCACACTAATCATACGCAAGAGGCTGAGAGGGAGTGACAAAGGGATTCCATGTGAACTGTTTGGAGCATCAGTTGGTGATGTTTACCAGATGTTTAGGCTAGGGACAGACATTACACATAAACTGGTTTAAGTGATCAGAAATTGGTTTAAAACTGTAACAGAACAGATGTTCAGTGCACGTAAGCCAGTTTGAAAATGGCTGAAACCAGTTTGAGATAAACCTGGTTGAATGCAGTATCAGACTTAACTGATTTGGGTCCAACTGGTTTATGCAATGTCTGTCCCAGACCCCTTGCTGGTTTAAGTTAAACCAGACTCCCACCAGCATGCTCTCTGGGCTGGGTGGGGCTCTCTGCTCCACAGCAGAGCTGGCCCCTCCTCTCTGCTCTCTGGCTGGAGCTCAGCAGATACTGCAGGCATCTACCTGGCTTCCCCCTTGCTCCCCCCATCCCCTCCCCACTCCTTGCTATGCAGGGATTCTTAGTCTCCTCTGCCTTACACAGACACACATGCTGGCTGTGGTCTGTACTGTGGCAGATGGGACAAAGGCAGAATCAATGGGTAGCTGGTAATGCCCCTCTGTTGTTTTCTTAATGGGGTGATAAACAGTGAGTTAGGGGTGATAAACACTGTGTTATCAATTCCCTGCTGGGCTGGTTGGAGGTGGTGGGGAACACCAAAGCATCCTGCCATGGCTGGCCACACCCACCTCAGCTCAGCACTATGGAAGGCAAGGGAGGGCTGCTCTAGCACCACCCCCAGCTTCTAGCCTGAGCCACTGCAGGTATGTGCCTGCATTTCTGGGATATCAATTACAAACTGATTCAGCCTAGCCTGTTTAGAATAACCTGCAAAGACTGAATCAATTCAGGCTTTTTGAATGTCTGTCCCTAGCCCTAAGGTTGGTGAAGAAACAGGAATAATTGGAAATAGGAAAGGTACAGCTCAGCTATAGGAGTGAAGAGGAAGTCAAAATATATTCAATATATTCTTGAAAAAGAGTTGGTACTGTGGGGGCACTATGATATATCTTATTCAGATGGGCTGCACTAACCTATCCTTGTGGTAGGTTGTCATCAGTATGTTTCCACAGTATGAGCCATATGTTTTATACTCATGCTCTATGCTGACTGCATTTAACCAGTTTCAGTAAGCACATGCTGCTTTTGCCAGCAGTTTAATGATAGACAATATATTTAATGAGGTTTCCCTGTAAACCAATGTAAGATAAGGGGCCTTTTGCCCCATGTGGATGACGGGGAGGGAACCTCATCTTATATTCAAACAAATAGAGTAGTTTCTTCAATGATTTCAAATATAAAATTTTTCTGCTGTCAAACACAACTTCAGTAAGTTCCCAAATACAACAATTATCCACATCTAGATGGCAGGCTATCTATGATTAATTAATACCTTGAATTTTTATTTATGTAGTAATAACTCAGGCAAATGAGTTCTAGTCATTCTCTAACTTGCTGTTTTTCTCTGCATCTTCAAGCTTATAGGTAAGCCCCACTGCTATGAACCAGTTAAGGGCTAAGGGGTGCTATTTTATAATGTGTTAACATTTCAGTGTTAACTAGATCATGGTTTATACATATCCTGGATTAATGTGAAGATTTTTTAAAATATGGAACTCTCAACTAAACTCCTTACTTGGGTAAAAACCATCCAAACAAATGAATCTTAAACCTAAACAATTACAAAAGTATCTCAAAGGATAGAGGCATCATGTGACTTTTCTGATCTGAATTATTAAATATCTTTCAAGTTAGACAAAGCATGTGAACACATTCTTGATAATACTGTTGCAAACTCTATAAGTTTGCATAGACAGGCATAAATGAGATCTATGTAGCTGTACCTTTTCTATTGCAATTGGTGGCACATGACTGCACTATTCCAGGAAAGCCCTGGGAGGCTTTTGTGCTTCAGAGAAGCATAATTATTCCTCCAGCTTCCCTCAAGGAAGCGGAGCAGAATAACTAGAAACACTATAAATGGGGTACTGCTAACTACTATGCCTCCAAATAGTTCTTCTGGGTGGCACATCAAAGTGGGGTAGATCTACAGCAAAAACTGTTCCTTACTAACTCTTCCCACATTTTTTCCTAAGGGAGAATGGAGTACACGGTACCTGGACACAGCAAGGTAGCCCCTATATGGCGGCACAAGTGCAGGAATTCCCTCCCACTTTCACTGTGGAAGGACTCAGAACACAGAATATGTTCAAGGAACTGTGGCTAAAAATATTAAGAGTACAAAGTCAAACACTCAAAAGTTAAAAATACCAGAGCCGAACCTCATTCAGTGCCCAAAGTAAGCTAATCTGTGCAGTGGAGGAGACTGACCGTGTGATCCCTACCTCCTTTGTTGCAGAAGTCCTGTAATAATGATGCAGAAAAATGCGAGAAGAGACGGGATGGACAGATGGTTAAGACATTTAAATACTATCCAGAGAACTGGATTCAGTCCCTGCCCCTGCCACACAATTCCAGTATGAGGTGGGGCAAGTCACCTAGGATGAATTTTTCATAACTGGTCAGTGACTACTGACTCTCAATTCCAGTCCCTTTGTTCCAGGCACCACTAGCCTGGCCCCTCCTTTGGTTCACATTCCCAGTCACTTGCACTTAAATGTGTCAGTTCCATTTACCCCTGTACTTCTGAAGTGCCAGGCACACCCAACCCCTTTACCTAATCTCCTCCATTCTCTGTATCTCCTGCCTGTTTCTCTTTTCTGACCATTTAGCTTAAAACAGACAGCTTTGTCTTCCTCCTTGCTGCCTGGGTGCTACCAGTAAGGCCTTGAGATACCTGCTGTATCCATTCTGGTCTGGAGCAGCAACTACCTGGAAGGGTGAAACCTGTTAAGTCTTGCTCTGGAGACAACATGTGCAGAGTCTGGTCACAGTTAGCAGCAGTGAGAGGACTGAGCTTGCTCGGGAAGGATGGATTCTTCAGAGATTCCAGCTACTAAATTCCACAAGTCTCTACAGAGAATATGCGGACTGCAACATTTCAAAGGCCTATAATTTGAACAAATTTGGTACAGTTGCACAACAAGAGCAATTTGGGACTCTAGTACAGTCACAGGACCAGCAATCAGTTGATTGTGGGCTCAGGCCCTGGGACTGCCATGGGACTGGCTTGGAACTCTGGTGTGGTCCTGGAGCTGGGCCCCGCAATCAGCTGATCCCAGGGTCTCACCCCTGAGACCATATTGGGGCTGGTCCTATAGCACAGTGCACTGGTGTGTCAGCAAACTTTGTGTGCACGGTGCAGCCCAGCTACACATGCATTTTTATAAGGTCCCAGCTCACTGGGGCCTTGGGACCAAGGAGAGCTTCCCAATCCCAGGGTCCCTATGCACTGAGGATGTCAGAAAAGCTTAGCTGCTCAAATGGGAACCCCAGAATTGGGGAACCTTTCCTCAATCCCAGGGTCTTTTGGCCAGGATGTCTAAATGGGACAACTGGGAGCTGAGAGGCAAAGCAAGCATCATAGCAGGTTGCAGAGAGACCCCTGGTCCCCATGACCCAGCATCCTGCTCAACTGATGAGCTTCCTTCCACTCAGGACCCTGAGAATAGTGGGGTGCAGCCACAGGAAGGGCTATACACAGTGTAGGCCTGTTGACACACAGCAGCTATCAACAAAGTCTCCCCAGGCAATGAGCATCAAGTTGCACAGCAAGGCTACCCTGCTGCAGTTTCAATTTAATGTGCAATGGAAACCAGCTATAAAAATATTACACATATTTTATAGAATATTTTTGTGACTGGTTTCCTATTTTGTAGTACTATTAACTACCTGAATGTGTGGCTGGGTTACTGTTTATGAGCTAACAGTTTAATTGTGCCTTAAGCATAATGTTTGCCAGGAGCCTTGGATAGCTTAAACTGGATTTACTGTAACCTTTGTCACTGACCTTTTTCACTGCAAAAATGAAATCGTTTAGTAAAACAGCTTGAAGTACCTCCATGTACTTGCTTGTATTAGCAAGTGTGTGCAGAAAATTTCTCAGACACATGTTATGGAGAAAAAGTTGCATCAGTCAAATTAAGTGATAATACTAAGAGCAATTTAAATGTTTCAAGTTGAATTCATCACACTTATAATTCCACTGTTTTCATCAACAGCTGTAAGTTAGTGCCACACCTGCTTTTTTATACCCCTTATGCAACAAATTCTTTCCACATTGCATTTGAAAATTTTAAAGAAAAGAAACAGAAGGATCTATGTTTTGGATAGTACATGCCAGTCTTCCACATTTGTTCTCTAGAGGAAAAAAGAACATGAATCATATGCACTGCCAACAAATGAGCTATCCAAACAGGTGCGGCAGTCTGAAAAAAATGTGATGAGTATTACGGGGAAAAAACCCTCAGTTCTCTCAATATTGTGCTGTGACATTTCTCAACCAAAACATCACATGAGCTTTTCATTACTATTGCCATAAATAATCAATCCTAGTGTTATAAGAAGCAGACAGATAAGAACCCTGTCGTTTTTCACCTGTTATTTGTCATTTTCTACTTTCATGGGAAGTTGTTAAGCAACTTAGATAAATAGCTCACTGCAGAGGCAGAAAGTAAAGTAGAAATGTATGTAAAATATTTCCTCTGTGTATTTTTATTTTGACAAAATCAGCATTGTTATATTTTAATGGCTTTATAAAATATTTCAGATTAGTACATGATTTCTTTTTTTATTAACACAAACCAGGAAATAGTGCTGATACTGTGCCATACATTTCCTACATATGTGGCTCCTTAAAAAAAAAGATTTAAGGAATATTTTTTTAATATAAGCTCAAAAGGAATAGATTGCCAAGTGCTCTAACCTCTCAAGAGAGGAAATTGGGAGGACAATTCAGTAACAATTTATTTAATTCTGAATGTGAACTCTGACAAAAGCATATATATTCTCAATTCCGTTAGTGGCCTTATCGTTTCTAAACCATAAGGTACTGGCAGAGTAACAGCACAAGTAAACATGGCTCTTGATGCATCAGGTTAGAAAATGGCTTTTGTTTATGAAAACTTTTCTTGTTGAAACTTGTGGGAATAAGGTTGTATTAGTGGTAGGATGTTGACTTTTTCCAGCTATGAAGATAGTCTCAGAACAGAATCCAGGAAAAACAAACATGGCAACTATTTAACTCTTCGGTTGTCTGAATGAAACTTCATAAAGGAGAATTATTTTAAAACTTGAGTAGCATACCTACAAGCTGCTTTATTAGCTTTAAAATGCCACATGAGCTAATTGGGCACAATTATCAAGAGTTTAAAGAGAAAATATTTTCTGTCAGGAAGAAAATTGATACAGTTCCATACAAAAGAAAATACCATAGATATATAGAATAGATAGATATATATAGAGAATATATATATATTTATATACATATATATATATATATAATGTAGATTATATATATTCTATGGCACTACTATTTTCTGTATTTTGCCTATACTTATTTATAGGTTCTAGGGTCAAAACTAAATCTAATTTTCTCAGGGCTTGTAGATCACAGAGTTTTAATGTTGATCCAAAAGTTATAAAGAAAAAAATAGTGGTAAGAAGAAAGTTCTGTGCCGCTTTTCACTTGGGACTCAGTTCTTCAGTTCTTATTTAGGCCCTTCTCCAGTGAAAGTAAGGACAACTCAGAGAAAGTCTTTTGTACTTCTCTTCACTCTGAATGAAACACCATGTACAAAGAACTACAACAAAGTTTCTGTTCCACTAAAGTTCACTCGAGGCCTCAAACCAGGACTGATGTGGGACTTAGAGATTTGTATGGATTTGTGCTGGCCCCTCTGCACACAGAGATATTTCAAGGCATCAGATAACCAAATAAGTTTGTCATACAGGTATCACTGTAGCTATGCGTGATGCACCTGTATCACTATAGGTATACGTAGCCAAAATTACAGGTTTTCCTATTGTCTGGGTTCTTTTACAATGGTGCCCTAGTAGCTGTTTGAAAGGGCAGAGAGAGAGCGGGTTTTTTAGATTAGGAGTCAATACGTTATCAAGAAACCTAGTATCAATATGGATAAGACTGAGCAAATGACCTGGATAGAACAAAAGATCCAGCTAGAGCAGTATTGAAATTTACCTAAAATTAAGCATAGCAGCTGCACTTCTGGTATGTGGCTTGTAAAAATGTCAAATACATTTTGGAAGTCTAATAGTTATGCTAGTCATACAATTCTGCTGTGGCCAGCTCATTTCCCTCACAGTCATGTCCAATGATGCTTGGTTGTGGCTGGGAAAAGGATCTCCTTGTTTTTTTCTGATCTCTCCCTGCAGCTTTACCATTCCTCCTCATGGCCAGTTCCATTCGGACATCCCACTACCGTTTCCCACTCCACCCCCCTCCCTTCCTCAAAATCCATTCCTACTCAGTAGCAAAGTCAGGAAGGAGGAGGACTGAGATCTGCTTATATGGCAGTTGCTGTAGATCCATTGACTTCAAGGAGAAAATGCAGCTATGCCAGTTTATACTGGCTGAGGGTCTGGCCTATAATCTCCACTGTGTAATTTTCTCATTATTCACTCATGCAGTTCATATCATATTTTTTCCTAGCGAAAGACTTTTTTTTGAATGAGACAGATTATCTTATCATAAAGCTGTGTTATCCTTTGAGGTCAGTAGTATAAGAAAAGAGAATTCAGAATCATTGCTTTCCACAGTACATTAAGTCACTCTTTAGGGAGGAAACTCATTTCTACAGTAGATGGTAATTATTTTCAAAATGCTTTCACTTGCTTTAGTATCTTTATGCAAAATGGGAATAGTAACTAGAAGTAAAACAAAGTGCCTGTAAAGCTGGTGAATCATTCTCGTGCTTAGGTATCGGGGAATGTGGGCCATGAGAGGCACATATTATACAATGAGTATGTAGCTAGAAATCCACAGTACCAGTAAGGCATATCTTGGGTGGACATGAGCAAATCATTAACAAACAGTAGTATAATTATGGGAGGGTGACAGAACACCAGCCCTAGGCACCAAGTTAGGGGAAGGGGCACAGAAAGAGCAGCCCTGTGCTGCTGACCCAGCTGCTGTCACTGCCACTGGTAATCTGCTGCAGCTATTATTCCACTGCCACCCAGGATGCAAGATTATGCAGTGACAACTCTGTTAAACTGTCACAGTAAATGTTGACTTAATCTAATATGCTCTGATTAGAAAAGGGTAAAGGCATGAAACTGAAACTTAGGAAATTTTGGTTTCTGGATTTGCTAAAGCGTCCTTGTACGTTGGAGGTGAAGTTATAATGGACCATATCTTTCAAGAGCTCAGCACCCACCTAAATGAAGTTGAAATGTTTCTCATATTGCTGATGGATGTTAGAGTGTGCTGATTTTTTAAAAATATGGATACTTCAGTTAGGTGACTAAATGGGAGTTGGGTGCTTTAAAAAATATGGGGCATAGAACCGTTTGGAAACCTAGCCCTGAATTGCCCTGGACCCCAGTTCTTCATCCAAAATACGGGGAATATTAATACTTTCTTTCACTAATCTTCGTCTCTCTCATCTGTTTAAAGTAAAAGCTTATCTTGGTATGGACTGTAATTCATCAGATATGTGCAGAACTGACCACAGGGAGGCCCTGTCTAATTGGGACCCTGTTGGTTCTTCTATAACACAAATAAAAAACAATGACTTATTGGAACTGTTTTCTTCACTGCAATAACAATTCCTGCTGCAATAACAGTCCATTAGAAACTCTAAAAATACATAGAACCCCACCAATTGGGCACAAGCAAGAAGAGTGACTATATAGCCAAAGAGATATTTCCATCTCCAGGTTCTGTCTGTGGTTCAGTGATCTTTCGCTGTCCTCTCATTATTCATATTCTCTTTCATTCTAGAGTAGTCTATACAGAGCTGAATATTCGATGCAATACTAGTACCATGGAACTCCTGGAGCCACATGTATTTGTGGCAGGGAGACGAGAGCTCTCAATCAGACAGGTATTTACTGAGGTCTGAGTTCATAAGACTGCTGTCTTGTCAACTTAAGTGTTTCTGGTTACAAACTGGAGGCCTCCAGAGCACATACATGTCCATGCACTTCTGGCAGCTCCACCTGGCTTCACTGCAGTGTTTGTGCTGGCAAGACACAGAGCATACTCTGGGAAGACTTCTCTTGTTCTACAGACAGCTGGAGCCAGAAGACATCACAGGATCTATACTGGCCTTTTGCCAGCCACCAGGGAGTGATGGAAGCTTGCTTTCATAGAATCATAGAATCACAGAAATTAAGGGCTGGAAGGGACCTCAAAAGATCATTGAATCCAACCCCCCTGCTTTCACTGAAGAAAGGTGTCAACTCTACAGTCAAAAACGGGGAGCTCTGCCACAGTAGAGGAGCACTGAGCATAGACCACACTCACAGATTTAATGTAGAACTTGAGTTCTGCTGGCTGAACCTTGTCAACTAGACTGCAACAAGCAAGCAGGAATTCTAGAAGTGGTGACAGTTCCCTTCTCGTTTAATAAACTAGGAGTTTTTTTCTGTCTCTAGTCAATTTTGAACAGAATTATTGAGGCTCTGAGTCTTTCAAGGAAGTCCCATGACTCCCAACTTCTAGTTTCACTAGAAGTTTAGTAACATGAAAAATAGGATTCACGCAACATCCTTGGAAAATCTGTTTGCAACCCTTTCTATTAATATCACTATTTGAGAATGCGGATATTGGTTTGTAATTGCATAGCCCTGCATGGCACCTGGAAGGCTGTCAGAGGCTTCCATCCATGTACTGTACAATCCCATGATTCCACACTATTGCAAAAAGTAAGAAAAGTCTATTACCAACCTAGTCAAAACAAAGCACAAATAAAATGAGTGTCTGCAACTAGAGAAAATCAATCACAGTAACACCTAAATTTATCACAGACTGAAGACATATACATTTACAATGGAATTACTCCAATGAGTAGCCAAAGCATAAAAGTTTGAAAACTTTTGAAAAAGTTTGAAAACTTGGGGTGGATTTTTCTTGCTCATCACAGTTATTTGTTTCAGTAAATTTTCTTATTTTGTTTGAATAGTTTAAATATGATGAAGACTGCTTTTGTTCTCACCAGTTAGATGGATAGAATTTTATCACTACTGGGAGGTAAGCTCATTCATTTTTACTGACCTACAGTTCATGTTAGCAAATCAAAGAAGAATAAATTCCTCTTCCCAGCCAACTTACTCCCACAAAACACTAGTTATATTGTTAGCAGCAAGTATTACCTTCAACAAAGGAATCACACGGTGTCTTCAAAACATTAACTACACACCACATCTCCTTCTGCAAGTTCCTCCATCTAATCAAGGCCTCCAACCCTAGTATTAATCATTTGCACTGATAATTCTGTCTTTTGTTGACAGACGTCAAAGTACTTTAAGACATTTTCACATGCATGCCCTTCCCCCTTCCCCCAACTCCCTCCTTCCAAAAAACCTGAGCATGATTTTTTTTTTCTTTGCAAGTCCAGAACATAAATTATGGGAGGGCCAGGGCTTGGGTATTGTGGGAGTGGGGGTGGAAGGTTATTCACTGCAAGCCTTACCAAACTCCCACCATTCATCCCTGTGGTCCTGCTGCAGGATACAGAAATTGTTTCATTCACAATTGTTGCTTCTCTGGGGATCATTCCAGAATAAATTTACCTACCCTGAATAGCATTTTCCTACCCCAGGATTTTCACTACTGGTTTCTTTCTCTTTTCCTCCCATTTCTGCTTCTCTGTCTGTTTTTCCATCTCTGCCCAAAGGAATATGCACCCAATGAGTAGGATCTTCTTGCCAACTGTCTGGTTTGAGAAAAGGTTTAATTAAGGGTTGTGGATGGAAAAGAGATCACAGAAGGAAGGATTGTAAATGGGAATTACCTAGGAAGCAACAGCATACCCAGGAAGGACTGATGTAGGATAACAGGCATGAGACAGCACTGGGGGGAAGAAGCCAGAAAGGAACACGACTCAGCTGTGGTAAACAGGAAGAGACTAAACAAGTCCTTCCCCCATGATAAATACACCGCTAGAGAATGCTCTTTCTTGCAACAAAGATTGAAGTGCATTTCCCCCACACCTTAGAGTCTAAATCAAGATGTTAGAATCTAGTGATTACCCCATTTCTAGACCTTTTAAGTTGAAATTGTTCTCGGTATAATGTATCTTGTCACCTGGCTTGTTCAAACCCGTAGGTGTGCCAACTATATGCAGACATGCTCAGTATTTATATAACATGAATGTTCAGTAACTTTTCTCATTCTCTTCTGCCCCAACTACTCAGATCCTGCCTTTGGCAATATTGATATCAGTGGAGGAAGTGCATAAACCAGCATCAAAAGGAGATGATTATTTGGCCACTTTTAGGGGTTTTCAGGAGAACAGAACAAAAAGAGACCTTTTCTTTTTTTAACAAAAATTGTCAATGGTCTGCCAGAGCCTCAATGGCCCATTTTGTTGGTCCAGTTAAAGCACACCAGATTCTGTAGCCAATAGCATGTAATGGAGTAATGTTGCTAGTGTGTTTGACTATCCAGCCCAAATGATTACATTTATAACTGAGAGCATCTTCTGGTGCAGGTCTAGAACTGACCCTTTTGGATCCATAATGAGACACTTTAATCTCTGCCACTGTGTCCTGTTTTTTGTCAACTTTCAATAAAATGAGTTGTTGCTGATGGAAAATACAACTTGCTCCCAAAGCAAACTGGAAGATTTTCAACTAACCACTTAAAATATGCAAGGAAGTCAGCAGTATAAATCTTTGTTAGTAAATAAAATCAATCAGAATTTTCTTAAGTCCTTTCTAATTAGATGTGGATTTTGGAATACTTACTATTTACTCAGAGTGAGGTATTGAGTGTACTCTGTTTCATAAATAGGAGAGGTATAGGATCAACTCCCTGGCACCATCCCTCCATTTTCCCAAGATCTAGGGAAGACTCCTTGTGCTAGGTGGTTTGGGGATTACAAATGGGTTTTCCTTTGTTGGATGGAGGACCCACATCTTATTTCAGAGAAAGGCAGTCAATACTACTATCTTAATGGACAATTTGGGGAGAAACACCACAAGGCAGTGCTCACTTAAACATCCTCTCTGCTGAGTCTTCTCCGAGTTTTCATTGCACTAGGGAGTAATCCAGCTCTGCACTCCCATTACTATCTGTGGTATTGAAGGATCATACAGAACATTGACAGAGAGAGATGTAGAGTACACTAGAGAACTGAATGGGAGAGATTTACTGCTAAAGCATCATTAGTATTCAAATAGTAGTATTTCACAAGATCGGATGCATAGTTTTAGATACAGATACTACAGCACCAGCTGGAAAGTTGTTACAATGATTTTGATACCTCTGTCTAGCATTCTGGTTTTTTCTCCTTGTGATTTAGATGTGAAATGTCACACTTTAATATTATATTTGATTCCTGATATAAATAAAGGGCAATCAGTGTATATTGGAGGCACTAATGAAGTGAGAGCATACAATGGCAGTAATAATTTGTGCCTTTTGAAGTAATGGTATTGTTTATCACAAAAATCTGAATTCAGTTCTGGTCACATTTTTCCTCAGAGCAGCTGTCAGGGAAAGGGTCAAACGTACAAATAAATAATTAGAGATTCGAGAGACATTAACTAAGAAACAGCTCTAAAGGATTTGAGTTTATTTGCAATTGAGAGAAGAATACCCCAGAGAATTCTAAAGGAAGCACAATGACGGAATTTGATTAATGGAAATGACATAAACTATTGACATTGGTGTGGTGGGATGTGATCTATAAATTAGGAAGTTCAGAGTAAACAGGAAATTCCACAAGATGATTACACTTTCTTAATGTAGGAAAATGCTACACAGCAAAATTCCTATCAGAAGTCATGTTTCTAACATGCTACTCCTGCTGAATTGTATTTTAGTGTTATTGCTGTCTCTATGTATAGTCCTGATGGGCAAAAAGGATGCATTTTTTAAATCATGTTAGGTCACTCAAGTTAGTTTAATATGACAGGAAAGCCTTCTAACTGAAAAGCTCTTTAAGATGCCACCTAATGCTTTCTCTCCCTGGGTTACAGCAAAGCAGCTAGTTAAGAAATTTTATTTTGTAATGGAAGATGACTGAATACCTGAGAAAAGGTATACCCTTTACTAGGGCCTGATGCAACGTGTATTGGAATTCTGAAGTCTTTCCGCTAACCTAAATGAACTGGGTTAGACCTTAGTAACTCCAGAAAACAGCTATTCACAATTCTTTTTTCTTTGCCGTAATTCCAGAGAATATCATACCAAAATGTTTTATTCCAATGTAAAACACTCTAAGGAAGATATCATGAGTCCCATCTAGTGTGTTGAAAATGTGGTGTAGATATATAATAGAGAATTCTTTAATCTGAGCAAGCAGATTAACATAACAATTTGTATCCACAACTCTTTTCTCTTACATATCTCAAATATTGTTAAAGAAAACTGAAAAAAAAAAAGATACAAGTAATTGGCTAAGGAATCAAAATGGCTAGAAAGGAAGCTAGTACACAAGAATAAATGTGGCATTTTAGGGAAATTCCTAGCCAGCTGCACAATAGTGTCCACACGTATTTCCTTTTGGCACAGGTTGAAACATACTGGCTCATAAAAAAAGGAAAAGAACTTCTGCATTTCCCATGGCAGAAATACTACACAGTGCACAAAACTGTACCAAAGAGAGACATTTTAGCACAGGTGCTCAGATTCATATTTTCAGTCACAAAGTTCCTTTTCTCCATACTATTGAGGTGATCACTTACAAATGCCTCTTGGTTGATGAGAAATATCACCCTGAATTATTCAGAAAAAAAACAACAGAGATTGAGTGGAAGAATGGTCTTGTAGTTAAGTCACTGGGTACCTCAGTAGTTCGGTTCCCAGTTCTATCACAAAGCCCTTAGTCTCTTGAGGCCCCAGTTCTTTATCTGTAAAACAGGGATAACTATACATCCTCTCTTCCATACTTATTATTATTTTGCATGCAGCGATGTGGTTTCAGTCTCAGCTAGGGTCTCTGGACACAATTGTAATACCAAATAATAATGGCAATAATGCTGCTAAGGCCATTATTGCAGGAAGAAAAGCTGTTCAGGGCAGCCGGTTTTGCTCTTCTCTCTTGTTTCTAAATAAAGAAAACTTTTCAGATCACATTTCTCCCCACGAGACACACCTCAAGAGAATGAAGCTCAGCAGGCACACAGTGAGGAACTACAAAAGAATTCCGACTCCCCTCCTTCACACAAATAAAACCTGTATGCTAGACAGGCACAGCCGCTTCTCTCCCTCTCATGGCTGGTGCTTACACAAAACATGTCATCTCTTGGTGACTTGTTTTTTAGTAAGGACAGGGTTGAAGGTGAGCTTTCATTTTATTATTAGAAAGATTAATACAGGGGTTTTTTAATAAATAAAGCTTTTTTAAATGAAACATTTTCTTTCATGTAATTTTCGCAGTCATACAAAAAATAATAAGACAGATAAGGGCTTCCTTTAATAAAGACCTCTGAAGCTATTTGATGTAACTATATTGTTATCATCATTATTGTTTGGCACCGTAATTGTGTCCGGAGGCCCCAGCTGAGAGTGGGACCATGCTAAGGCCTACAAAATCATAGTAATGATGGCAGAGAAGATGTGTGATTGATTATTCCTGTTTTACAGATATGGAGCTGAGGCATCAGGAGACTAAAGGCTTTGCCTAAATTTACACCAGAAGTTTGTGATAGAACAGGGAATTGAACTGCTGAGATCTCCAGTGAATTAACTACAACCATTCTTCCACTCAGTGCCTCAGTTTGTTGTCTTTTGACAACTCCTTTGTACCAGCTGCTCCCTTAAGCCTCTTGCCAACACTAGACGTGCTGAGCCAGTTCTGCCCTTGGATACATGGGGGCTTTTTCCATTGAAGGACCCCAGAAGCCTTTAGGAGCTCGCCAGCCCCTTGTTTGCATCCAGAGGTAGAGTTCAGAAATTAATTGTGAAAAAATCTGACTCCATGTGCATTGACGTAGCCTATAACTATGCAAACAGCACACTGTGATGCCTCATTAATCTATAAACGCAACTCAGTATAAAACCTATTGAAAGAGTTTATTTGGGAGAAAATGATTATGCAGTAGCAGCTTTGTTTAACATTTCTTCGCATCCATGGCTAGTAAAGAAGTCTTAAGTGCTCTAGACACTACTAGAAAAGGGAAGGATTTTGCAGGTCCTGACTCTGTGTATTATCTACCAGCATAAAAAGCAAAGATTTATTTTTACTTGCTGAATGAGAGAGAATGAAGTGCTGAGAGCTCTGCAACATTTCATAACGTTACCACATATTTTAGACGCAAGGAGCCAGATGAATATCCTTGGAAAGAATGTGTTTATAGAAGATTCATATTTATCTCAGAAGCTGGTCTCATAACATTAAATATGGTGGACGGTGAAAAAAGCTGAGTGTGTGATACCTCAGCAAAATTCCCTCTTCTCTCCTACATTTTAATAAATGTCAGTTATTTGTACTTAGATGTCCTGTTTTCAGAACAATTCACATAAAAGTCATAGTGAAATTAAACCTCCAGGAGAGGAAGAAGAGAAAATGCAGCTTATTTGCGTAGAATGTGTTATATTCAAGTGTCCAGCAAAGCTTACTTCTCCGGACTGCTAGTCAGATTCACAAATACTACTATGTGAGTGTGTGTACTCTTAGGCTTTACCAAAAACACAAAACAAAACACATACGTCTATACCGCCCAGACAAAATGGCTTAATCATTTGGGTTTTTTTCTATATTTATTAATGAATCCAACAATTTATAACGTTCAAAAACACATCCAATCCCCCAAAATATACATGGCAGATACCAACAGCCCTACTGCAACCCAAATCAATGTCCACAAAAGTCTTGGGCTCCTTCCCCCTCCACCTATAGTCCTTGTGAGCTACCCAGTGCCTCCATCAATGTAAGGTTTTGTGTTTCTTCCTTTCCATGTAATAATTCACTTCTTCCCCCTCCACAGACCTCTGCGCAATACAAATCCCACTGGGTGTGTCTGCACATGCATTTGAAATCGGGAACAGTTTACTCGCAAATAAATTACTCACAAATAAATGTTCCTGGGCAGGCGTCTACATATGCAGAAAAGCAGGAACAGATTTGCTGCTAAGGGCAGCAAACTGCTCCTGCTTCCAGGGGCCCTGCATTGAGCCCCTGCCACCACCAGAAAGATCTTGAGGCTCTAGCTGCCACTGCCTGCCACCAGAGACCATCTTGAAAAGGCAGCCCTGCTCCCTGGCCAGGCACTTCCCTGGCCAGGCGCAGCATACAGAGAACGGGGACAGCAGGTGGCATCTGTCTCGCCACAGCCTCTGCCTCCCCATATCATGGCTACTCCATCCACTGCCTCTGGCAACAATGGTCAGCACCTCGGGCTCCTGCTGGCCACTACACTGGTCCTGTTGACCTGTTGCAGCAACCAGTGTCTGACCCATGGCTTTCTGGGCCCTAATGGCTCCCCCACACACACAGCAGCCACCTGCTTGGCTGCACTGTGCTGTCCCAGGGCCACCACTGCCATGCAGCCACTGCCTGGACCCAGTCCTCCTGGCCAGACTCTAGCAGGGATGTCAACAACATGTTCCTGGATGCCACTGCCAGGGCCATAACATTGCATCCAAGTCTTCCTTGGCCTCCAGCCCCATCATCTCTGGGCCCACCTGCCCAGCCAGGAAGGTGGCTGCATATTGTGCTGGCCACCTGAAGAATGAGCAGTGGCTGGACGTGTCCCACATGACCTGGGCCACCTTCCTGGACCTCCTGGAGCAGGTCCACCCGCACCTGGAGTGGCAGGACAATACCATGTGGCAGCCCCTCCCCATGGACACCTGGCTGGCCATCACCCCAGTGAAGATGGCCACACCCACCAGCCTCTGCTATGTGGCCCACCTCTTTGGCTGGGTACCGTGGTGGTCCAGTCCCTCATCATCAGGGACTCCACCTACTCACTCCTCCCCTGGCTCATACAGGCTTACACCAGCCAGCTAGACCCTCTACCAGGCCCACTTCAACAGGTACCTAGACTGGACCCGTGCCCAGGCAGGTGTCCCCCTTGAGAGGAGCTAGCACTGCTGACAGCCAGCATTGACACAGTCAGATGTACCTCATGGCTAGGGCTGAAGTCTTGGAGCTGTTGGGGAAGGCACTGACCCAGGCTCCCTGAGCTACTAGTGGACTGTGGTGGTGGGGATCTGGGATGAGCTGCTGGCAGCCTGAGGGGCCCTCCCCCAGTGACACATCACCGTGGGTACCAGGCCAGAGTGGAGGTTCGGGCAGGTTGCCCATGCTGCAGTAAACAGCATGGATGTGGCCTGGGTCCCAGAGTACAAGTATGTCAGCTGCCACATAAAGGGCATAGACTTGCAGGCAGTCCCTAACCGATGGTTGTGGTCGGTGATGGTAACCTACTGTGCCCGTAAGACCTTGACCTTTATGTGGCACTGCCATGCCAAATGGTCGCACATCTGGCCTGACAGCCTGTCTGAAGCACCTGCACTGCACAAACTACTGCTGCACCTCCACCTCACCCCACAATGCCATGAGGCCTCCAGTTTCTTCTAGTTGACCAGTTGGGGCCCCAGGAGGTGATGTGTAGTATTGGCAATGATGCCACTGGGGCTTCATGTGCCTATCCCAGTGCAACCAGGCCTGGGCAGCTTTTTGCAGTGCCCAGTGCAGGGACACAGTGTGGGAATGATCAACACACTGATCATGTGTGGGGCAAAATGATGCCCCACAGCACCTGCAGGGACCAGCCAGGCTGCTGGGGGTTGGCTGTGGGCAGCTGGAGCTGTCCCCAGTGACCAGGAGCTGCTTACAGCTGGGCCCAGGTGCTGGCAGGCCTGGCAGGAGTCTGCAGCATCCTGAAGGCCTGGAGGTCATGGCCCTGACAGCTGCACAACACTGTGGTATGAGGCAGCAGTGCCAGGATGCAGGCAGGCTGATGCAGCTGGCCTGTTGCTTGTGAAGGGGGAGGAGAGGCCAACAGTCACAACAGGCTCCCAGTTCTTGTGCCCCAGGAATCAAAATACCTGCAGGCTGTTAAGGGCCTGGGGCTGGGACAGGTATTGAGCCATCCAAGGCCTGGGGCAGGAGAGGCTCCCAGCCCCAGGGCCCTGGAGGCTTCCCAGCTACTGGCAGGGCTGACCAGGAGCAAATTTGCTCCAGTTGGCATCTACACATGCATTACTACACAGTAACTACTCGCAAGTAACTTTGCTGCTTGTATTTGCAGGTAACAAATTTACTCATGCTTAGCAAAGTTTACTGCTTAGTAAGCATGTGCACATGTAGACATGCATGTTTACTGTGCAGTAAAGCATTTCATGTAGACACACCACTATCTTCCAATTATCTCTACTCTCAAACCTCAAATTCCTTCTCAAGTGTTAGTCCTGCAATTTACTTGAGAAGTATCTATAGATGCAAGCTTTACCAGCTGCGACATCGCATTGGTGGCTCATGTTCATTTTGTGGTCAGTCATGGCCCCCAAGTCTCTTTCAGCAGTGGTGCTAGCAAGTGTAGCACTGCTAAGCCTATAAGTATGCTGCAAGGTTTTTTTTCCTGAGGTGGAGTACCTTGCATTTATTTTTTTCCCCATGGTGAAGTACCTTGAGTTAATAGGACAACTTTTCCATTAATAACATTTCCTAAACTTTTTTAAACCAGTCAGTGATTTTAAGAGTGTCCCTTCTCTTGCAGGCTTTTGCAATTGCAATTCTTTCAGCCACTAGAATATGAGTGATCAATTTCCTATGACGTGTATGTTGCAGAGTTCTCAGGAAGGTTCAAGAGGAACACTAGGTTACTGACACTTGGCATCCTGTTATTTCCCCCACCATGTCTCCAACCTGCTTCTAGAACATTTTAAGTCTGGAACACATCCACCACATGGTAGAATCCTCCCAAATGACCACTCTCCTGCCAACATTAGTCTATTCCATACCATAATTTCATCTAATTTTAAGTGGGGCAAGATACCTTCAATATAGGATTTAAAAATAATTTTCTTTTATTATTGTTCAGCTGGATGTGTGAGTACCATTGTTCCAGATACTCTCCCATTCTTCAGCTCTAATTTGTAATCTAAGGTCATTAGCCCACTTTCTCAAAAACAGAGTTTTTTCTTCTATACAACTATTTAAAATTGCTCTATAGAATACAGGTAGTAGGCCTGTGTGTTTCATAGCTGTGGCCAATATTTTCTCAAAGCCTGTCAAATTTCTACTGAGGTTTACCTTTCTTTGGGAGTATGTTGGGAAGTGTCTCAGTTGCAAGTATTAGAAAAATGGCATTTTAATGTCACCAGTGGTCCATTGTATTTTTTGAAAGATCTAAATATATTGTCTTTGAATAATTCTCCAAAATGTATCACATCAATATGTTCCCAGATATTAATGCTTCTTAATAAATTCTTAGGATTAAATTTGGTATTATTATGTATAGGTACTAAAGGTGAGGTGTACAGGCTTAATTTCTTATATTTGCTATGTCCCAGGTTTTCATTGCTGTTCTCATAAAGGGGTGATTTCATATTGCATTTGGCCTAGAAGATTTCCTTAGCCATGATAATATTTTAAGTCTGACTGCTGGACAGTACACATATTCTGTCTTTACCCACTGCTTACTGTGAATTGAGGTTTAATCTTTATGGCACACTTTCCTGCTGGTTTTCTGTAGTGCAATCTGAATTGATTCTTTTGGAATCTAACAGTATATTCTCATGCTCTTTGACTTCATTGATTTAATAGTGAATGGCACATTCTTGGAATGCTTTCAGTGGAAGGTTTCTATATAATATGGATATGGATAAGTATGGGAAACAGTGGAACAGTTTGTATTTAAGTAGGACTGTTTGTTATTCCCTGTAGTTATGCCATTCTTTTCATTCTATTTCCCATGTTAGCCTAAAATTGCTATTGTGCAAGGTCCCGAGCTATGAGAAATAGGAGTTAACCTCCCACTTCATAATTAAGTGCTTTCTAAGAAAAAGGACAACAATTGGAAACAATCCTATCATACATCTGAATACAATATGTCCAGATTTGCTCCAGTGCAGCTATAGTAGTGTAGAACTGGAGTTACTCCATTACATTTAGTAGAGTTTATCCAGAATAACAGAAAAGAGACTTTGTCTCACAACCTTTATTGCAAATGTAATGGTTCTGCCTGTGCAGTAAAGAATAAACTATTCTTTAAAAACACAGAATCTTTACAATGGAGTCAAAAAATCCATGAATTAAGGGTTTCTTATGACACAAGTGTGTTCTTCTCTGTGAACCTCCTTCTAGCAGCCTTTTCCCCACCAAGCTATAAATACCAGTGGAAATCTAGGCTACTGCTTGTCCACACTGTGACAAGTAGAATACCAAGTGTTGTGTTACTAGGATTACATTCAAACTGGACTTCCATTTGGATCTCTTTACTGATTTTCTGAAAAAGAAGTAGACATATAAGCATTATGATTTGTTGTATGCATGTGCACTTCATTAAGCATAGTGGGGCTCAACCTTTTGGGACCACAATCCAGATGAATGACCCAGGTCATGTCTGTGGGCCAGATTGAGTCCCAGGGGCCCAGTGTCACCTCCTCCCATCCCCTGCGCTCCAGGATCAGGCCATGGAGCCTGGAGCTGCCCCTGAACAGCCCTGTGTGCTGGAATCAGGTGCTAAATCCAAGACTCAGGGATCAGGGCTCCCCATGGGTCTGGAAATTTGGCAGCAGAGGTGCCACTGCCAAATTTATGGACCTGTGGGAAGCCCCATGGGCTGAATGACATAGCACCACAGGCCAGTTCTAGCCCATGAGCCAAATGTTGAGTACCCCTGATTAAGCAGAACTAAAATTAAATATCAGAAATAACACATTCTAGCCAGAGCAAATACAAAGATTGTGCAGGTACAAGCTGTGATTGCCTTCACTTACCAAAAAACAAGTTTGTCATAAATTATAAATAACTAGAAATAATAATAGTAATTATAAATACAGATAACTTGTAGGAAGAAGACAGATGAATGAGCCAGATTCTGGCTTTCACAATACACCAGCCATGAATGCCAGGTGTCTACAAGGGCTGTGGGGGGTACAGCGAGTTCCCGTAGGCAGTGGCAGCGCTGTCACTGACAGGAGCATCGTGGAGGCAAGTGTCGGTGGCACTTTTTCACAGGGGTGCACTGCCACGCCCAGCAGGTGCACGCGCACATGCACCCACATGCACCCCCTATACGTGCGAATGACACCAGCAATGCTCTGGGGAATTAAAGCTGTCCTATAGAGACAGCTGAGGATGCTTTCCTCCTGTATGCCAAAATATGAGGCTAGTCATACACCAGGCTAGCTTGCCTTGTGTTATGAGCTCCACTCACTTCACTACAGGTGTAACAAGGCATGACACAGCATGATCAGAGCACAGCATGCCTCAGGGCCCTGCTACATGTTCAAATTAATGCTGGATAAGAAACCAACTATAGAGTGTTACATATTTCCAAGCACTAACTTTGTAGCTGGTTGGCTCTTCTTATAGCTGATAACCATTCTCATCATGTCATAATTACTTTGCACATGTGACTGGTCTAAATTTATTGTGTAATTAACCTGTTAACTGTGTAATAATTACTTTGCACAGGTGGCTGGTCTAAATTTATTGTGTGATTAACCAGTTAATTATGTAATGTATGTAACATGCTGCAGGGGCCTCATTGTCCATCACCAGCCTAAAAACCACTGAGAGATCACAGGCTGAACAATGCCCTTGAATACGCTGCACTGCTTTGTGCATGCTGATCTCTCAGGTAGAAGCAGTGTAGCCACATCTGCATGGCACCAGCATAATTGGCATTGTATACTCTGCAGTGCTAATCAGACGGCTCAGTTAGCACTCTGCAGCTTCTGGTTGGGGATTAGCACAACGCCTCTCTCAAAAGGGAGAGATACACCATGAAATAACTGTAGCTTAGTGAATCAGCCAGAAGGACTTGAACCTAATTGACTGCTGGAAGCACTAACTTATTAACTATTCCAGACTTTCTTGCCCTTTCTTGTTTGGACTAAAAATTCCATTCTGGTACTAAAAACCTCTCATGATGACCTTTCCTCCAAACTGGCATGTTGTCACCAAAAGTTTTAGTTTTGATGAACTGGCATATTCTGGTGGGGAACAATGTGACATCCAAAAATTCCCAACCAACACTAACTCTGAGGCTACTCAGAGTAATTTCAGGTGCCAGATTGGCCTCTGATGCACCTTAGAATTGGCAAGTAACAAAATGGTGAAAGTTGCCTTTGCTACCCTTCGATCTGCCCTCTACTTTCAGTCCCATGTTTCTAGAAATGTTATGATGTTCACTGTGTTTTTTTAACAACTGCAAGAGTGATAAGTTCCTACATGGCTTACGTAATAGCACTCAATTCTACAAATTCTTGGCATACATATAGCCTTCAAATTCAGTGCTCCATGAACACGACTAACTTGAGTTTAGTTTATTCACTGCTTTACCATCCATGGTCATAACATTGCTCAGAGTAACACTGCCAAGAGCACACTGTATTCCTGTTAATATTACATGACAGCTTGAGATTTTTTTGGAAAACTCCTCTCACAGATTGTTTATATACCCACATTGATATCTGTCTAAAGATATGTTTTATAGTCTATTTACTTACAAATGCGTCAGAAAAGACTTCTGCTTCTTTACAGTGTATTGTTTGCCAAATAAAGAAATTGGAGAAAAAATTGTTCATAAATTACATTTGTTTATGAAATCGGTGGTTTGTGGCTTTTCTCATTCAAAACTTTAAGAAATTCAAGAATAATCAGAGTTGCAAAAGTGAAAGAACATACTGGTTCATTAAAAAGGGCTTTATGCAATTACTTTGGCTTGCCCATGTCCAAGTTAAATGTGTAAAAGACACTCTTTTCATTCTACATAGTATTAAACATATAGGCAACGACTTTTTGTGCTCAATTCTGCATCCCTTACTCTGGCAAAACCCCCAATAGAAACAGAAAGTTTGCATGAACAGGGCGTGAAGGTTCAGGCCCTTGAACAGGATCTTGTGGTCTGATTGGGAATATAATAGTACGGTACTTATAATTCCTGTTTCTTCTGTTACAATTTCCAGTCTTCCCATACAGAGAGTCATGATGTCTTTCCACATGAGCAACACTATACAGATAACATAAATTATCTTTATTACAAGGGCTTGAAAATCCTAGCAGTACAACCTGGTTTTAGAACAAGTGTAAAGATTGAGCCAAAAACTTATGTTTACCACAACTGCCATTTCTAAGTAATTTTACAAAAGGCAGAAGGAAGCATGTGAACGGTGACATAGAGTGATCCGTAATAATCATACCAAGTTGTTGTGAATGAATAGTCTTTTTGTGAGAATAATGAAGAGGGAGTGGATAGGAATGGTGTAGGAGAATTTAAACAATAAGCTCTGTATTTCTTGCCTGTGATAGTAAGTGGTGCTGGAACACTTAGTTTTCATAGTATTTACATTCTTTGTTACTATCTTCATCTTTACTCAGTGGATAAAATGAGTCCTTCCCATTATAACTAAATTTTATGTTACCTCAGGAAAAAAATCAAGCAGATTTTGGTGAATGATCTGTTTCTATCATTTTAGACCAAAAGCTGGAGAACACAAACCAAAATCTCCTCTGCTTACGGGAGGCCAGTGACCTTGACTGTGCTACTAGATATATTAAAAGTACTTGATCCCACATTCTTTGTTTTGGACCCATGCCCTTTCTGGCTGATGAAGTGCAGCTAAGAAAAAAAAAGGTGGGTCACTTATTGTTAGTGAACATCCTCAAAGACTCCTTTAGTTTGAAGAAATAAAAGCAAATACCATGGGTCCATGTCTTAATAAAGTTCACCCAAAGATGGGTGAAAGTAAAAGAAGGTATAAGAAACAACGGTGATGCATGATTCATTTCCCCAGTTACCAAGAAGACTGTTGAAGTATTTTGACACAACAGCCCTGATTTTTAAAAGGCATTTAGGGAATCCTAAACAGAGGATCCACTAAATTGAGGCACCCCAAACTAGTAGGATTTGGGTAATCTGTAAGGTTTCCGTGCCACAGCTAGCAAGCAGCCAGCCTGCAATGTGCTTCCACAGGGAACTGGGTGATATCTGCTTGGAAATAAACATTCAGCCAGAATAAACATGCTCTTGGGGCCTTCTTTCAGAGTGGAAGGATGAAGTATTTGAGTGACAAGTGCAGCCAATAGCAGCATAAGCCTTAAGGGAAAAATGAGTCCAGGTCCCCAGATAAGGGAGGAATGTAGTATTAATGAGCATTGCTCCACTGACACGCCTGTGGAAAGAGATGTATCTGCTGAGCAGCATACCCTCTACTTTTTGCCTTCTTCCTGACAGCCCAAGCTAAACTGAGACCTTACAAAGGTAGAGAACTGTTGCCAACAAAATGAAGGAGTGGGAACGCTATCAAAAAATCTAACCTATAAAGTGAGCTTTTTCTCAGAACTATGCAGCAACTGCAGGAATGGGAAAGCCATGTGCAGAGCAGGCTGTGGCGCTGGCAGACATAAGCTTTGTAGGAAACACTGCAGCAAGAGTGAAATGGAGGTGCTGAGCAGTCTGAATCAAGACACTCTCCAGATGATCACAGCCAAGTAGCATGCAGCTTATCTGATAGAAGAACTGACTAAAAACAGCACCTCCGGTTATAGGGCTGAGGAACCCAGACTGTCAGTTCTGTTCCTACAGAACAGCACTGCAGTATCCCTGTAGTATGGGTGCTCAATCCACAGTATCTGTTTATACTGTGCAATAGGGGTGTGAGAAGATTTGGTTACCAATTCAATTCAAAGAAGATTCAGCCCAAGTTGGAGGCTGAATCACTGAATCCAAATCAAATTGGACCAAAAAAAACCCCTCTGATTCAATTTGGAGCCTCTGAATCAATTGGGAAAAGATTCAAAAAAAGATTCGGAGATTCAGCAATTCAGAAGGCAGCCATTCAGGGAAACAGAAACTGAGAAGAGGGAGGAGGAGCAGGGGGGGAAAGACTGACATCTGTAGATGGCCAGTGACTGTGATCTTTCCCTGAGTCCCCTTCCAATCACAGTACTCAGGGGAAGGGACATAGAAACAGCATATAAGCCTCTGTCTGCAGCTTTTCTGTCCCTTTTGTGAGCTGTTTCTGCCTGAGCACTGGGAAGGCCCCATGTTACAGGCTACTATCCCTGCTGTTTTCATCCCACTGCACCTTAACATACACACACACACACACCCCCCATGGGTTTTGCTTGTCAGCATCTTGAGGTGCAGTTTCCCAGAAACCCCTGTACCTATCTCCTTGAAATGTGGCAGGCTTCATGACCTCAAAAGGGGCTACCATCCCTGCTGTTTTCATCCAAATCTGCCTTAACACACACACAACATGAGTTTTGCTTTCAGCAGCTTGAGGTGCAGTTTCCCAGAAACCCCTGCACCTATCTCCTTGAAACTTGGCAGACTTTGTGGCCTCAGAAGGAGATGCCATCCCTGCCGCTTTCATCCAAATCTACCAAAAAATGACAAAGTTATTCCCCATTATAGCCTATGGCCAAATCTCCGAATCTCTCCAAATCAGTGCCAAATCTTCCAAAGCTGATCTCTGAATCAAATCACTGTCCTCCAAATTGGCCAAATCCAAATCCAAATTGAGTGATTCCCTATTCACACAGGCTTACTGTGCAACTGTTTTGTTTATACGTTCACTTTAACCAAGTATCTGAACCAGCTACGCACAGAAATTTAGGCCTGAACAGGTAAAAGGCCTTCAGAACTTGCCTCACAGTCATGTTACATCAAACATTCCATTAAGTTCCTAGAGGTTTGGTCTATTGCTGCATGGTGGCAGCTATATAAGGTACAAGACCCACTGTCCTTGGAAAGGTTTCCCAGATCCATGGAGTTAGGCCCTGGATTCTTTGCAGATCTAATACAAATGACTGAATGTAATGAATGAAAAATGTAAGGTCATACTTCCTCTTATGAGACTTCAATTCTGTGCAAAGTAGTCGAAAAACTGTGTGTGTTCAATCTCCCAAACATATCTTACCTTGTTCCAATATTCACCTTTGTCAGCAGCAAAAGGGTACTGAGACCTAAGTTCTAGCAAAACAAAATGGAATTGTTTCTCCAGCCTCAGCAGACAGTGATCTTTAGAGAAACCAATGAAGGGCACAGACATGTAAAAAATATGAAAAGGAAATTAAACTACTTAAATCTTTCTTTTGTGAACTCTTCTATAATTCCTAAAGGATCTAAGTTTAGGAGATTTAAATCATTCAGTGCTGAATACATATTTGGAAGAAATCTGTGCTACAGATAATGCACACTTCCATTTGTGACAAAAATATTTTATCTCTGAGATAGTATTTATTGTACATCCAAATTGAATGCATGGATCTCTTTCTTCCCTCAGAGATGATTCCATTTCAGTGTTTAGATTTTGGAGGTTTGGGGGTCTAATGTGATACTTTATTGTTTGTCTGTGGCACAGTACCCAAATATTTGAAAAATCTTTTAAAGAGCATTACATACTTGGGTGTTTCCCCTCAATATCACATAGTGCATACATTGTTTCCTCAGACCTTGTAAATGTTTGTTAAGCACCTATCCTAAAGGGAAAAGAGGTTTTTACACTCTGGAACCCAGTGTTACTGACAGTCAGTTTAGGTATAAGATATTAATAGAGGGACCTCAGAGCTGTTCTAAGTTGTGGCCATCTGAAATGGCCTTCAAGCTGCTACTGCAGGAGCCTGGGATCACTAGAGTACAGTACACTCCAGCCACAGCCTTAAAACTGCCCCCCGCCTCCCAGATACTCCCTGCACCAGCAGCTGTGAGTGGGTGGTCTCACTGGGGAACAGGATTTGGCTTCAGTTTAAATTATTTCAGTCTCACGTTTTCCAATTTTTAGGATTCAGCAAGTCATACGTTTTTCTGACTTTGGAATGTTTCCATTTTATTAGAGATTACCATTTAAATTTTAAAAAGATTACATTTTAGAAATAACTTTTTAGAAACAACATATAATACTTTTAAGGGAAATATTACTTTTTAGAAACTACTACAGTAAATAATGCAAAAGCATGCAGAATGTGATAGAAAATGATGTGCACTACTGCTTGTCAGTTTACTATGAGTCAATTAAGTCTATACCAGAGATCAGCAACCCCCAGCACGTGTCAGTGTACTAAGGAGTGAGGTGCCAGGTGGACTCAAAGTAGGTCAGCATGAAGAAGACATTAAGCACAGACCGGGATGGGATAGAATCACTGGATTCCTATATATATAGTTCCAAATCAGTGCAAAAGAGGCAGGGCTACAGTGACACACATTTGATGTGAGGTAAATTTTTGCCTCAGGCCCCATGAAAGGTCTTTGCACAGCACCCGTTTGCCTAGGCTTTATGCAGAAAGAACCTGAGAAGGTATTGAAAGAAAAAGACAATAGAAAATTTAAAAAATAGGTTGGTGGGGAAAAGCATTCTTGTATACTGCACTCCTACTTACAGGCCTGGCAAGCTATTTAGTCTCCAAGTTTAGCTTTACCTCTTTCCTTCAATTAATTTCATTTTCTTTCAGCATCCTGTAACTTCTTGTTATACTTTCCTAGCTACATCTTTATCCCAAAGCTTGAGCTTACCACTCAGGTGCCACTCAGTGCCATGGATGCTCGAGGACACAGTGAGGGGCACAGGCATGTAAACCATATGAAAAGGAAATTAAACTACTTAAATCTTTCTTTTACAAACTCCTCTATAATTCCTAAGGGATCTAAGTTTAGGAGATTTAAATCATTCAATGCTGAATACATATTTGGAAGAAATTTGTGCTAAAGATAATGCACACTTCCATTTGTGACAAAAATATTTTACCTATCAGATAGTAATTATTGTACATCCAAATTGAATGCATGGGTCTCCGTGCTGAGTATTGTCAGTTATATGCTTGAGTCAGCTCTCACTTCTACTTTGAAAATTAGACATTTGGTTAGAATAGGGGTGCTCAACCCCTGGCCCACAGACCAGATCTGTCCCAGGTAACCATGCTATCTGGCCCATGGGGCTCCCTACAGGTCTGAAAGTTTGGCAGCGAGGGAGCGGTGGAAGCTAAATACTGCTCCCCTGCTGTCAAATTTCCAGAGGCCTATGGGCCAGAGATCATGGCCCTGCCTACTGGATTGAGTGCACGAGGCAGTGCAGAGCCGACTGAGACCAGTTGGATCACAGTCGGGCAGAGCAATGTAGAGCTGAGCCAGTCAAGGCAGAGTGGAGCGGTGAAGGGTGGCACTGAGTGGCACAAGATGAAGCAGTGTCCGTCAGAGGTGGCACAGGTCTAACCCTGACACTGGGGTCCAATCCAGCCCACAGACTGGCCCCACACTACTTATCCACCCCGCAGGGTAGATAGAAAACCACAGGCCTAGAAGAATAAGTAAGCCTGTTTTTCCCAATAACCCTTTAAAGGAAATAGTAGAGAACTACTGATATTCTAATGATTTTCAACACTATAATCCTAAAAAGCCTGAAACATTACTAACATTCCACCTTGTTTGTTTGGTTTGTTTGGTTTTTAACCAAATTTTAGTTGCTGGGGTTGAAATTTTCTGTGCATGAAGCCAAAGCCATAATATCTAGTCAAGGTTAGCATTGTTACACTAATGCCAGTTTCTATACCCAGTAACACACACAGGACCTAATGCATCAGTCATGTCTTCCACCTGCCTTTGCCTCTGCAGCTGTAACAGGAAGGTATTGGATTGACTGGGGGCAACTTTTGGCACAAGTCCACAGTAAAACTTGAGCTAATGCCTCTGGCATAGCGGCAAGCGACCACAACTGCTCTGCCCCCACACCCTAGCATGTTTCTGGCTCTACATACCCAATTTTTTTGGGAAGAGTTGGAATTAATTGGACGTTCTCAAGAAATTCCATCATCTTCATAGGGCTGTTTTCCATGAACGTGAATATCATATACTTCAGTTTGACCAAAATATTTTTTTAGTATTTCATACAGCAGGGCTGTCCAGCTTCTAAGTACACTCCTCAAACCCTGCCAGCAGGACCTGTACCAGTGAGGGCTATAGGCCTTGGGGGTTGAATGCTACATGTCCCCCCTCTGTATCATGTGCCCTGCCCCACTGCACCACATGTCCAGGCATCCTCCTCCCCAACTCCACTGCATGCCCACTCAGACCGTGAGTTCCCCCTGCACTGCGCTGTACTGCACTGAGATAGGGAAGAGAAAGCAGGAGGGAGAGGGAGCCTGGAGCCCTCTGGGTGCTTCTGGAGCTGGATCAGTGGGAAAACTGGCAGCTGGGCAAGAGCTCAGGGGCTGCAACTGAGCCACTAGGCTGCCAGTTGGAGAGCCCTGTCATAGCATATCAGGTTTTCTCAGCTTGAAGTGAAATAACCTTTTTCCTCTGAAACAGTAAGCCACAAACTTTTTATATGTCACAAGTACAGTCCTTACCCACACATATAACGTTTATGAATTCAGCTTGTCATAGACATATATCATATAGATGTCTGGACATGTCTTTCGAAGTAAATAGTAAAGTCAAGTCAACCAGTGGCAGAAATATGACAAACCACTTGTTTTCTTTCAAAGGTAAAAACAATTTCACTGAACTCAGAAAACCAGCTCTTCTATTTTTTTTTTTTTTGGCTGCTGTCTACCATAACAAGATATTAATGCAAGTGTAGTCTGAAGCTGTACGATGCTTCATTAAAATTTTGGTGAATTGTGTAATCCTCATGGGGCAGTGAGAATCCTAAATTTCTGAATTAGTTCCATTTTTATAAAGTATCTAATGTGACTATGCATTGAAGCTAGTGATAAAATTATCCAGAAACTCAGAACAAAAAATATGCAGCCAGCTGGATAGCTGTTATTTCCACACAGGATTTATTTGGATGTTTGTAACCAATATTGGATTAAATAACTAGCACAGCTAGAATTGCTTTATTGACTCTGAATGCTTGCTACTTCAAACTTGTCTTTTACAGGTGATTTCAAGGTAATTTGAATAAATTCATTGATATTAGAAACCACATGAGCTACTATGCAGATTTTAAAGTCCATTCTATCTAATAGGAAAATGAGCAAGGTCCTAACTCTAAATCAATAAATAACTGTTTAAACAGAATTCTAGATTCTCCTCCACCTCTCTGTTTCCCTTTTAAACTCTCCTGTACTGGATACACTTTGTTTCAGGGGTTCCCATCCCACAAACATAGCAAAATATTTACACGTCTTTAGATGTATACCAGTTACATCTGTTGTTAAGGAGACAGGTAACTGTTAATGGCAGAAAAGCTTGAAGTATGCATTGAACTTTTAATGGCGGACATAGAAATCAGTCTCCATCAATCTGATACCCATGCAGGGTCCAACCTGGAAGGACGTGGGCAGTGGGGTTCCGCAGGGCTCGGTCCTCGGGCCCACACTGTTCAACATCTTCATCAGTGATTTGGATGAGGGGGTAAAAAGCACCCTGTTCAAATTTGCTGATGACACTAA
>NW_017728906.1:95789245-95836117 GCF_001723895.1 Crocodylus porosus | reverse complement strand
GATTTAGGTTAGATATCAGGAGGCGCTACTTCACAGTCAGGGCGGCTAGGGTCTGAAACCAGCTTCCAAGAGAAGTGGTGCAGGCTCCTATCCTGGGGGTGTTTAAGAGGAGGCTGGATAAACACCTTGCTGGGGTCATTTGACCGCAGTACTCTTTCCTGCCATGGCAGGGGGTCAGACTAGATGATCTGCTCAGGTCCCTTCCAACCCTAGAAACTATGAAACTATAAGAAAATACAGAACTAGAACGGTAATATTTTTCAGAAATTTGGAGCATATTTAAAACCCCACAAGAAAATGAAGTAGTACAGCACGTCTGCAATAGCAAGAGCATAACCATCTTTGGTAGAGAGACATTTATGAACATCCATGTTTGTTCCTTCTTAACAACGCTAACGTTCATGAGGAGGCATTTGGATTAATTACTGATGTGTACCTTTCAGTGGAAAATGTGCTGGCCATTTCAGATACATGCAAAGTTTAAGTGTGCAATAAAAGTTGAATGAAGTTAAGGATTCCTCCTTTTGTCTGTTTTAGAGAACAAAGAATGCCTTATAAACTAAAATAGGAGTATCTACAAAATGCAGAAAGCAAAGTTAAGAAATTGGGATAAATACAATTATGTTGTATGTACAATTATGTTGTAAGTTGCATGTTGTATATGCTGGCATATAGAACCAACTTTTTCACAAAGAGCTGTAGAAATGTGGAGATGGAGGAGAATCATTTTGAGGTTATTAAAGAAGATTTGGCAAGTCAAATATATACTTCTATTTTGTTTGTTAGGGTTGTCATCCAGATAACTTTCAGGTCCCAGTTTTTCCTCTATTCATAACCATAGTGTAAACTCAGGGGGTTAACTTGTAGACAGAATGTCTTTTCAGTTTGTTTTATATAACTTAAAAAATTGCAGTCTTACTCCCTATCCATCCTGTCTTTCTGCAGTCACTCCAGTACTATGTCAGTAAAGTTCTTAGAACTTACAGAAGACAGCTGAGAGACAGGATAGAATAGGACACAAGATATATTTCAGTAATTTTATTCCATTATGAATTGACTAGGCAAGAAATTTCCAAAGGCATTTATAATATCTGTGTGTATGGTAGTGTGTAGCATTTGTGTATGTGTTCATGAGTGTGTGTGTGCACACACACACTACACTCTACTCTGGGTGCATCTACATGTGCATTTCCTGTGGCACCGGTTTCCTCGTGAGTAAATAACTCGTGAATAAATGGTACTGGGCAGGAGTCTACACATGCTGGGAAGCAGGTGCAGATTTTCTGCCAATCTGCTCCTGCTTCTCGGGGTCTTGCAGTGGGCCCCTGACTCCACCAAGGGGAGCTCCAGGCTCCGGCTGCAGGTTCCAGCAGCTGGCAGCCTTCTTCAAAAGGCAGACCCACTCGCTGCTGTCTGGCTAGCCACTCCCCTAACCAGGAGTGGTGTGCCCAGTGCAGAAACAGCATGCAGCAGTGCTCTCCTCCCTGCCTCTGTCTCCCCATGCCATGGCTGCTCCTACACCTGCCCCTGGCAGGGCTCCTGTAGGCCACCACGCAGGCCCTACTGACCCACTGTGCTGACCGTTGCCTGGCCCACAGCTATCTTGCCCCTCCTAGCTCCCCCATGCAGTGACCACCTGCCTGCCCACTGTGTACTCTCCCAGGGCCATCAGCATGCGTCTGCCACCTCCACCCCATCTGATTGGCAGGGACGCTGATGATGGGATCCAGAATGACACTTCCAGGGCCACCGTCACCCTCTTGGGCCTCCAGCCCTGCCACTTCTAGACCCACTGGGCCAGCCAGGACTGGTGGCAGCCCATCGTCCAGCACACCTAAGAGGATAAGCATTCCTAGGAGGTGGAAGCATTCCACATGACGCAGGCCACCTACTGGGATTTCCTGGAGCAGCTCTGGCCACACCTGAAATGTCAGGACACCAGCATGTGGCCACCCCTCCCTGATGACACTCACTTGGCCCTCACCCTCCTCAAGCTGGCCACGCCCACCATCCTGCCACCTGTTTGGCATGGGCAAGGCTACTGCTGGGGATACCATCCTGGAGGTGTGCAGCACCCTCCAGGACATGCTAGTGGACACTGTGCTCCACATGTACAACCCCTTGGTGGTGGTGGTGGGGCTCCATGCCCTGGGATTCCCCCAGTGCATTGGGGCCCTAGACAGGACCCACATCCCCATCACCTGCCTGTCGCTATTACAGCCAGAGGGGCTTCCACTCCATCCTGAGTCAGGCCACTGTCAGGTGGGGGCAGGAGCAGGGGCAGGGAGGGTCCTCTTCCCAGAGCAGGGCTTACCATGTAGCTGGGGCTGGTGTGACTGGCAGCTCTGCACGGTCACACCAGATAGCGACGGCATGCATCTCTGGGTGGTGACCTTGGACAGTGGGGTGCGGTAAGCAAACATCTGGCTGGGGACCATGGAGAGAAGCTGGCACTGCTGGCTGCCAATGGTGTCATAGCTGGCCCACCTTTTGGCCAGGGCTGGGACTGTGGAGCTGCCATTGTAGGTGCTGGTTCAAGCTCCCTAAGCTGCTGATGGAGGGTGCAGCCTGGGAGCTTGGTGGGATATGTTGCTGGATACCCAAGGAGCCCTCCTCTGGTGATGTGTCACTGCAGGTGCCAGGCAGAGCCCTGGGGCTAGCCTGAGGCTGGCCCCCTAAGCTAGAGACAGACATTACACATAAACCAGTTTAAGTAGGGTTACCGTATCTCCGGGTCCAAAAAAGAGGACACCTGTCAGAGGGGAGGAGGGGGAGAGGGGGAATATGATGGTGGGGAGACAGGTGACATGCTGGTGCCCTGCCCCTGCTCATTCTGTTTCCCCTCGCTGACAAGCCACAGCTCCCCCCCAGCCCTGCTGGTGCCCCTCATTCCCAACCCACAGCCCCCTGGCACTGGCAGTGTCCCACACACCCAACTCACAGTCACCCCCACTTGTGCCCCTCACTCCTGATCTGCAGGCCCCTGCCCCCCAGCTCTGCCAGTGCCCCTTATTCCTGACCCTCTGTGTTTCCTTCTGCCTCTGCTCACCCTCCCCCTGCTCCTACCAGCAGAGCAAAGCAAAATTGTGAACTCAGCTTCTGATCATGGAGGCGCCGCGCTAGTTATTCAGGGAACTATAGTTCTACCTAGTGGTAGCTATGTTAAAAATGAACCGGGGAAGGAAATCCTGGACATTTGGCTTGCATTTAAAAAACCCGCCCAGATGCAGCACAGGGAACCAAAAAAGTGGACATGTCTGGGAAAACCCATACAAATGGTAACCCTAGGTTTAAGTGATCAGAAACTGATTTAAAACTGTAACAGAACATATTTTCAGTGCACATAAACCAGTTTGAAAATGGCTGAAACTGGTTTGAGATAAACCTGGTTGAATGTAGTATCAGACTTAACTGATTTGGGTCAAACAGGTTTATGCAATATCTGTCCCAGACTTCTTGCTGGCTTAAGTTAAATCAGAGTCCCCCAGCATCCTGGCATGCTCTCTGGGCTGGACAGGGCTCTCTGCTCCACAGCAGGGCTGGCCCCTCCCCTCTGCTCCTGGCTGAGATTTGCAGCTCCAGCAGAGATTTGCAGGCATAGCAAGGTCTGCTGGCTTCCTCATGCCCTACCTCCCCTCGCTGCTTAAGCAGAAAATCCCCTCCTCCTTCTCTCCCATCTCCCACAGCACGGACCCCAGCCCCAGGGACCCTATGCATGTGGTATGCTAGCTAATGCCAAGAGGTGTCTGTGTGTGTCTCTCTCCAATTTCACTGGGACAGGCAGGCAGACAGAACAGGGCATTTGGAGCTAATCAACAGATCAGCTGATAAGCAGTTTAAGAAGTGTGAATTAATGGAAAGAGGCTATTGCTTTGTTAATTGGGTTATAAACACACTTATCATCTCCCTGCTGGCTTACTTGCCTGTCAATTTGCTGCAGACAATATGACAAAACATGGAGGGAGAATGGAAAGCTCCATATCATCAACAGATGCATGCACTGCTCACCTACCCTGCGTGCCTCAAAGTGCTAGCCATGGCCTGGGGGCTGAAAAAACTCCCACCCCTTGAGCAACCAGCAAGGAAAAGCATGAGACCGTGAAGGCAGACATCCCTAATGAGAGTCCTGCCAGGGCCTGGCTCAGCTCAGCAGCTTGCAGAAGGGAAGGGAGGGCTCCTCTAGCACCCCCTGGCTTCTAGCCTGAGCCACTGCAGGCATGTGCCTGAATCTCCTGAGTCCAGAGAAAATGTCTGTATAGTTTCCAACTGGTTTAGCCTCACCAGGTTAAACTAACCTGCAAAGATTGAATCAATTCAGATTCAGGCTTTTTGAATGTCTGTCCCTAGCTTTAGTGGTAGGGCAGACCCAGAAACAAACTTGCTCTCAGGTCTCATCTACATGTGCGTAACTGTGCAGTAACTAATTGCATGTAAGTTTGATACCTGAATTTGCAAGTATCAAATTTACTTGTGATTATGTGGTTTTACTATGCAGTAAGCATGCACACATGTAGATGTGCTTGCTACCTGCACAGTAAACTGCTACTGTGCTGTAAAGAATCTTATATAGACATGCCTACTATATATGTACACACACACACACACACACACTCACACACTCACATTATAATATATATAGAGAGAACCACAGCTTTGTAGATTAAAAATATTTCTAAATCCTTGGTGTGTCCCAGGATGGATTCTCCTGAGCCCTCCTCATGCACCTGTTCCATGCACCAAACCGATCATCACAAGATCTCATGCCAGAGACCTGAGATCTTGAAGAGCAGCCATGGAGCCCTTTGCCACCTTAGTTCTGGTTTTGATAAATGAAAACAGAAGCAGATGGGAATAGTATGCTCAGGGTCATCCCTTCCAGGGCTCATTTACCTAAAGTGTCTGTAGTCACCTCCCTCCTGGTCAGCATTGTACACGGAACCTCCATTCCCATTGCCATTTGAATAGCATCCCTGTGGTGATTTCAGCAACTGCTCACCAAGAAAAGTATTACCAAGAAAACATTTAATGTATTTTCTGTTACTTTTCATGTGATTTAGAAGTTAAGTATGAGGCAAGAAGCTCACTGCAAAGTACTTCACTTTTGGCTCAGAGTTTGGTAACCACTGGAAAGAGACTTTAAAAACAACTGAACTAACTCCAGACTAATGTTTTCCCCTTCCCCCTTTTTCATTATTTCTTTGGAAGCCCCCTCAATAGACCTGTGGGTATTGAGGGGACCAGAGCAGAGGCAAGAAAAAGCAAAGTTGAAGAGACAGCACTACTGACACGGAGGGGGCTACAGGAAAAATGGCCTTTGTACTGGTGACCCAACCCTCAAAGTGTCCTCTGAGATGTACGCAGATTCCCTGGTTTGAGGAATTATACCCTCCACCTCTCCCCATAGGCCTTTGTCGCCTCTGCATGGGAACAATTAAACTTTCATGTGGAAAATAGCATTGCTTTTTCCCAAGATGGGTATTTCTCACATAGAGGCTGACTTGTCTTATTACCACGGGATAAAATTCTTCTTTGAATCTCTGTGTATGTGGATCCCATTCATTTTTCATGAGTGACACAGCACAGTCCACACAAATTTAAAGCAGAGCTGCTCAACCCCCAGCCTGTGGGCCAAATCCAGCCCCTGGTGCCTTGTCACCCAGCCCTCATGTGTGGGGAGCTCCATGGCCATGGCTCCACACACTGGATCTGGCATACAGCACAGTATGAGACCTCTTCCCACAAGTGGGGCTGGGCAGAGGCAGCAAGGAGCCTCTATACCGACAAGCAAAAGCTGGCAGAGGTGGTATGAGGTCCCAGGGCCCCAATCCGTGCACATGGGACCAGAGAGGCAGCACAGGGGCCAGGGGCCCAATCCCAGTTCTTAGGGCCCAATGGAGGTAGTATAGGATCCCAGGGCCCTGATACCTGCACTCATGGCTGGGCAGAAGTGGGTACAGCCCAGAGTCATGCATGAAGGCCTGAACCTGAGATGCAAGCTCCAATCTGGCCTGTGGCCCAGTCCTACACCACTTCTTTGGCCCACGGGGCCAAATGTTTGAGCACTGCTGATCTATGGTATTGAACTGTTTTTTGGGGTGGCACATGACCTGGCAACCTTCATATTCCACTCCTGTGGCAAGAGTGATTGAGGGAAAGGGATCTTAAAAGAAAATTAGACCTGTGTGCCAGAAAGATTGATTTGTCAACACCTTCAGAGGTTAGGATCACTAACTATCAGGCACTGCTGACAAATATAATCATTTGCAATGAATTTTATAGACAAGCTTCCTGTGGAGTTTAGAAAGGATTTTAAATCTCTACATTCCAAGTGTCAGCTACTTGCAAAGACAGGCAATAGCGGGCACAGCTAATATATACACAGCGCATGTCTTCAGTGGCTGCAGGGTTGCCATGAAAAAAGACCCATGATTATCAGCATCTGGTTTCCCCAGAGAAGTGCAGACAACATTTCAGGATTTATCTTTTGACAGTGAAGGCAAGTCTTCATTGACACATAAGATCCTGCTCTCTTTGGAAGACTCCAGTTCCATTCTAATAACCCTGGGCATGTATGTCTCATCTTTCAAAATAAAGCCACAGTTTTTTTCTAAACAAAGACACAATTAACTCCTCCTCCTTCATATTTCAACCTTCAAGGGCCTTTGGAAAAAGCAAGGAGAAGGTCAGCGGTTCAGAGGAGTAAACCAACTTCCTTCTTAATTGACACTTCTCAGCCATGAGCTGGAATTGCAATACACCTGTGGGTCTTGCAAGTCATGCAGAAGGGCTATGCCATTCAATTCCAAATCATGCCTCCTTGTTGACACCAAACCCATTCCTTTTCCAGAACCACTTGAAAGAGTGTTTCATGCACCAGGAGGAAGTCATTCTTATTCAGCTAGAATCAATGCAGGAAGTTCCACTGGAATCCAA
This sequence comes from Crocodylus porosus, assembly GCF_001723895.1. Taxonomy (NCBI): domain Eukaryota; kingdom Metazoa; phylum Chordata; order Crocodylia; family Crocodylidae; genus Crocodylus; species Crocodylus porosus. The sequence continues at coordinate 95,829,184 of NW_017728906.1, read as the reverse complement.
GGGAAAGGGTTTTTGTTTCCCCGATATCACGATTCCAAAAAAGAAAGAGAGGATTGAAAATATTTTACACCTCACATGCCTCAGTGCAGTAGCATAACTAAAGCAGGATGACGAGGACAGGAGCTGTGGGTGCTCACTTGAGTTGTAGGGAAATAGCAGTTGCTGCCATAGCCATGGAACTATGCCAACAGCATGGTGTCAGCTGAGAACTGTCACTGCCTTCAGTGGCAATGCATAGGGGGAACATGCACACATGTTCCCCCTACAGGTGCATGTGCAGCCCCTGAAAATGCTGGTGCATCCCCTGACAGCAACATTCATGGCTGGGGGCAGGCAACTGCATTGGTACCCCCACAGAGAGCAGCAGCCAGGGAGTGCACCAGGAGAAGCGGTCCCCCCACAGCCGATCCCGCTGACCCAGAAGTGCCAGCGGCATGCCTGGAAGTACCAGCAGCACGCCACTGCCAGTTGCAGGTCAGCAGGATCAGCCACAGCGGGGCCTCCCGGTCGCTGACTGTCTGCTGGGGAGTCAAGTGCCCACTCCCGACTATGGATGCACCAGTCACCCATGACCGCCTCCATTCTTCTCAGGTGGCTTGGGCGCTTAGCTGACTTGTTATGCCTCTGCCTCACTGTCTTCTTCTGGAGATTTCCCATGATAATTCTGATTTCAGTAATACCTCCTCTCAATCCCTGGGATTTAGTTCAGAAACCTTACACTTATTTCCTTGTAGCAATACCTCCAGCATACTGGAAATTTCTTTTTAAATTAAGACAACTATTACCAATTGGTAGGGACCTACCTAAATCCCACCAAAAGTTCATGGCCCAGTGGCATCTTTAATTTAACTCTTTTCTCCACTTCTTCCTCCCCCACAGGTGGCAATGAGGCAATTAATGCTGTGGTTTTTGCCTTTTAGCCACTCAGTTTGAGGTGGGGGAGGGGGGGCAGTGGAGGGATATGGCAGGAAGCACAGCAAAAATACCGAGATTAAAGGTGAAACTGCACCACAAACTTCCATTTGATTTAGGTAGGTCCCTGTCGATTGGGAGTATTTTAATTTGGCCTTATTTCCCATGTCAGATGCAAAGCAGGGTTTAGGTATCTAAAGTGATATATAAGTGAAATATAGGGACCTACATCCCCAAATGTGTTTTTGAGAATCCTAGCTCAGCTTCCACCAAACCCCAGAGATAACTACATCCCAGAAGCATCTTACGTTTTTACCTTGGAGTTTCTCAAACACCCAACATGCTGCTTCTACACATGCCAAGAAATGCCTTAGTTTTACTCAGGACTGAGTCAAACTTTGCACCTATTTCATGCTTACACCTAATAGGGATCCAGAAACTAGGGGATCCCATTCACCAAGGGTTTCAATGTGGTAGGAATTCTCAGAGTATGCATAAAGCATCACAAAATTTTGTGGCAGCTGCCACTTCCTTTTAGACTAGGGCTACTGGACTATATCATGGCTTATTAAGCTAATATATCTTTGCAGCATGGTTTAATAGAGTTTCAAGGACTGAAATCAGTGAATCAGCCATATTATCATTACCTCACACATCAGCCAATTATGGCACACTGTGGGTAGCATCAAGGTTGACCATTCAACTAAGGAAATGTGAGTACTTCTGTCTCATTCACATGATTTCCTAGGTCCCAGCTATGAGCAGAAAGAGCCAACTACTAGCTAAATACCATGTGTGAGATCCACGTGAACATGAAATCAAAGGGAGAAAGGCTACTTACCTTTAAAAATCTGTGATTCTTCAAGACGTTTCTGTGCATGTGGACCCCAAGACCCACCCTCCATCACTACAGCTAGATCATGCCATCTCTATCCTGCACAACAAAGGATCTGAGTAGCAACTGGTGCTATCCCACCCCTCATGCTTTTGGGAGTAGGGCGTGAGGTCTTTGGGGTGCATGTGAGGTCCCTCACACTGCCAGTGAATATATTCTCAGCTCCTCCAGAGAGAGTACAGGCACACTCTTAGTGAGATGCACATCTTGAAGAACCATTCGCTGCTATGTAAGCAACTGCCTTTCACATCCCAAACTGTTAGTACTAAGTGGTAATCCAACAAACAAATAAGCATTTAGAGTTTTGGTAGTTGTTCCCATCACAGAAACAGTTACAACTTTGTTTAAACAGAGGGGAAGCTACAATGGAAAAATCAGCATTCATTTAAACTCATGTATCCTAATGAGCTTAACATTTTGGCTAGTTGCGCAGTTTAGACATTTCAACAGTGGGGGGAGGGTTGGGGGAAAAACGTTCTCACAAATATAAAAATGAACAGATGTAGCTATTGGTGCTTCCAACGCCTACTGACAGAAAACATCTGTGTTGAACTTCCTGAATTTTTAAGATCTTGAGAACACTCCCACACAGTACTGAAAACCATTTTAAAGCAATTGGGCTGGCAGATCAGTTTTCAGTTTTATTACTGAATGTTCTAATACAAACAGGTGCTGGTTGTTGTCTTTGTAAAGGGTTTAAGCAGGCAAGCAGCAATTTTAAAGTGATCAGAAATCAAACCTCTGGCTCAACAATCTAACAGCTTCTTCACATTTGATATGGCTTGGGATTTAATAATGGAAATTAAAGCAATTGATCTTTCAAAGTCACTGTTCAGGGTTTTAATAAAATAGGGTTTCACTGTGTATTTTAGCAGATATTAAAGGATAGAATTTCACTCTGCACCATATATTCCTCTTGAGTATCTCTTGCTTTTAAAAATCCTTTCAAAACCCATGTTGAATGAACAGACCTTTTTCCAGTTCTGGAAACATACTTTTTTTGGACAAAAATGTATTCATTCATACATACACCTCTGATCAAAGTTCTCCTCTTCAGTGTATGGGAGTTGAATATGCATCTCCACGTTCATCTCACACTCAGCACCTTAATATTTGATTCTTTCAACAGGAAGATTTGGCAAAATATAAAACATTTTATTTTACAAATTAGTTCATGTTTTACCAAAAAAAGTTCAATGAAATGTTTTGATTAATCTATTAAGGGTGCCAAACTCACCCCTCCTTGCAGGTCAGATGCTGAATGCAAGGCTCCTCACAAACTGGATCCAGATGTGGCAGCAGTGGGGAAAGTAGCAGCACAGGGGATTAGTGTAACACAGCCATTGCTCACCCTCTGCTGCCAACACAGATCCCCAACAGGGTTCTGTACCCCAGATCTCAGTTGCAGGATCAACCCCCACTCCACCCTCCCCCTCCGCCGACAGCTCTGCAGCCCAGATTTGGCTCATGGGCCAGATGTTTGACACCCCAATCTAATCCAATGTTAACACACTATTCTAAAACAATAGCTCAGTGTTTAATTAATGTCCTTTATAACATGCGTTTCACACTTATTCTGAGGACATTTGCTGTGTATGTTTAAATTCTGATTCAAAGTAGATATTTGGTTTTAGCTATTTATTTGATAAAGACTAAATATTTAGGCTTAACACAAAGTCATAATGTTTAGATAGCAAGAGCGGTAAGTTATGTCTAGCTTCAGAGTTAAGTAGGAGTGGATTTTCCACTAGGAGTCTGGACTCCCAGTTGTATGACTGCCAGATTCTGGTCTCAAAGTTTAATTAATGTGAAACTGAGTGAAACTGACAGCACTTCCTTTCCCATTCTCATCCTTCCTCATGTGTCTAAACTGGAGGCTATGACAGAAGCAGGGTCAGCCACATATACAGGCCTTGCCCTAGAAGATTTTCTCCAAGGGCCAGTAGTCCTATGTAAAGTCTCTGAATGCTGCTTTGAATGTAGCAGAAGCCACAATCTGCCCTTGAAATGTTACCAGGTGTATTTCTGATAGAGCCAATAGACACTGGTGTAAGCTGAAAGCTGGAAGTGTGGTAATTTAGATGACTCATTGTACTCTAAGCAGAAAAAAAAACACTTTAGTGGTCATGACATTTTTCACCCAATGTACTTATGCTGAAACATTCCTTAACTTCTAAAAAAAAAGTTATACTCTTTTGTATTACAAAGAGATATGTGTTTGGTACTAAATGACTATTTGGTTTAGTAATCCAATGCATGTTACTTTTAACTGTCTTTCTTAATTTTAACACAGTGCATGTGTTTTATATAATCTATTCATCCGTGACTGGATCTTAAATCTTAATCTTAAATACTGTGATCAACAATCCCAGAGCTTGGTTAGTTAAAGTCAAAACATTATCTCTTTGAACTCATTAAGAGGACTGCCATATACTTCAATAAGACTGACCCTCCAGAGCCAGCTGGCAATTTGAAACCTAAGCTTGACCCTCTCATAAAAATGACATGGTAAAAACTTAGCATGGAAACGAGCATGAAGCTGTGTCAAGACTTGCCTTTTTCTGCAGCTTCTCTGCAAGAGGATATTGTGAGGACAACTCTCCAAAACACCCTAGAATATATTCTATGAAATAATTTTAATATGTCCTTGACATAAAAAAAAATTAAACTGAGTTCTCAAAATGTATTTGAATGTTCCTCTACCAATGCTTCATCCTCCAAAGCAACACAACAACTTTCTGAAGCATCAAACAGTGTGGGGAAACAGCTCACAAATTAGATCAAACCATGGGAACAGACAAGAGTGCAAAGTTACTTAGTTTACTTCCTACCAAAAAGGACTGTGGCTTTCAGCATTTTGATTGAGAGGGTTCTATAATAGAAATTTTATGAAGATTTAATGTTTATTTTTCCTTATTCAGGAGGAAAACAAACATTCTGCAAGCTGAATCACTGCTCTGGAATTAAAGTTAATGTCATTTAGTCTCCGCCATCCTGGGAGTAAATGTCTTATGTCTGGACAATACAGTTGAATAAGCACCAAATTATTACCATGCCACTAGACTGAACTAAATTAGTTTTGGTTATTTTTAACTTGAGTTGAATTCTATATTTATTTTCTTTATTTTTCAGTGTTAACAAAGAGATAAGAGGAAATTTGAGCTCCAAAACTGAGCCGAAATAAACTTCTGTATCAGATATGAATTTCATAACAGAGATAGATGCCTTTGTCAAATCTTTTTAGCTCTCTGTGTTTTTCAGTGCTGCACCATTTTTTATTATAAAATGCTACATGGTTCAAGGTAAAAAAATGCATCTTTTCTATAATCAAATATAAAAGTGAGATCCTTTCCCACCAACACTACATGATGACAATACTTGATTCCAGTGCTGCAGTAGAACCTACTATCTCCTAAGATAAGAAAAGGTGTGCCCGCATTTTTTTCTGCAGGCACTTGACATTAAGTTTAAAACCAACTTCCCAGTGGAGGAATATACAAATAAGGATTTTTCTTGTCCTAATGGGATGAAGATTGTGCCATGGTACAGAGTTGCCCCCATTGATTTCTGGAGTTTAAAAGCCCCTTTCATTTTATAAAAATAGTCTTTAGCCTTTTTAGTGTGAGAGATCTCTCTATGGCTGCTGGAGGATAATAAGGCAATCATGCCATCTGAATGTGAGGGATTTTATGCCCTGTCCCCAAAATTGTGCAACCTCCCTTGCCAGACGTTTGTGGCAGGTCCCGCAATTTTTGGGATAGGGCATAAAATTCCCCAAACCCCAACCATGTAATTGTAAGTTGCCAGCACCGGGGGGAGCCTTGCAACCCATGCAGGTGCTATAGGGCAGAGCAGTTTGAAGTTGCATGTGTGCGGAGCTCCCTGCTCCCAGATGCTGCTTCCACATGAGGGGGTTATGGGAACGCTCCCCAAGTTCTGAGCCCAGGTGCCTGGGTCACTGTAAAGAAAGCTGCAGCCATGCTTTTTAAACTCCCCAAGTACTTGACCCAGATGCCAGGGAAAGGCTCTGCAGACTCTGGTTCCCAACATATCTAGGCTTTAAAGAGCATACCTGCTTCAAACCATCTCTACATGTTACAGGTATTGTGCAGTTAACTGGTTAATTGTGTGCAGTTAACTGGCAATAAGTTGCGATGGGATCTAATGCACAATCTCACAATCACACCTCCCATTGTACTTTTACCTGCATGTGCAGAGGGGTCCTCAGAAATCCAAATGCTCTTTAAAGCCTCCTGGGCCCCAGGAACTAGAGCCTAAGGAGCTTCTGCACATAAAGCTTGGAAAGCATGACACTAAGGACTCACAGTGCAGGGCATGGGTGTGAAGTACTTCCTGCAGCTGGGGAGTGGAAAGTTCTGTGCTCCTCAGCTATCACCTCCATAGGTGCAGTGAACCCAAGACTGAGCCCTGATGTTGGGCTCATAACACTCCCCCGTCTGCCCCTGGGGATCAACACTGGGTGCAAGATTCAGGACCTGGGGCCCCCAGCCTGATCCCACTGATCAACAGGGATCCTGGTTTTCTCTAATCCCCCCCGCCCCCCGTTTTCAGATTTAAAAAGTGACCCAAAACCACATTTTTCTACAATCAAAATGAAACACCACTATATATATATATGTATACATTTTGCTACAATTAAAATGGACCACTATATATATACATTTTTCTACAATTAAAATTATATATATAGTGGTGTTTCATTTTAATTGTAGAAAAATGTGGATTTTGGGTTACTTTTTAAATCCGAAAATTGGGTTGCTTTTTTTTTTTATTAGAGAAAACCAGGATCCCTGTTTGATCAGTGGGATCAGGCTGGGGGCAGCCCCAGGTCCTGAATCTTGCACCCACTGGTGATATATATATAGCTATACATATAGTGGTGTGGTGTTTCATTTTAATCATGGAGAAATGTGGATTTTGCATTACTTTTTTTAAATGTAGGGCTTTTTTTTATCAGAGAAAACCCTGCTGATCAGGTAGCGGCCAGCTGTGTCCTGAACCCTGGGGCTGTCCCATACCAGACCCCTTTGCTCAACTGAGTATTGGAGTCTGTCATGGTTCATCTCCAAGATGCCACATGTGTTCATTTTAAGGTGTAATGTAAATGAGCCACAAAGGTGTTATACATTATATGTCAGATATCTTTGTGGCTTGTTTGCTACATTAGCATGCCATAAATTGGCTTTACCAAGTGGCAGGTGCAATTAACATCTTAACCATGTTGTAAATCTAACGTGTGCCATGGGCGATTATGTGTGATATGAATATAACCTGTGCAGTGCTATTCCATGATAGTACAATGCTGTTGATTTTTATACTCCTGATTATTTTAACAGAAACATCCTGCTTCTCTTGCATTGGGCTTTAGCATCACCATGTTTTTTTCCCCAATCTAATTCCTTACCAAGGCTGTCCCAGAGTTTGAAATTAGTCTTGAGTATTCCACAAATGTGCACCTGTGTTGTTTAAGTTCATTGACCAGAGCAGTAATGGTGACTGCCATCTAGTGATGATTTTCTGAATTTTCTTACATGAAAATAATACTGGAAATCAAAGTTTAACATTTTGTAAGTTTATTATGATGAGATAAATAAAAGTGATGTCATTACAATGTTTAGAGTTCTTTAGGGTTTTAGATGACCAGCGCTCACAGTTGAGTGGAATTTGCCATGCGTCCTTAAACTGGCTACCTTGCAGTGGAGTTTTACTTATATGGGACTGGTTGACATATTTCTGATAGTTGGCCTGAAAAATGCCTTTGTTTAAATCTTGCAATAGCTTAAATCAAATTTAAGTAATCTAACAACGGAGCTAGGTATATATTTTTTTTTTCTAGATGGGACTTTTTTGTGACTGGAAGTTGCTTTTTTTTGGTTGGTTGGTTTTTATTTTACAAAACAGCTCATTCATTCCTCTTTGCAATATCAGTTCCTATAAGGAGAAATAAAGCTGAATTACCAAAGTAAAATATCATGCCCTTCTGAGCCCCAAGTATAGCAAGGTAATGCCCTCCCTCTAGGTCACTGGAACTAGGGTAATAGAACCTCACTAGGTAATTGTGCATGGTCCCGACTTAGTACCTGCTTAAAGGCAATTACTGTATGTGCTTCCTAAATTGGTCCCTACATGTGCAGGGGCTTACTATATTCTCAATAATCACTGAAAGCATAAAAATGGAAAAATAAGTCTGTCAGGGAAACGCATAAAGGGGTTGTGATGCAGAAAATATAAGCAAAATAATTCCTAGGCTGAGAATGACAAAGGGGTTTGGGTCAGTCTTTTTGTACAGATGAGGACTAGATGCCTTTCAGCGATTTTTGTGGTAGAGTTCAGAGATACCCAGATTAGCTTTAAGCAAGATCTTTCTGCTACTGATATCAATCTAACGATGCAGTCCACATGCCAGCATCACTATAGCACTCCTCATAAGGGCTCCTTCAGTAAGGATGAACACCAAATCACAAGTTTCTGCCAGCCTTGCCTCATTATACAACACCAGGATTCTTGAGGTAAAAATCTATACCTTCTGTGGCTCAAACACATGGATTTCAGCTGGCTAGAAAGTTGTTTCTAGCTTCTCTTTCTGGAGACTAATCCAAATGTCCCTACATTTCTAACCTTGTTTCCTGCATCAGTGCTGTTTTTGGCAAAGTTAATACAAAATAGGACTTATTTGTGATGCCATTCATCCTGATTGCACTGACTGGGATATTTTTTCTGAATTAATCCACTTCACCACTTCTCAAGCTTCCAAGGCTAGAAAATACATGGCCCATTGAAATGGATGTGTCCAGCACAACTGATCCACTTCATTGGGCAAAATACACATCACCCATTGGCCCACCTGGTCATGCTGTGAGAGGACAGGTGACATGATGTCCTGGGGCTTGATGCACCTTGTTCTAAGAACCCCACACAGGACAGCTGTTCAAACCCTGAGAGTACGTGCCCAGCTTTCTCTCTTACTGACACACCCCGGCATCTCCAGGGTACATCTCAGTGAGTTGGGAAACCACGACTTTTCCCATTTACTGGAACTGCATCTCAGTAGGCAGGGAAACACCATCTTTTCCCACTTACTAAGACATACCTTAGAGATCATGGGGCTGTTTCTTAGTAAGTGCGGAAACTTCAACTTTCCCTGCTTACTGAAACATGCCCTGGAGATCCCAGTGGCAACACCTTGGTAAGTGAGGGAAGCCAGGCAGGCCCTCTCGGGTTTGAAGGGCCTGATCCTATGTGGGAATTCCCAGGGTGCAAGGGATCAGGCTGCTCAAGCCCCCAGAACACCTGCCTGGGGTGGCTGAAGAGCAGGGATAGCTCCAGGCTGCTGCTGCTCTCCCATTATAAACTAAACACATCTACTGCTAAATAGCAGCACAAATGGGTACTACCTTCATCCATACCACCTTCAGCCAGGGGTACAGCTGTCTGTTTGCATGGCCTTTGTGTTGGCACAAAGGCAATGAAAAGCAACTTCTGTTTCTACCCTTAATATTTTGATGACTGCTTTACACCCATTTATTGAGAGTTGCTTTCTGTCGTTTGGGCAGCTGTCTCCCTTTCATGGTGAACCAGCTGTCAAGTCTTTGCTGGCTTTATATCTTTGGCCCCACTACCATTTCCTTCTTCTTTATAGCCTTATAATTACTCTGCAAAATTCTTGCCCCCCATAACATTTACAAGTCCCATTTGACTACTGTGCTAGCAAGGCTTAGGTCTCCAGTAGGCACCAAAGGAATGGTGAGAAGGACATTTCCTAAAGCAAAGATCACAGAATTGAACTTTTCTTTACCAGAACTGAAACTTTTCTAAGTTGAGGGCGTTAATCTAATCTCTTGTCTCCCAACCTGTGATGTAGAATCATTTTGTTTTAAGGGAGAGTGAATGATCAGTTTCAGTACACCAGCTTCAATCTAGGAAGTGTTATCAAAAACAGTTCCAGTTAGTAATGGATGGAGATTATTCTGTTATGGTGAAGCTATGAAAACTCCTCTAGTTCTATATGATTACCATTCCTTGACAGGCTAGTCGCCCCATTTGCCTCACACACACATTTGCTTGTTTCTTTCACCCCTTTATGAAGTCTTGTCTGTAAAACAGAGGATATTATACTAACTACCATATATCTTGGTACATTCATTGACATAATGTGTCCTTAACCTGGTTGACATTTAGGCACTACAGCAATCTAAATGTTTATTGTTAATAATAATAATTGTCCAATGCTGTGTTTTATTTTTTAATTTTCTAAGTTTAGCAGTAGAAAAATAGAAGTTCCACAGTGTGAGAGGTCTGAGGTCCTAAAATAACTGAAATAAAAAAAAATGTCTAAAGCATATGGACATGCCAAAGAACTTCCTTTTAGGATCTTTTTAACCTGCTGTCTTAATTTCAGAATGCAGTTATCAGTAAATTAAATCACACCACTCATAGCACATTCTTTCACTTACTTCATTGAACAGGCACTGATTTGGGACAGAAATTGCAAACATTTTCTGGGGAGAATTCTGCCAGGCTTCCTAAAATTCCTGACCTTTGCTCCAGCCTCTAAATAGATTATGCACATGCCTGTGTTGGACCCATGAATTGTGTGAGACTTTTTCCCAGCTCTTTTAAGTTATGGGAAGAACATGAGGAATTGCCTACTTAAAAGTGTATCCTGCCATCAATAAAAGCATAAGTCATCTGGATAGTTATGGAAGTCTTGTGTAAGAACTGATGGGGAAGTAAACCCCATTGTTAATCTTCCGGGATTGCTATTTTCCTAGTTTCCTTGCATACCCTTCTCAAAAATGATTATCAAGTGATATGCCTACATACTATTCTGTGAATCTACACATGATGAGAAGTTGGTGAGCAATTCACCTCAACCATGTTCTAAATCTCTATACTAAACAAAGTGGTAGACAATTATAAACATGCATCACACCAGTAAGTCAAGTTACCAATTCTTTAATTATTGAAATTACATCCAAAAAACTATCTTAAAACCTGCTCAGGTAATAATATCATTGTTAAGTATGCAGAGACATTTAGTCTTTACTTCAAGCCTTCGAGAGAGAGATCATTCTTCATTTCATTGATATTTCTTCAGTAGTCATTCTCCTTCACCTTTACATATGACCATAAATTTTTAACCCCACGGATTATTAATCACTTAAGAAAGTAGCCATAGAAATCGTGATTTATGTGTCTCTTGATATCTTTAAATCAAAACTGGCTGACGTTCTGGAAGATATACTTTACAAACATAATAAGGCTCAATACAAGAGGAACTGGATGAAATGATGACTTGTGTTACACAGGAAGTCAGGTTAGATCATCTAATAGTTTGTTCTCATAAAATGTGTGAATCTATGGGTCTATCACTCACAAGTAAAGAAATACTAGTATTCAGGTTGTCTGTGTAACTGGCCCTTTTGTATATACTATATGTATGATGCTATGGTCTTTAGTTCCATGTTCACAAACTGATAGTGTTGAGGTAATGTAGTCCAGCCTTGATGGTCCACAAGATAGCTCAGGGGCAAGAATACTTGTGGGTGATATATTATTGGACCAGCTTTTTGGTTTTGATCACCAACAGTTTTTTTCACAAGATATCTTCTTTATTGAGCTCATGGGATGTATAGTAAGCCTGTGCAAAACAGCAAGTATTCACTTCGGATTTGGAGGGACAGTGATTCAGTTCAGTGATTTGAATCACTGTCCCAATTAGATTGCATTTCCCATTGAATAATTTACTTTTGATGTCTGCCTGGGACTCTTGGGTTTGTCTGAGAGTCACAAAGTCACAACTCTGTGCAGACATACTGGAACTAGCTCTGCATCTTGCTAGGATCACCTGACCGCAGTTGTCTTTCCTGCTTGGTGTGGGGGAGGCTGGACCTGATGATCTTCCAAGGTTGCTTCCAGCCTTACAGTCTATGACTCTATGATTCGGCCGATTCAGATTCAAAGATTCAGTGCCAATTAGGAGATAGACTATAATGGGTAATCACTAAAATACATGTAACTTCATCATTTTTTTGCAGATTTGAATGAAAACAGCAGGGATGATAGCCCTTTCTGAGGAAATGAAGCCTGCCAAGTTTCAAGGAGAAAGGGGCAGGGGTTTCTGTGGAAGTGCACCTCAAACTGTTGAAAGTAAAACTTGTATCACTTGTGTGTGTTAAGGCAGAGCGGGATGAAAACAGCAGGGATGGTAGCCCCTCGTGCAGGCATGATGCCTTGCTGCAAGCCTTCAGAATCTCTGAATCTCTCCAAATCGATTCAGAGGCATCCAGTTTCATTCGGACCTTTTTAATGGGTCTCCCAATTCAATTTGGAGTCAGAGATTCAGCTGCCATATCAAGCCGAATCTCCTCTAAATCAAATCAGCTACCGAAGCTTCACACAGCCTTAATGTATAGTACTTTGAGGATAAATTAGGGTTGTATAGGGAAACCCTGAAAATTTCAGAGACATAGAAACCCTGATAATTTCAAGTCCTGGCTTGAAAACACGGAGGTGCTCCATCGTAAGAAAATAGTTGTAAAGATTTTTTCAATGTGGGCCAAACAATGTTTTTAATCCCAATTTCTTTCTTGGAAACAGCAAAAATGTTTCAGTTGAATATTGCTGGTAAAATTCAGGTTGAAAAAGATACCTAGCAAGAAAAATTTCAGTCTGGCCAGTTAAAGTCTGACAAAGTCACAAGCAATCGAAAATAGAGGATTGGAATGAAAAATATTAGGCAACTGTACCAATAGGCAGCCCTATCAACTCCATGTGTAATAAAGCCTTAGTAGGACTGGTCAAGGATAAAGAGATTCTACTGTAAGTTGGGCTTGGCAGTCAGGATGCGTGAGAGGAACAGTGGGAGTACAATTTAACTTTGATTAAACCAAACTTGATGAAAGATCAAACTGAAAGGCCAAAAATATGTCAGAGCCTGAAGTCTGAAGACTAGATATGTATCAAAGGAAGTTTAACTTAAGCACGACATGAAAACTGAGTGAATGAAAATGAGTTACAGTGTCTAAAACAGTTATTCATAATTTCTCAACTCTTTAAATTATGACAAGCCAGCTCTTTATTTGACTAAATCTTTCAAATGTTTTATTTTCATGATGCCAGTTAATGTTCCTTAATAACCTTTGTGAAAACACCTAGTGTTTTTAGTCCAGTTCCTACTGAACAGGAGAAATATCTTTGTTGACGGTAGAAAAGATCTATAACAAGGGAAAGTAGAGAAAGGGCTGATGCAGTACACCCTGATATGCAAAGGAATAGGCAGACACCAATATGATATTACAACAGTGCTATTTTCTTAGAGCTTCATGATAAGCTCTTGGTTTTTGACAGGGATATTTATAACATTGTTGCACATAATTTATGGAAGTTAACTCGAAGAAATTACCAAAAGGTAGCAAGGAGGTGTTGGGGAAAGTCACATGCAGGAGCATGGCCCTGCCATGTTTCAGTTTTTATATAGTCCACAGGAACTTGTGGAAGGACACAGGCACATTGCAGGTGGAGCATTATTGGCCATCCTAATAGAAGGTAGCGCTTGTGACTTAGGAGTTGCTGCCCACCAACATAGCCTGGCATAATCCTGTTCACTCTATCTCTGTTCATAGTTCCACAAGCTGATCTGGCTTTCATTCATTTCAGTGCATGCATAAAACCTTATTTTTATTGCATAAAAGCTTTCTCTCTCATGCTGGAGTATTTTAAAAACATGTTCTAAAGTCCCTCAACATTTAATTTGAAACCTAAGCTAGCTCAGGCAATGAATTAACACAGATTGTGGATTGGAACTTTGAATTACTTGTTTGTTGTGTGGCTTTTTCTAATATATGACATGCAAGTGTTTTAAGATAATATTTGAAGCTCTGTGTAAAGTGATTTTGGAAAGGACAGATTAGCATGAAATAGTGAATAATGTTATATTATTCAGAATAGTAGTTATTAATTTTAAATCAATAGCTAAGATAGTTTAATAGGAACTGGTGTGAGGTTGGTCTACATGCTTTAGAAACAGAAGATCATGGGGTTTGTGTACTTCTACAGTAATACTGCTGTAGAAATTTCAGGCTGTACCACCTGTCTTGCATTCTCTATACCCCACCTTTATGCTACAGCAGCATATGAGGGAGAGAGTTCTAGCTGAGGATATGGCTTCTCCTCCCTGGGCCCCATTCCTGAGCTCACCGCCCTCTGCAGAATGGTGGGGGGGATAGGTGGGAGTAAGCAAAAGAATTATTGATCTGTCACTTGCTCAGATTTTTTTTTTTGCATTTTTTCTGGGATCAAACCTTCCATTTTTCCACCTGTAAGTTGGTGTTTATTTGAATAATGTGTGTTCCTTTTAAATACACTAGCACAAAGGAAATACTTGCTTCCTTTTGTTAAATCACCCCAGCTTTGCCTCACCCATAATGCAAGTGAACTGTAAATGGCAGGATGCTGCAGAATATTTGTGTCCAGTCATAAACACAACATGGTGCCTGTCTCACTATGACATCTTAAGTACTTAAATCCCTGTGTTTTGGCACAGGAATCAGTTCTCTCAAATTAATAACCAAATGGTATATCATGTATAGGAGACTAGTCCCAAAGGTGTAACAAGTAATGCAGTCTTTACACCATTGCATTCCTGGTGCAATGGTGTAAAGACTGCAATGTAAAAACTACACTGAATTTTGTGTGTGGTTTCATTATGTATGAACTACAGTGAAATAGCACAGCAGACTTCCTGCAGACATCAAGTCACACTGGGTGCATTTACACATGCACTTTACTGCAAAGTTGACTAATTAGCTCCATAATAAAGCATCACTGTCTGAATGTATGCCCATATTATGGCTCAGTAAATTAATAAACTCTGCTGTAGGCTATCACTGTCCAAGTACTATCTTACAACAGAATAATTTATGCTGCCTCAACACATATGTAGACTGTGACCAGCGCTGACTGGGGCACAAAGATGCTACATAATGGGGTCTGCCTGCCAGCTAGGCCCACACTGTAACACCCTCATGCTCCAGCCAGCCTCAATGCTGTCACCCAGAGTCCAGGGCTGCTCTGTCCCAGTTTGAATTGCTGCAGTCCCAGGTGCATGTGAAGACACTGCACCTAAAAAGTAGCTGACTCTGGAGTGAACTGTGCCAGTGTTTATTCAGGTGCACTAATTACACATGTAGATGCACCCACTCAGGGTTTTGGGCCAGTAGTAAAAAATCCAATAGCTTATCCTCAAAAGGAATACTGGAAATCCTAGAATTAATTGTTTGTTGACTTATCATTTTTTTGCCACAGGTATATTCCATATTGGTTGGAGTGGAGGGGTTGTTGTTTTGCTTTTTGTTTCATTCTATAAAACGCTGAATTATCTTGTAAAAAAGAGGGCTGTTGTAGAGTGGTGAGCTGGGGGATATATGAGTAGTCTACATTTTAATGCAGCTTGCATATATACTAGTTGTACAGATAGCAGTATTGTTTCTACTTGGTTTTGCAGTGATGCAATTTCAGAATTTATTATGAAAATCTAAATACATTTCTTAAAGAACAAATCAGTTACAATCTGCATAATCAGGATGTCTTACTGGATGGCTCCTCACCCTGATTAAGGGAATTTTCCATATGGGAAACTATGATGATGCTGATGATGATTATTTACTATTTAAATGTTATTATTGTGCTTACTGTGATGATCACTAAACAATACATATGGAAACTGTAAATCATATTTATAGTTTTTTAATGCTTTATTTGACTAATGAAAGCTTAAGCCATAGACTAAAGTCTTGAAATGGTCTAGTTCTCTGATTAGCCTTGTCATACTGTCAGCCCAAGGAGAACTGATTTTAAATATGCCATGAGGTGCCCTGAAGGGGTTTTTTCAAGCACAAGAGAGCCTCAAAGCAACTCCTTGACCTATGCGAATGCCATTCTTTAATTGAGTACCCATTCTTCTATGAATCTTTTCTACTTATATCCAAGTACCTTGATTCATTACCACAGATGGTTTGCAGAAACATCCCAGTTAAATAGATAACACAGTTAAATACATCTCATTTAATTGGATTGTACTGTGACTGCCTTAGATAGATGAGTGCTGCTCATCAGAAACTGGCTTTGCTTATTCCACAGATAACCTCTCTTTTAGAGAGTAGTGAATATTCTAAGATAAAGATCATTTTGTTTTCTTAGTCTTATTTTCATGTATTGATTTTGTCTTGTACATTACCGCAACAGTTGTGTAGGTTGTATGTGTTGTTCTCAAAGATCTTCTTCAAAGTCCCCAGCTTGCCAAAGTTAAAAGAGTTGTCTTGGTTTTTTTTCTTTTTATCTACAGAGAGGTTATCTGTTGCAAGGGATCCATATCATCAGTCACTGCATATTACAATCATTCCTGAAGAAATCCTTTTTACTTTTTTATTTTGTCAGGGCCAACCAGGACCACTTGGACCACAGGGATTCCCTGGACCACCAGGATTAATAGGTATACCAGGTTTAGAAGGTCCCAAAGGTCATAAAGGTGAAAGAGGGCAACCAGGAATAACTGGACCAAAAGGAGACCAGGTAATTTCAAATATTCTGTATGTCCCATTGTACTCCTGAAGAACAAAGTAGCAGGATAATGCTTTATTTTAATTGCATTTTTTTTCAGGGCTTAAGAGGAGTTACTGGCTTTCCTGGAGCAGACGGTGTTCCTGTAAGTAGTCTGATATTTCATACCTTAGAAAGCAAAAGAGTACTAAGAATTGCATGTCACTAACTGTAAACATTTCAGACTGGAATGGAATTACTCTCCTTTAATTAAAGTTCACGTGCCAAATTCCACCCTCAGTTACATGCACACAGCCCATGCAAGTCAACAAGACTTGCTCAAGCGAATGCAGTTGCAGACACGTAACTAGGAACAGAATTTTGCCCCTTCCACTGTCATCACAGATCATTAAGTTTCAATTTCTATCTCATAAATTCAAGAATTTGCTTTGAGAGGAGCGAACCCTTAGTCTGTTCATGAAGGTTGCTGAGCTAATCATGCCTCACTGAATAAGAGGGTATGGACAGGCATAACATTTATAGTATTTCAAATTATGTCAGGGTTTAAAATTTTAAATAAATGGAGTGTTTCAGCTGTGGACAGACAGGTAGCACCCTTGTCATCCCTCCCAGATGGAGCGCTTCAAAAATTACTGCAGCTGCATGCAACTGTGTCTGGTGCCTAACAGGGTTGCAGCAGCCTGCAGCTCTGCTTATGCCCACCAACCACAAAGTTGCTTGGTTCAGTCGTGGTGGGGGAAGGGAGCAAGAGGGGCATAGCTCTCCTAGTTCTGCAGCTTTCTGGCTCTAGCAGCAACTTGAGCACCCAGAGTAGTGGGACCCCCTGTGCACTCCCCCACAGACCCAGAAGTGGACCAGAAATGCTTCTGGTCTACTTCCGGGTCTGCTGCCAAGTGTGCTGGGGACCCCCCTGCCATGCTCCTGTGGGATGCTCCATCTGCCCCATCATCTCAGCATTCACGAGCCACCTGGTACCTTGAGGTATGTAGAAAAAACATTTAAAAAGCTGTGTCTATGGCTGAATCATCAAATCTTTCCGAATCTCTCCAAATCGATTTGGAGGGTTCTGAATCAATTCAGAGAGGTTAAAGGATCTCCTGATTTGATTTGGATTTGGAGGTTCAGCCACCAAATTGAGCCGAATATCCACCAAATCAAATCAAAAACCAAAGCTTTGAAAGCCCTAATATGTACCATACAATGGAACAAAATAGCATAAATCAGTGGCTGCTTCTTCAAGGTATATTGCTGTCACACAATAGACCATTTTGTCTTACCTATTCTTCTGTACAGTAGTCCTTTGGAACCTTTCAAGAGCGCCTGACACTTTTTAATGGCACAGTTAGATCTAATCTCCTCATTCATTTAATGGCACAATTAGGTCTAATCTCTAGTCCCAACAGTCCCACCTCCTGCTATGCCACATGTGCATGGAATCAGGGAGTAGATCCCAGTCATGTCACTACTATTTGCAAGTGCAGGATCATAATCACTGGAAGCTGAAGGAGTTCAAGGGCTTGCACGTCCTGCCTAGCTGACAGTAAGCTTATTTTCAACTGCTCCACTGGATCCTGCTGGGGACTCAAACCAGCTCCAGTACAGTCTGGGGCTAGGCTGATAATAAGCTGCTTGTTGACCCCAGTTGGGACAGCTCTGAGTCTGGTTCAAGACCAGGACTGTCCTGGCTGAGCTGACAGTTAGCTGATTGTCAAACCTCCACATCCTGCAACTCTGGCTGGCCTGCTGAGTGCAGAGAATTAGCGACTCCTGGTGGGAGATGCCGAAGTGTTTACCTTCTTCCCAGGGATTTTAAATCCCACAGAAAGCTTCTGATCCCTCACACCTGACTGCCTGGCCAGAGCTGCCGTGCATGGAGTTTAAAGTCCCTGGGATGGAAGCTATGGTGCAGGGCATAAGCAGCTGAGGGGCTTGGCATTTTCCACAAACCAGATGCTGCTTTCACAGGTGCCCCAGGAATGTAAAACAGCAGATGTGCAGCTGCAAATCCCAGCTGCACTCACTTTTTAAAGGCCCAGAGCATAGTGAGCTCAAGATCAGGGAGATGCTCACATGGCAGGTATTGGATGGTGGCATTGAACCCAGGACTAAATACTGGTCCCAGCCTGATTCCACTAACTGAGATGGGAATCTCTGTGTCTCAGACCCTGGGGCTGCCCCATGCCAAATCCTTACGCTCTGCTGAGCATTGGGATCTGTTGTGATTTAGTCTCAACATGCCGCATGTTCAATTTAAGGTGTGGTACAAGCAAGCCACAAAGATGTTACACATTATATGCAGAATATCTTTGTGACTCATTCGCTATATTATCTCACCATAAATTGGCTCTAACTAATGGCCACATTACTACTTAAGGAACAATTAATACCTTGGCTGTGTCTTGAATGTAATGTGTCTCGCACCCAAAAAGCATGTCTAAGCCATTTGAAACATTTCAAATGTTATGTCCAACCACACCCAGAGTATTTTGGTCCATGCACGAAGCATCTCCTCAGGAGCCAGATGATGAGGACAAAATCGGATCCTTAAATTATTACCTGTATTTAAAGCACCTTCAAAATGTAAGTCAGCTAAGAGCACTTATTGTTATTATGTGTTGAGTTTGTCAGTCTGTATGAGCTGCACAACCTTGATACTTTCCCTAGGAACTGGAATTCTGCAGAAATGTAAGCAAATGATCAAGGTTCATGAAACAACCCTATCAAAATGTTCTAAAAACAAAATCATAGTTTGGAGTGTAGGCGTAAAGAGGGTAAAAGTTTAAGATGCAGTAAAGGATATTTTCCCTAGTTTACACTCCTTTTCATCTCATGGCATACAATAATAAACAAATAAACGCGAGGCCCAGAAATCCCTGGGCAAATTTCCCAGGACTAGACTTCCTTTGCAGTGCTCTCTGACACTAGGGCCTTTCTCAGCCACCCACACATGCACATCCACTCCTCTCTCACCCTTTTTGCTTCCAGAAATGTTCCATATCTGTTCAAGGCATTGTCTTTCACCTTCTCCCTCCCTCTCTCTTTCCTTTTCCTGATAGCCAAAGCTGAAGAGCCCCCTTTCCACTGTGATTAAAACCTATGTATTCAAAGGTCCAGATTGTCTTACCAGTTATTCTGACACATAAACTGTATTGACTTCACTGAGGTTTGCATGCACACAGCTGATGTCTGTGTGAGGAGAGAGAGAGATGTTTTGGCTTCAAGACTGTGGGTCTGTCATAGGACAGCTGCCTGCAGCGGGTGTAGGGATATGCACGTTGGTTCTGTGTAGAGATGTGTGACCCCATTCGGCTCTCAATGCCTGAGAAAGTCTCCATGAAGCTCCATGCTAAACAGCTAGACCACTCTTAGTATCTAGCTTGTTGAGAGCTATCTGGGATATCTCTACACTGCACTCCATTCTGTGGCATAGGCATAACATCAAATAATTCAGTTTCTTTTCCAACTTGTGTTCTGCTTCCTTGGCTGCTTCCCAGTTAGCTGCCTCCAGTCAGGCAGCAATGGTGACTGTGAGGAAGCAGTGGCTGAATGCAAGCGTATGAGGCTGGAGGCTAAGATGTAGGCTGTTGAGGGTGAGAGAACCTGGTGCTTGTTGGAGGCTGGCAAGTGCCAGCATAGCTGGGCTGTTTTCTTTCTACTCACACACGGGAAGGTTAGAGAGCAGTATGGTTCCTGCTAATGAAAAAAGGAGCAGAGAGATGGTTTCTGATAATACTTGGCTCCCATTTCTCTGATCCATCCTGCCTAGAATTAAAAAAAAAATGCTCAAAGCAAGCACACAGCTTCCCTGATTGTCTTCCAGTGCCAATTGGGAGTAGGTACAGGTGATATCGAGCCACTTTAAGGGAGAACTGAATCAGGACTAGGTGTTCCCTCCTTTCTGCCCTACCCAGAAGCTCATAATGTGGTCCTGCCATTGTGCCAGCCACTCCTTTGTACTGAGCTGCTGCTTTCTCTTTCAATGTGTGTGTGCCATAGCTGTATCATGACACCAAGCCTTGCTCTGGAAGCATTACTAACATTTTTTCCTAACTTGGAAGTTGTTCAAAGCCAACAAGAAACTTTTATTCCTACTTTTATGCTGCCAAATGCTGAAAGCAGTGTACCCTCAATAGTCCCAGTCCCTGATCACTCCCTGTATAAGAGCCCTTGGCTAGTTTTGCTCTCTGTTTAACAGAGAGAGCATTGAACAGAGCTTTCTTACCCTTTCCAAAAGGTCCTTTGCTACTGATTTTTTTCATGCTGTCTGGGGCATCTGGTTCAAACTGCAGCTATATTAAAAGCACTGTCTGTTTCTTTCTTTGAAAATTCTAGTTTCCCATGGATCTAAGCCTTGGGCTTATTGTGAGAATGTTTAAAAACTGTGTGAATGCTGGAAAATGAAAAGTAGAAGCAGATGGATGGATAAACGCATTTTTTATTCTCCACAGGGTCATCCAGGCCAGCCAGGGTCAAGAGGAAAACCAGGTCATGATGGCTGCAATGGTACAACAGGTGACCCTGGTGAACAGGGAATCCAGGGCCCCCCGGGTCAATTTGGTTTCACTGTAAGTAAATAAGAGTAAGTAAATGGATGTCCTTTGATGCATACTTTTATTTAATCTATGTGTAATAGCTGCAGAACTTTAAATCTCTCTACTCTCTCTGTCTCTATCTCACACTTGAACTGTTTTTTTAATGAGATTTAGCAGTGGTGTTAGTTGCCTCTATGGAAGCCCTCTGTTTATCTGCACAACGCTCCATTGACTGAGGGTGACCTAGTACAGCAGCAGTAGTGGATCCTGTTGTTCTTCTAAAATAATGTGGCTGTCACCAAGGTGTGAAAGGGCTACTTCAATACTCCCCACTGCTGCATAAGTTTTACATAATGAGTTTGTGTAAGGGAAACACTGGTGGGGCTCTAGACCTCATTTTTCTTTTCTTTTTTTTTTTTTTGCCAATTATTATTGTCCCAACTGTGCCATAGTGGCAATGCCTTCTTGGTTTGCACGGTTTTGCTGTGCTGAGTTGGACTTTGGATCTCATGGTTTAACCAGTACACATAAACAACACTGAGAAACTGCAGCCATTTTTCTAGGGTATAAGAGGGTCTTGCTGACCCCTGCACCATAATTCCCAATTAATGGAATGTTTCTTCTTCTGGCTGCTGTATAATTCACTCATGTAATCTTGACAATTTTCATTTTTGACCATATGACATGAATTCCCACTCATTGACAGCCGCCATTCATACAGTAGGGACATATATACATGAGAACAGATATTATTCATAACATCGTTTAAACACTCATATATGTGAAATGCTAATTTTGTGTTTTTGCATTAATTTAGGGAGCCCAAGGACCAAAAGGGCAGAAGGGAGAACCATATGCATTGCCTCCTGAAGTAGCAGAACAATACAGAGTATGTATTTAATACTGGAAAATAGACAATCTCGCATTCAAAGTTTCTTTAAAACATGAATGTTGTTCTTCCAGCCTTCATACCAGGTTTCTGAGGCCTAGTTGGATTTCTGATTTGTAGTTTCCAAGGAGGCTGCTACTTTCCACTTGTTCCTGACTATCTCATTTCTATGAATGGGGGAGTTGTCCAACTTCTTGACAGCAAAGAATGCCAAGTATATGTTGATTGTAGGTGTGCTGGAAATCTCCCGAACACATTTTGTTTTGGGGATGTTTCCAACTCAGTATGTAGAACATTACATGTATACATGTTGAACCTGAAGTCCTGCCCAGCACATTCAGTAGATTATTTCTGGGTTTCATACCTTTAATTTGCATCATTCGCTGTAGCAGTATTCTTTAGGTATTTTATCTATTGAATACAAATGTGTTCTTTGTTATGTTATCTTTCATATCATTTTCATGCACACCACAGGCACTTGGTTGGTTTGTTATATAAATATACATAGATCACTATATGGTTTTTTAAGAGCTCAGTATAAATATATAGACTCCACTTTAGATGTATGTAATGCTGCTTGCATTTTCTGTTATTTACCTTTTATGAAAACTTACAATTTATTCCCAAATACGCAAGTACTGTAATTTGTATAGTTATACTTTACAGTTATAGTGATGTGGTTCATACTGTAGTAACTTATATATGTTTCAGCCTTCTAATACAAACTGAGGTCTTGATTCTAAGTCTGAACTGGAAGGTGGAAGTTTGACAACTTTTGCAGTTCCTGCCTTCCAAAGGCAACATGGGACTGATTTTCTTCGCACTGTAAATGAAGAGACTTGAGGCTCTGTTCTTGGTCCAACTGCACACAACCTTTAAAGGCTATTCCAGAAGCCAGGAATAGATTTAGTCCTAATCAGACTCTGGCTTTTCTGTGTATATTAAATTCATTTCTATATAAGGATTTTAATCAGATTTTAGGATGTGTTTGGATTGTGTATGATAGTTTGATATGACTTTTAATATCCCTGACCTAGAAGATGGAGTTTTCAATATTGCATACAAGTACTTAATGTATCTTGAATCTTTTCTTCTTTTTAGGGTGAGAAGGGTGAACCAGGAATTAAGGGCTTTCCAGTAAGTGGTATTACCTTGAATTTGCTAATTTATCAACATGTTAATAACAGCAGCTATCAAAATTCTAAATTATTTCTTGGCATTTCTAGGGGCCTCAGGGTGAGCCTGGTCCTGTGGGCTTTATTGGTCCAAAAGGGAGGCCAGGAAGACCAGTAAGTATTTTTTTTTTTTTTTTAATATCTTCATTATGAAATTAACCGAAAAGCTTAAGAACATAAGGAGTCCCACCAATGGTCTATCTAACCCAGCATCCTGTCTCCAACAATGGCAAATAGTAGACACATTGGAATAGTATGGACTAACCTTTTTGGCAGACTTGCCACAAATTAGCCCTATACCCTCCCCAAGTGCAAGCCCAATTCCTCTCCTTTACCTCCTCTGCTGCTTAGCTTTCTGCTCCCTGCCCTGTGCTCCTTTACCAAGCTGCTATGCTTTTTGCTTCTTTTCCTGTGCTCTCTGCCTGATCTGATTCTCTGCTTTCTTCTCCCTACCCTATCTGCCACTGTGCCTCTCCCCACCCCAGTCTGCCCTGTGCTGCACACAGAGACTGCCCTCAACAGCATCCTGGAAATTCATTGTTCATCATATTCTGTCATTCAGTTAGTTTTTGTACAAAAGTACATTGCACTGGAGTTAAGAATTTGCTGCTAAATACTGTTTGGGACAAAGTCTGTGCTCTCTCTATATTCTTTTCTGTTTACAAGTGAGAAGCAGAAGCCCAAGGTGAGTGGGTTTCCCTTTTGCTCCTCCTGAAGGCTTGAAATTTTCTGGCTGTTTTATCAGAGTTCCTTTATTTAGGTGCTTTCCCTTTAGAGTTGTTTTTTTTCCCCTTCACAATCAACTCTCTCCCGTCCCTCTCAGCCCTTCCCCCTTCCCCCCCCCCATTACTGATTTGGAAACATAATACACCTCAGTATGGCTACGTGCATAATGATTCTCCAAGTCTTTGCACAGATCACACCAAGATCCTTAGCACCAAATCCACAATGTTTGAGCTAAACCCATCTGGACTAGTCTTTGCCATGGTGCTCTCATATTTCATTTTTCTCTGCAGCTGAGACCTGTCCTTCATTCCCTCGTGAAACACTTTCTCCCAGCAGCAGGGCTCTATTTGTGCTTTTCCTGGAATGAAAACCCATGGTTCATCCCATTTTGGACCAGACCTGCTACTCTCTCCAGAGGAAGAGGATGTGCTGTCTTACCCCTTTGCAAGCTCTCACCAGTACTTCCTTCAAGGGACAAATTTTGCTGCTCTCCCTCGTACTGAATGAAATCCCAAAGTTTTATTGCTTCCAGACTGAATGCCCAAATGGCAGAGTGGTCTTGGTCTCACTGTGTTAACAAGAACAGAGGTTGATCACAATGACTCAGAAACATGTTTTTCCAAGTAAACGTATTGTTTAGTCACCCAAAGGTGCATAGTAAGCAGAAAGAAAAATTAAAATAACAACATGTTATATGCACCTGGTCTCATTTGAACTGCAGCCTTTCATTGTAAATACTGGTACTTTGGTAGTTAGCCCAGCTACTTCTACCTCTGAGCTCAAAGGCCAGCTGTTTTTCCTGTAGTTCTTTCTCTGAGCAGATGCTGCCTTTTCATACTGCCTTGCTCTCTAGGGCAAGGTCTTTAATTGCTTAGAGTCTTTGGATCCCAAACTCAGACATGGGGGAAAAAATTAACTGCCTACCCAGGATGAAGCCAGGAAAATTGGGACTGCCCCATTAATATTCCTGACTCAAGAAACTGTGGAATTCTTTCTGGGAGTACCTTCTCTTTGTCATTATTTGTTTTCCTGTTTTTTTCTGTCTAACAGTCATTCTCTATGTAGTCAGACAAGATAATGTTAAGTAGGAAAAATAAGGTGCATAACTCCCTCGTTCTCTGCAGACTTTTTCAAGAGTCAGCAAGATACATAAGCATGTGATTAACTTTTTTGATGAATCAGGGCCCTGTAATATGAGATCCTGTTACAGAGCCAAAACAAGTGAATTTTGTCTAAATAGCAGATCCCTATCCTATTATGGGAACTAGTCATATATCTTGGCACTTTAACATTATAGTAAAATATTATAGTAAATTTTATAGGGTGTATCTACACGTGCAGTCAATGCAACTAAATATATTAATCCTGACTTCATTATCTACACGTGTGTTTAAGCATAGTAATTTACTGCTCTGCCCAACACCACTTGTATCTGACAGGCTGTCTGGCAGCTCAGTAAATTAGTCTACTGCACCCTAGTTGCTATGCACGTGTAGACATTGACACTTTACTGTGCAGCAAATTGATATGCTGTGCAGTAAAGTGGCTGATGTAGACGCTCCCATATTTTAATAAACTAAACACTTTTATATTTTAGAAAAATATAAAATGGTTAACATAGCTAAAATTTGAAGTATTGTTAACTATCTGAATTCCAGTGAATCCAGTGTACTAGTTGCTTCCTTTTCTTTATACAGAGTTACCAAGAAAACACAATTAAGACCACCTTATTCAGAGGTAATATACTCCTTTGTGTATTTTTATAGGGACGACCGGGGCCACCAGGACCTCCAGGAGAAAAAGTAAGTCTTTCTCTAACAAGCTGTGTCTATGTTGATTTTGAGTCAATGCTTCTGATCCAAGACCTGCTAAAGTCAGTGAAGATTAACAACCGATTATAGGGCACATAACACGAGAGCCTATGTGTTGCCTGTCTGCTCCCAAAAGTCAACCTTATATTCAGGCAAGGTTCCCCAGAATGATTAACCCAGCTTTAGAGTCAGGTTATCAAGATGGTATAGCCCATAGCAGTTTCCTCAGAGCAGGTAATCTCTCCATATATATCAGATTATACTTAGCTGAAAAAATATATGACTTTCTAACATTTAATTCTATTAAAAACCCCACAGATGAGATGTGAAATCTTTTCACACTATAACTCAAAGAAAGAGGGATTTAATGCTTGTTATAGGAAAGACTAGAACATAACTAAGTATTAATGTGATCATGGTCCTACAATGATGTCCAAAGGACTTCTAACCCCAGACACTTCTCAAACTCATTTTGTTTAAATTTGAAATCTTTACTAGAGTAAAAACTGTATATTTATTAACTGATGATTTATTGTCTTCACAATAAGGGCAACAGAGGCCTTGGCTTTTATGGAGAAAAAGGTGAAAAGGTAAAGGAAATTAATTAAATAGTTCCAGAATCGTAAGTCAGATCAGTGATGCTTATCTTTATTTAAAAAGGAGTGTGTTTAAATTATTGCCTTTTTCTTTCACAATGATAACACGTAGTAAAAAATTATTTACTTTGAAAGTAATAACAACTGTAATAAATATTGCAGCCAAGTGAACTTTTGCATGTCTAGTTCTGAATGTGCTATCACTTGCACGAGTATAAATCAGAAGAAACTCCACTGAAATCAGTGGCGTCAGACTGGTGCAACTGAAAAAAGATTCTTTGCATTTTATCCAGGAGATAGGTAGTACAATAAAAAATATTGATATACATGATCTCATTATGAAATAAATTCATCCCCCAACATTACTGGTTCAAGTGTCAGACCCCAAACTGGCACAAATCTGTGTAGCTTTGTTGGTTCCAGCTTAGGACCTAGACCATAAATGTTAATAATAAATTAATAAGGCTGTTTTAGCTTATATTAAATCTATTTCCATGGTTTTCTTGCAGGGCGAGATAGGTCCCAAAGGTCCTGCTGGGCGTCCATCTACAAGGGAGTTTACAACTTCCACAGATTTCTCAATGGATGACTACAAGGTAATTAAAAACGTTGTATGTGATGAATTCTGTGCAGAAGCAAAGCTAAATTCTTATTCAAGTATACTTTTTGATTTTGCAACATAGCAGTGAATATTAGGGGAAAAAACTGAGGACCTGCGATATGTTACTGTATATGGAAACAAATCTCTTTGCTGTATTGCCATAGGTCTTGGGCTGAAATCTTTCTTGTGACTAGTAAAGTTAAAGTAATTTATGCTGTACCTCTCACAAAATCTCTCTTAATATATCCTAAGGACACTTTTCCTATTTTTTTCAAGCAAGCTCTGTGACTAACAGTTTCTCATTTCGCAATCCGAATGCATTCAAAGGCATGATTTGTCTGTGTCAGTGATACTCAAGACTATGACTAAGATTCTTAAGAGGAATTTGAGTTACTAAATGTTTCTGCAAGTTTTAGTGCATTGATGGACCATTTACAGGAATGTAATTGATATTACAGAAGCGACTTCAGTTTTGACATACCCTTTGCTTGTTTTTTTTTTTTGTCTCTGGTCTCTTCTCACAAGATACCACATTTTTCTATAGGGGCTCAGCAGGGTGCGAACAAGCCCTAAGCAATGTCAAATGGGAGGCAGGGTAGCCATCGCTTCTCTGGATACCTGATTTCCTCTCACAAAGTAATAAACAGCTAGCTTGCTCCTGGGAAGTAGACCATGCATGACAAAGACAGGTTTATAGCACGTTTTATATCACATTTCCAGGAGGGTCTAAGTAAACAAATAAATATTGCTGAGAGAGAAAATGAGATGTCAACATCATTTTAAATCCCAGGGAAAAAATATACAAGGAGATGGAGGATGCTGATTACAGTTTCAATGGGGTAAAGGAAGCGAGAGAATCTATGAGCTAATCACAGCTAATCATGGAGTAGAACGAGATGCATTTATATTTATTTACAGGTATTTCTTTGGCAGTCATTCCCTAAGCATCTCCTCATAAACAAGCTTGTTTCAGACACGGTAGTACCCCTGTAAGGTGTTCATATTGGCAGGCTTCCAGGCTGAGCAGAACAGAGAACTGCATCTCTCTCAAAAGACATCACAGATCCTTATGCCAAGGCACATGTCAAAAAATTAGCAAGCAATAAAAGTATGTAATCTTTAAAGGTTGGCTTATGACACCTACATTTTTTAAGACTAGGATATGACTCATAACACAAAATAATACATTTCCTTTTGACAAATACCTGCCATTTCATGTTATAAAGACATGCTTTATTATGCATGGAAAAGCTTAACATCTCCAAATACTTAAAATCTTTCTTTGTTCTTCAATGCTAGGGAGAAAAAGGAATGCAAGGAGAAAAAGGAGATCCTGGAAGACCAGTAAGTCAACTTAAAAAATCAAAGACCAGTAGCTGTAGTTAATATTGATACCTTTTCTCATCACATTTCAAGGGATGGAAATGACACAACATAACCATGTGTGCCAGCTTTGTTCTTCCTTCATCTTAAATTAATCATAGAAGATTATACTATCCCATGTTATATAAGAATTCCTGCCCCCAACCCCAGGCAGTCAGACACTCTTTATTATAAGGTAGCCAAAATAGGATATTTTCTCACAATAGATTTTCTAATTCACATTTTAAATATTAGGGAATTGCTGTTTCTTATATAATCTTATTAAAATTCCATTAAATACATATATATGCATATATATTGACATTTTCTCAATCCCTGCCAACCTTCCCCGCAGTCCAGGTACAACATAGAGACTTCTTTATAATTGAGTGGATGATTGTCAGATGATTGTTAGTCTTTGGTGCTATTAGCTATGAAGTTTTAATAACTTATCTGGTCTATGGGTTCAAGTAAGATTTCACACCAGTTTTACTAGCCTTGTATTCAGGCCTGAATAATGGAACAGAAGGTTCATGCCTCGCTCATGTTCATTGAACCTAAATGGTGGAATATCTCTGTTTTCCAAGTAGCTATGTGAAGCTGAGATCTGGATTACAGCTAAGCTTACTAACTATTTATACAGTTAAATAATTACTGTGAGTAGCAGCTACATGCTCCATAAAAAGTGTAAAAGGAAACCTTTTTCTAAAGACCTGTTCCCACTATTTTGGTGAAGCAAATTCATTAAACTCAGAGAAGGTAGGGCTGTATGTGGACTGCAGGGTCGGGTACAGTTTTAAAATATACAGGTTCTTTCACTCACAGTTATTACAACCAATTCTGTACAGTGTGCATACACGTACTGGACTCTGTAAATTCAATGTAAGCTATGTAAGATCACCTGCCAAGAATGACAAATTATCCTGCTATGTTTCCTAGGGCTTCCCTGCACCTCAAGCTGAAAAGGGAGAAGAAGGGATAATGGGTTCTCCAGGACAAAGGGTAAGTTGTTCATTAAAGGTGAAAACTGCACAGTGCAGGGATCATTTAAAGCCAGGGTTCTGCCATTCGGCATGTGATGGCAGTGGAGAAGCCAAACACTGGGTGATTTTGCAACCTGTTTGTGCCTCAGAGTTGGTGCTTTGCTACCTCTGGAAGATGGGAAGGCCACTGAATAGGCAAAGAGAGGGAGCCAATAGACCCACACATATGCATATAAGGCAGGGGTTGGCAACCTACAGCCCACAGGCTGCCTTTGGATCTGCCCTGCAGATGTGGGACTTCAGTATCTTTCAGCAGCCAGGGGCACCTTCTGCAGACACTCTCCCCATGCTGCCACAAGAATGAATGCCAGCTGTGGGTGCTCCCCATAGGGATGAATGCAGGCTGTGAGCACTTTCCCAGCATCGCCAGGAAGAAAGTGACAGTAGCAACATTGTCCTAGTGCCTGCCCTCTCACCCCTGACCCAGGTTGCGTCACTTGAAGGCCCACAGCCTTCGAAGGTTGCTTACCCCTGGTATAAGGTAACTGAGAAGCCCTGCATTTAGAATGCGTCTCAGTACAGAGAGTGTGTAGCACCTTCCTGGTAACCTACCCTCATTGCACTGCTTCTGAATTAAACAAATGAGGGGAAAAGAGGGGGTAGCAACAACGCTTCGAACAACGTATAGAGATCATAATATTTACGGTCACTTTACTAACATCTTAATTTAAAACAGAGGATCACAAAATCAGCTAGCCTACTTTATTTGGTCCCTGCAACTACCTGGTTGAAAAGGACTCTGCATTCTCACTGCTTGGTCAGTTTATTTATGTTTCAAACATAGTACAGATGTCAAATAGTAAATGGTGGTGCTTAAAACATTTTATTGAGATGTTACTGTATTTTCTAATGACATTGTGTTTTTATAGGGATTGCCAGGCATCAGTGGCATTCAAGGACCTGTTGGAGAAGCAGTGAGTACTTAGGGCAAAACTCAAACTTTGTTTCTAGCATGTTCCTTTTTCTTCTAGAACTAACATCTTAAGATTATGGGAAACCAGGTTTTATCCTGGACAATGTCTAATCTTATGCAGAGTCCTCTAAACAGTTTGTTATTCCAGTTTATTATATACCTGGTGTTTTAAGCACACCTAAGTATTTTCTCACATACAACACACACCCAAACATAATGCATACCTCATACATAGATATATTGCATGCTAAAAAATATTGTAATTTAAGCCACAGGGGACTTTATAACATACAATATGCTGGATAAGCAATGTTTCTGCTGTATAGACTTTGTACATTTATGATATAACTAGTCAATTGCCCATCAAGAACAATGGGGGTGTGTGGGCAGGAATAGAGGCCTGCGTCCAGCCCCCCCCCCCACCTTCGGGGCCGGATCCAAGCCACCTCCACCCACACTCTCCCCACCACTGTTGTGGGGCTGGGCCAGGCCCAGCACCCACCCCACCCCCTGCCTACCTGCTGCCATTTTGAGACTGGGTCCACCCCTCCACCATTGCAGAGCCAGGCCCAGTACCCCCTCACCCACTGCCATTTTGGAGCTGGGCAAGGCTGGACCCAGTGTGCCCCTTCACCCCTCCCCGCTGACATTGTGGGGCCAGGCTGGGTCCAGTACACCCCCTCCACCTGCCCACTGCTGGGCCCACACCCCAACCCTCTCTGCTGCCACTATGGGGCAGGGCCAGACCCTGCGTGACCCCACCCACCTTTTGGTAGTGGGGGGAGGGCAAAGCCAGCACAGCCTCACCCACCCTGCTCCTTCCCCCTCTGTCCCCACTGTCCTCCCCACTGTCCTTATCCTCACCTGCTCCTTCCCCTCTGTCCCCACTGTCCTTCCCCTGGCCTCACCCGCACCCCACTGGCCTCGCCCCCCTGTTCCTTGCCGTCTGTTCCCACCTGCAAACTAATTAATATAAGAACCAAACAAGTAATCCTATAGAGTGGTCTCTTCTGACTTTTATTTTTAGAGAAATAAAGGTACATTCAGATCTCAGTTACACTACATAAATTAGATCAGAACTAATCTGAATGTATGTGCACTGGTCAACCTGACATTATAGGCCAGGTGACTTTTTTCATTTGGGGGTTATCAAAAAAATTAACTGATAATTAAAGCTTGTTATTGCAAGTGGGTTCAACACATTATTAAATGCTATGAGGAGTGTTGAATTCAATTTCCTATTATAGCCAGCATGATTTCCTTAACTTCTTTTACATCCTGTTGTTGTTTCATTCAGTTTAACCAGATGTTGTAGAGGTCTGTGGTCTTGTGCCATTATGCATTTCAGAGAACAAGCTAAATAGAGAGAGGGAAAAACTGAGTATCAATTCTCTCTCCTAAAGGAAACTTCTCTCTATTTTAGAGATGTCTGAAATAAATTTCTGTCAGATATGGAAGCTCTCATGTTTTTGACTTGTACATAGAAAAAGGTTCCCTCAGTCAGGGTTAGAAACAGTTCCTACAAGGCATTTTAATAAGTCTATGACTATGACTAGGGGCATAAATTGCTTCTCCATGGGCATGTCTATACAAGATGTTTACTGCAGAGTTGACTAATTAGCTGTGCAGTAAATGCCTCAGCATCTACACATGTGCCCCTATTAGGCTGGAGTAAATTAATTTACTCTGCAGCAGAATTGTACTTGTAAATAACAAGGGCAGTAAATACAAGTACTATCCCGCTGTGGAGTAAAAAACTGCAGCAGTGCACATGTAGGCATTATCCCAGTTGCCTGGGCGACAAGTATGCTTCAGTGTAGGGGCTGCCTGCCGACTAGCCCTGGGCTGGAATGCTGATGCCTAGGGCCTCCTGTCAGCCAGGGCAGATGCACACCTAGCAGCAATAAACTCCAGAGTAATAAGCTCCACATATTAATAAGCATGTGTAGACATGCCTTTTGCTTCCATGATTATGCTAACAAAGTGGCCTGGCAGAAAAATGTACCAGTACGCACATGAAATTCACAATGATTCACAAAACTGCTGGGTTGGCAGAGAAAAAATATCAATACCGTGTACACTGAAAGCCAATGCAATCAGTAAAAGTCAGCTCTCCTTACTGCCAGAATCTTTTATTGGCTCCTTAGACCTTTTTTTTTAATTTGAATCCTGACAAAAACATTTCTGGCATTTACATTTATTCCAGTAAGATGTCCTGATGTGCAAGTTGCATCTGAAGAGCTTTGTTTTCTTAGAACTGTTGTTGAGCAGTTACATTTTTAAATGTTAAGGAATCACTTCCTTTGAAAGGTGGAAGAACTGCCACTAACTCTTTTCGGTGCACGTGCAATGAGCAGCAGATAAATAGGAATCTCCTGACTTCACTTTTAAATCCATAGCTCCATCTAGTGTGATAGAGATTTTACACCTAATGTGTAACAGTTCTTAGTTTTCTGACAATATTTGATATATATCACCATTATAAAGAAGGTCTCTGTGGTTCAGTGTGTGGTATCTTGCAGGGTGCTGTGGTATTTTGCAATACTTTAAAATTCCCTAAATGCTTTCTGGAGCCAGTTATTAAAATCACTTCTCTGTGCAATTCACTGTTCTCTTAAGCTTAGGAGCTATGTATAAAAATATCAGCTGAGAACCACAGCTGATGTAAATTACACAGCTCCTCTAATGTCAGCGATAATATTTTGACCGATACTAGGTCAAGATCCATATAACTGTAATAGTTAAAGTCTTTAGAATTTCTGGAGCGTACATGGATATTGTCTCTAAAATGCAGGTGTTATAGAGAAATGTTAAAATAAAATGGCATGCAAGCCTCATGCACCAGCACTTGGGGTCCACAGAGTCATTCTAGAGGGAAAGAGAATCATGCAGACAAAGCCAAGAAAGATGCAGGATCCCTTTTGCATGGGACAAAAGGGACAGGCTTGGAAAAAACCTTAGTATCATACAGGTATTTACCTGGGTGGCAGTGGGACAGTTCAATGGCTCTTTTCTGGAGTACAGTGCTCCTTGGCCTCCAGAAGGAGTAGGTAATGGCAGATTTGGCCCCTGTGCTGAAAGATTCCTTTTGTCAAGTAGGACACGTCTCCCTAACTAAAGGAAAAATGTAAGTCTAATAATGCAGACCGAATTCCCAGACCTGTATGGATCTATTCGTTGTCCCTGGTTAATACTGGGTAACTAAGAGAAACCCCACTATCCTCTAGTATCAAAGGGAACAATGCAAGTGTTGTGCATTATCTCCTTAACAGCCAGAGCTAGAGAACATGTGCCCTAGGCAGCCGCCTTCATCTCTTGTGTCACCCCTCCCAAAGTTGGGTTTCCATCCCAAGATCTGCGTAGAGAGCAACATCTTCATGGCCCACCCATTCTGTATTGCTCTATGTCTTTGTGATATGGTCAGATCAGGGCTAGGATGTGACCCCATGTACAAAACATATGCCATAAAAATGAAAGGTAGGACTAAATTAGTATTCCCAGAAGTAAACCTCTCAGCTTTGTTGCATGGTCTTACACATTAACAACATCAGAGCTAGACAATAAATAAACACCCCCTAGGCAGATTAAAATAATGATAACAATCTGGCAACCAAAAAGATTCTTAAACAAACAAACTAACTTTGCTATCCTTCAGATATAGAAAACATAAAAAGGCAACCATGTTTTTATCTGTTTCAGGGTTCTCGAGGATTTTATGGCTCCCCAGGCTATGATGGTCCTAAAGGAATGAAGGTACTTTACTGCTCATTAAAAGTGAATTTAATTTGTCAGAATTAGTAAAATAGATTCTCTCTCTTCCGGCTTCTATTTATTAGAATAAAATAAATATTTGTTGCCAAATGCCCCAATTCTTTATCTTGCCCTGTATCTGTCAGTGACCTCTACCAGATGCATCGGAGGAAGGCATAACATTTCTACAATCCATTTATTTAAGCAATACTATGCAACTGAGGAAAGAGAGGAAATGTTTCCCCTGCCCCCAACTTCTGAATAGGCAAGAGTAAATGTGAAAGACAGGAAATGGAGGGATGGAGATAGAGGGAATTAGGGCTGTACAAGACCCTAGCTAACTAAGGCCACATTCTCAAAGGACCTAATGATACAGGTAAATAGCTAGAGGATATTCAAAAGGGCCTAAGCAGGTTAATTACCTAACTCCTACTGAAATTAAAATCATCGGGGCTTTGTAAATTCATGTAGATGGCTAAATGCTTTTAAAAATCTGACTGGTTATTCTTCCAGCCCATACACTGAATTTAAAAATATATTCACTCCTCTTTCTTCTAAATGTGATAGATAATATCCCAATTAGTAGCTAATGTCTCAGTGTTCTTTTATTCATATAGGGAGAGCAGGGCGAAAGAGGTATCCAAGGATTGCCTACTTACGTTCCTTATCCCATTCCAAGAAAAGGTATGTCTTCTTTGCTTGGAATATTTCTGTTGCTGCTAGTGTATACCTATTTTACCACTTTCCAAACATAGCAAAAGCAAGACACATGAGAACTCTGATCCCTTAATAAGTCTGGTCTGTTAATGTATTACACAACTCAGGCATGAATCCTAAGAGTTTTAAGTCATCTTGTTTTCAGGAACCCAACCACTCCTTCACCTTGAGCCTTGCCCTCACAAAGGACCAAACTCTTAACTAACCTGTGGTAAAACATGAATGGAAAGAAGGAAAAGTTGTTATTAAAATTCAAGGTTGATCCTATAAATAATTTTTGCATTTAGAAAAACACAATAGCCTTAAAGCTTTTTCACGTGTTCCAGTTTTTCTGAAGACTCATTCCTCAAGTCTGTCTTGTTCACATCCATCACAGAGCCATATTTTTACTATGGTAGAATGGAAATGTTTTTGATTTGTTAGATGTTAGAGATTTGTTGATTTGTTAGAAATCTCCACATTTTTTACAAGGTCTTGCAAATATGGGGAGTTCTGTTTCACTTAATTTAACATTCAGTTAAAAAAGAAGGTTTTACCTTTCCACTGACAAGTTCATATTGTGAACTTTTCACTGTTTACAGTACATGGCCCTAAAATCATGAGATATTTACAGTGGTCATCCAAGAAATACATATAGAAAGTCCCCTCTGTGTGTACATGGCTCTCTCTCCCCAACAAAAGAAAGCAACTCTGTGGCATAGGCTCTCACCTTCCTTCACACTCCACATAGTGGACAGTTACAGAAACTATGCAAGGTAGAAGAATAGGCAAACAGACTGGATATGCATTTTGCGCTGTCTAGCCAAATGAAGCTTAGACAAAAAGCAAATATAACAGCTGGGCATAAATGAAGGTCTTTGCAAGAAGGGAGCACTGTGCCACATGCCTGTTAGAGCCCCAGCAAGTGGAGGGATCTTCCACAGAGAAGGTAGGGTATGAAGTAGGGCTGTGCAAAGCTTCAGTCCCTGATTCAATTCAGCAGACATTCAGCCTGATTTGGTAGCCGAATCTCCAAATCCAAATTGAATCAGGAGACCCTTTTCTGAATCAGTTTGGAGAGATTTGGAACGATTCGGCGATTCAGACACAGACACAGCTTTAAATGTTTTTTCTACATACCTCAAGGCACCAAGCGGCTTGTGAATGCTGCGATGCTGGGACGAATGGACTGTCCCACAGGAGCAAGGGGGGATCCCCAGTGCTCTTGGCAGCGGACCTGGAAATGGACCAGAAGCACTTCTGGTCCACTTCCGGGTCCATTGGGGACCATGCAGTGGGGCCATCTGTGTCCCTCCCAGCTCAGTGACTGGTGTCTCCTGGGTCTGTGGGTGCACCCGGGGTTCCCTGTGGCCAATTGCTGAACCAGGGGGGCACAGGGCAGGGCGCTCCCTGTGTGCTTCCCGGCAGACCTGGATATAGACCAGAAGTACTTCCAGTCCACTTCCAGATTCACCGCTGAAAATGTGGGGAGGGCCCTCACGCTCCTGTGGGACGCTTCATGCACCCCAGCATCACAGCATTCACGAGCTGTGCCTGGTACTTTGAGATATGTAGAAAAAACATTTAAGGCTGTGTCTATGGCCGAATCAGCATCAAATCTTCAGATTCAGCCAAATCAAATTGGGGACAGTGATCCGAATCAACAAATCAAATCACTGTCCCTGATTCAGGTTGAATCCGAATCAAATACAGCCTATTTTGCACACCCTTAGTGTGAAGCACAGCTCGTATGAGGGGATGCAGTGACATAGGTCTACTTGGGTTTTCCCAGGGCAGTTCTGCTCTCTTAGCACACAGCAGCTCTTTGGCACTTTTGACATGGATTATGTTTGAACCCCAAAACAATGTGCTCATAGAAGTGTATTTTGGGGGTTTAGATACTTCTGTAATTACACTGATGTTTTCTGGGACAGCTCTGAGATGTTTCCAATGCAGAGGCTAATGGCATCCAATAGGCCTAATACCGCACTTGTTTGCTTAAATGTACATTTATTTTCTGAACAATTGTGTTTACCAATAGATTTACCTGTATTCTTGGGTATGGGGGATGCATTTTACAGGTGTCAGAGGTGACCCAGGAGTACCAGGTTTCCAGGGGCCTAGAGGAGAGTTGGGGGAAAAAGGAGATCCTGGAATTCCTGGTTGGCCTGAAACATTGGATGAGCTTGGTAATATTTTGCCATTTGATGATCTAAATATGGACTTATGTAGCAATCCACTGCATTGCAATTTTAATCAGCATTATTGCAGAAAGGGGACAATGTGTGGATAAGATACAGCCATGCCGATGGGGGAATATGGAGTGTGATATGCTGGAAACTAGACTGGGAACTGGAAGATGAAGGTCAATTCCTGTTTCTGTCATTGGTTTCTGACATAACTTTTACCAAGTCTTGCAAAAGGGATAGATTAATAGATTCACAGATTGTAAGGCCGGAAGGGACCTTGGAAAATCATCAGGTCCAGCCCCCTGTGCCAAGCAGGAAAGATAACTGGGGGTCAGGTGAGCCCAGCAAGGTGACTTTAGTCTCCTCTTGAAGATTTCCAGGGTAGGGGATTGCACCACCAGGGTAACAATATTGTACAGCAAAATGGAGGACATACAGTATTTCCAATACTTCTCAGCTTTGCTGGCTGCAACATGGGACCAGGAAAGAATTTTTTTCCGTTCCTATGGCTACAAGCATCAGGGGGAGAAGGTGCCTTCCTCAGAAGCATTGCTTGTTGGCTGCAGCCAAGGCTGGAGATTGTGAATGGTGTGTGCCAATGCACCTGCTGGGACTAAAACCTGGAGGTTCCTGGCTACAGGGTCTTATCCCTTCCCTCAGCATCAGACCATTTGCCACATTCGGAGTCAGGAAGCAATTCTGTCCTATGGTCAAGCTGGCATGGACTGTGGGGGCAAAGCCCTCTTCCTTGGCTCTCCTGAACATGTTAAAAATCCTTGCAGCAGCAGGACACTAACCACTGTTGTCCCTTTGTTTTACCTGTGACAGGTTAGGGTGCTTTGCCTTATAGTTATGTGACAGGGTTTGATTGTGTGGTTTTAGTAATAGATTAGAAAAGGATTGTGTGGCTCCTGTTTGGGACTGTCAGGCGGGATCTTGGATTACATGACCTCTAGAGGCCCCTTTCAGTCAAACCTTGCTATGATTCTGTGACATCAACACATTGTGTTTATCTAATGGCTACATCATTTCCTCATGGAAAGTAGTTACATTCATTTCCCCCTATTATTTAACAGATCTGTCATTTTTATCCAAGCATTGTCCTCG
Source organism: Crocodylus porosus (assembly GCF_001723895.1). Taxonomy (NCBI): domain Eukaryota; kingdom Metazoa; phylum Chordata; order Crocodylia; family Crocodylidae; genus Crocodylus; species Crocodylus porosus. Next base: position 95,791,407 of record NW_017728906.1, on the reverse strand, counting down.
AGGAATCGTTCTCATTTTCTTGGGGGCTTTCTTCCCATTTTAGATGACTTGGACAAAAGAGGTTTACCTGGAGAAATGGGACCCAAAGGTTATAAGGGAGAACCAGGTTTTTCAGCTTTTCAGCCAGGGATACCTGGCTTTCCTGGTCAGCCTGGACCAAAAGGATTCCCTGGCCCCCCAGGCCCAAAAGGCAGTTCATGTAAGTAGTTGGATACAATGCTAAGTATGTCATTATTTTCAGAGAAATCTGTTGAAAGGACACATGAGTAAATCACTTTGGGAGAGCAATTGGGCATTCTGAAGAAGCATGGGGAAGCATAAGCAACTGCATGCACCAGGGGAGATTTCAGACTGTACAAGGCAGGAAGGTTGGTGCTCAAAGGACAAAGATATACAGGAATAAAAGAAACATTCATCTGCTCTTCAAACTCAAATAATGAGTTCCTGTACAGGCAGGTCTGGTTTGATTTGAGGGTTTTGGCATAGCTTATATTTTCAATGCAAAATCTTTACACAGCTCAGGTTTTGAGTAATGGACAAACCCCATTGGCAGGGAGTGCCTTTTGTTTCCAATATATTTTAAAGAGATGCTTCTAAAGCTGAGTTTCAGGGTGGCAAATGCATAGGCCTCTGTGCCTAGATCTGCCTTATACAGAAAAGCTAGGAAAAGTGAGGAGTCCAGCAGGGTCTTGAGATTTATACAAACAGAAAACAGATGCCTTTGATGAAAGATCAAGTCTTAGCTCCAGATATTTATTTGATATCATTTCCACCTTTCTACCAACTTCACTTCTACCTTGCTTGTGTTAAGTTCTGGTGAGGGCCTCTTTATCCACATGCTCTTCACTCATTTCTGGCACTATTAAGTCAGGGTTCTCCCAGTATTTGATGAGAAGGATATACAGATCTGGATATCAAGGGTGTGTTCCTGACCCTGAATTAAGGACCGTATTGTGTTGAGAGCGCCCCATGGGATGACGAGGTCGAACGGTCACAAACTCCTGCAAGACCGTTTCAGGCTGGACATAAGGAAGAATTTCTTTACTGTCCGAGACCCCCAAGGTCTGGAACAGTCTGCCAGCGGAGGTGGTTCAAGCGCCTACATTGAACACCTTCAAGAGTAAATTGGATGCTTATCTTGCTGGGATCCTATGACCCCAGCTGACTTCCTGCCCTTTGGGCAGGGGGCTGGACTCGATGATCTCCCGAGGTCCCTTCCAGCCCTAATGTCTATGAAATCTATGAAATCTCTTGTCTCTACATACACCTTGACTTGGAAGAACCCAGAATTGAAGACTGAGATGCCTGACATGATTCTTTGTGATATACCAAAAATCATCATCCAAGACAATTTACTTTGATTTTGTTCATCCCTAGTATGTCTCAATTTAATCAGTAATGATCAGCAGGGATCCTGGTTTTCTCTGCTTTAAAAAAATCCTCAATTTTCAATTAAAAAAAAAAAGTAACCCCAAATCCACATTTTCCATGATTTAGATGAAACACAGCTAATATTATAGATATTATAGATATGAAACATTTCATTTACATCACGGGAAAATGTGGATTTGGGGTTACTTTTTTAACCAAAAATTGGGGATTTTTTTAATCAGAGAAAACCAGGACCCCTGATGATCAGTAATGTTGAAAGGTACTTAAACATGTAACAGTATTAGCCTGGATATCTTTGAAGCTAAGAAAAAATTACTCAGCAGCATAGGATGTGAGCCTAAACAACTGGCTTTAAATATTTTTTCCTTGAATCCACTTTCACAGATAAGAAGACTGTGAGTTTGCCATTCCATAGAGCCTTTGTATAGTTTCATTGGTGAAAGGAATTGAAAATCTTCCCTTAATGGACTGCTGAGGAATGTTTTCTAGCATAGCATAGATGCCCTATCTAAATTACCCCACCCTCAGCAGGGAAGGTATGTTAATATATGCTGAATCAGCAAGATAGGGCTAGAGTGCCTGTCATCTACCCAGCTCTGAAGCAGGGGATGCATAGATTTTCACTGTAAACCACAGAAGCGGAGAGAGTAGAAGAACCCTGAAAAAGATCATTGATAGTCATTTTTCCAGTGCACCAAATAAAGTGGTATTCATCAATCTATGCATTGGCTTAATTTGTAAGGTTAAACTTTGCAGTATATTCTTATTGA
>NW_017728906.1:95781671-95789145 GCF_001723895.1 Crocodylus porosus | reverse complement strand
CATCTTGGTGTCATCTGCAAACTTGAACAAGGTGCTTTTCACCCCCTCATCCAAATTGCCAATGTAGATATTGAACAGTGCAGGCCTGAGGACCAAGCCTTGGGGAACCCCACTGCCCACATCTCTCCAGGTCAAAAATGACCCATCCACCAACACCCTCTGGGTGTGGCCCTCCAGCCAATTTATGACCCATCTGACTGTGTAGAAATCAACACCACAGATGCCTAATTTTTTAATGAAGATGGGGTGAGAGACAGTGTCGAAGGCCTTCCTAAAGTCCAGAAAGACTACATCCACTGCAACACCTGCATCCAAGGCTTTTGTGACCTGGTCATAAAAGGCCACCAGGTTGGTCTTACAGGACCTGCCTCGAATGAACCCATGTTAATTGCCCCTAAGCATAAACTCCCCTGCTGGCCCCTCACAGATGTGCTCCTGGATAATTTTCTCAAAGAGCTTCCCCAGGACCAAGATAAGATTAACAGACCTACAGTTTCCTGGGTCCTCTTTCCTCCCTTTTTTGAAAATGGGAACCACATTGGCCCATTTCCAGTCATCAGGCACCTCACCAAAGCACCATGAGTGCTCGTAAAGCTGTGCCAGGGATCCTGCAATGACCTCTGCCAATTCCCTAAGCACTCTGGGGTGGAGATCATCAGGACCTGCTGATTTGAACAAATCCAGTCCCTCCAGAAGTTCCCTAAGTAGATCCTCACTGACCCTGGGCCTGGCTGTGCCTCCCCTGGGACCATCCAGAAAACCAGTGGGGGAGATGTCCCTTTCCCTGCTCAGAAAAATGGAAGCAAAGAATCTGTTAAAGACATGAGCTTTGTCATCTGGTGCTACCATGAGATTACCAAGCATGTCCTGCAGAGGCTCCACATTATTTGACTTCTTGTTATCTTTGATCTGGGTCGCTAGTCCCAGTTTCATCTCTGCCTTAGCCTTCCTAATAGCCCCCCTACAATCTCGAGCCAAGGAGGTATAATCCTCCTTGGTGATGGCCCCTCCCTTCCATTGGGTGTACACCTACCTTTTGGCTTTGAGGCATTCGTGGATGCTTTTGGTGAGCCATGGGGGCTTTTGAGCACTCTTGCCCCCTTTGATCCCTGTGGGGATTGTCATGCTTTGGACTTGGAGGATCATCTCCTTAAGGAACAACCACTCTTCTTGGAGTCACAACTCCCCTCCCCTCCAGGACCTCAGTGCCTCCCCAACCAGTCTCCTTACCTCATTGAAATCTGCCCTCCTGAAGTCCACGGCTTCTGCCTTGCTGCAGGCCTTTGACACCCTGCACTGGATGGTAAATTCCAGTAGATGATGATCGCTATCGCCCAGGTGGTTGAGCACCCACAGTGCCCTCAGCAGGTCATCACCTGTGGCCAGGACCAGGTCCAACAAGGCATTTCCCCTGGTGGGACTGCGCACCTCCTGAGTTAAGTGGAGGTCCTGTAACTCAGCTAGGAACCTACTTGAGTGGCCAGACTTGGCTGACTGCTCTTCCCAGCAGATGTCTGGGTAGTTTAGGTCATGGTCTGGGTAGTTCAGGTAGGTCATGATGACCACGTCCCTTGACTTAACTGCCTCTGCAAGCTGACCTGAGAATTCCCAGTCCAGCTCTTCTCCCTAGTTAGGTGGCCTATAGTAGACCCCCACTGTTAGGTCCCTTTCCCCCAAACCCCCTTGTATTCTGACCCAGAGCAGTTGTCAGCTGGCTTCGTGAAAAATTCTGAGAGATTCTGCATAGAGAGAGAAGTAGAGATGGAGTGGCAGGGGAAGTGAGCCAAAGGTGATAGAATGGGTCAGTCACAGGTGACTACAATAGTGGGCATGAAAAGAGAGGAATGGAGGAAGAGGAGACTAGGAGTGTGATTTGTACAGGGAACTGGAAGGGTAGAGATTGTCTTGAGACAGTGCAGTAAAGAGTCAAAGGTGAAGGAGACTGAAGGAAGGAGAGAATCAACAGCCATGTGGTAGAGACAGCTGGTAGGAGATTGCTGAGGTCAAATGAGGAGTCAGTGGCATAGGTGAAGTGAAATGCACAAAAAGACAAGAACATGGAAAGAGAAGAGATGGGCAATGTTCAGGAAGACTAAATGATAGAAAACAAGGAACTCAGCAAATGGAGAGATGAAAGGGCAAGGTTCTTTGTGAAGACCAAATCAAGCGAATAGCACTTTTGGAGACTAGGAGAGGTAAACCAGGACTGCAAGTCAAATAAGAAGGTAAAAGTGATAAGACAGGCAGCTAAGGGGTCAGCAGCAATGATGAGTTTGGGTGACTGGCTGTGTCTTTTTACAAAATTAGAGAGGAGGTAGACAAGAAGGATCTGAGTAGATTGTAGATAGGACTGAGTGGGAAAGGACAGAAGAGTCAGATGCAGTACTGTTTATGAGTGGGAAGAGAAAGGGAGAGAATCAGAACAAATATATAGCACATTAATATTATATTTCAAATTTATTAACCTTGTAGTCATCTCATTTGGACTGAAGGGACGCACCGGGGATCCAGGTGAAGCAGGCAGCCAAGGTTTCCCTGGACCACGAGGAGATAAAGGATTTAAAGGTAAGGCAGCACAAATAGTGGGCCAAATCCTGCAGTCCTTATTCATTCTTTATAGATGCAAAACTCCTCTTTGGGTTCAGTGTGTGTTTTGCCTGAATATGATCCAAATAATGCCTAAAGGATTCGGTGTAATGCTGGTGCAATAAGAAAAATGTCTCATAGGTATAGTTCCTTTCTTAAATATATTTTATTTTTCTTTATTTAAAATGTTCTTATGTCTTCATTACAGGTAACAAGTTCTGTTCCAGTAAAGTTAAATAAAGTTTAGCTATGGTATTCAATAGTGCCATGACCCTATTCCCTCACTCAATGGATAAAAATGACCTCACTTGAAATTCCTCATTGATTCTTGCAGTTGATTGTTTCCAGAGATATTGATTGTTCACCTTCCTTATACATTTCTGCAGGTGAAACAGGGGATTGTAAGTGTACCAGAAGTGATGAAGCCAGAAAGGGTTCTGCTGGTCTACCCGGTCCACCAGGTTTTGAAGGCCCACCTGGAGATCCTGGAAGGAAAGGAGAGCCTGGTGATCAAGGTCAACATGGCATTCCAGGCTTCCCTGGGACAAAAGTAAGATATTTAATATCTTTCTTTAAGTTTTGCATATACATACCAGAGACCACCAAATAATACGAAAATGGAAATATTTCCTTTGGACTGCAACATTGTATCAGTAATTTTCAGGGGTTTGTCTAAATGTTAATGAAAACCAAAACATTTTTAAGACAAAAAAGGCAAACATTTCATTTAACCAAAAAGTCCATTTTCCATTCAAACAGAAATGTTTTCAGAAAAAAAATCAACTTCCTCTATTAAAAACACCAATAACTGATCAGATATGAGGGTGATATCAATATCAGGGTATGGATTAAGGATGAGAGCATTAGAGAAAAGGTCACTGCTACAGGGTGATAAGAAATGTTTGAAGCAGGATATTTTGAGCACAGTTGTGGCTTGTCCATTGCTTTCATAAAGAGTTCCAGTTCATTTTTCCATTTGGATCTCAATAGGGCTTCCCTGGTGAAACTGGATACCCTGGACCAAGAGGGCAGAAAGGAGATTCTATTTATATAACGACTAAAGGTAAAGTACACAGCTTATTTCACTTGCCGTTTGAAAACTATGTATATGCCTTTTTAATAGTGGAGTAGTCGCATAATAAGAGCATTTTTTAGGTTTTAAAGGAGATCCAGGAGATCCTGGGCTGGCTGGTGTTCAAGGTGATGATGGTTTACCAGGAAAAGATGGCACACATGGTTTACCAGGGCCCGCTGGCCTTCCAGTAAGTAGTGAATATATGTACTTTTATTTTGTTGCTCATAGTCAAGCTGTCTTCCATTACCTACATACAAATAAATCATTCCAGTGTGTTTACTGGTAGCTCATATAGTCAGATTTATAAGTTTTCTTCTTAGCTTTCATTTGAATTCCTTTTGTATTGAAGCAAATGAATACCAGCATACATCCAAGCCAAGATAGTTTACTGAATCATTGGTTAGCTACTGCATTCCCTGCTTCTTACATAAGAACTACAGTAAAAGGTGTGTTAGTTGGCATTTTAGTAAACAGCATACCATACTAACTAGAATTTCAAGCCAACCGGAGGCAGGGGAGGAGGGAGGAGGAGGTGGGGAGCAGCTCCCACCACTGCGCGCACCCTGGGAGGGCTGCGTGCCCCTGGATCTGCATGCGGGGTGAGCTGGGGCTGGGGCAGCACTGGCAAGGGGCTGAGCTGGGCTGTGCTCGGGGCAGACAGCAGTAGCACTGGGAGCGGGGCTACAGGAGGAGCTGCAGCCACTCCAGAATTCACAGTAGCCCTCCCAGTGCCACTGCCACCCAGCCCAAGTGCAGCATGACCCAGTCCCCCCACCAGGAAGAGCCTGGCACAGCCCCAGCCCTGGCCCACAGTGGTAGCCCATGCAGATCCAGGGTCACGCACCCCTGGGAAAGCATGGGGGGGTGCATGTAGTGGTGCAGGAAGGGGGAGCCAAAAAGGGGGCGCACACACGGCAGCTGCTGCTGCAGTTGCCACCTGCCAACCTGCATTGCTGCCACTGTCACTACCACTTACCGTCCCACGTGGCCACCGCCACCATGCCCATGCTGCTTTCCTCTGTGGGCTGCTGATAAGGCTCACACCCTGACAATCATAGCCACAGGCCCACAGAGCTGCATGTGCAGTTAGCCTTGGGAAAGTGGCATGGGTATGGCGGTGGCACAGGGCAGTGGGTGGCAGGTGGCAATGGCAGCAATGGCTGCTGCGTGCAAGTCCCCGCCCCCCAGTCTGGCCAGCCAGGCAGCACCTGTGTGGCCTGCAGAGGGGCGCCACTGCCCTTGCTCCCCTGGCCCTGCTCCTGGGAGCGGGCACAGAAGGACATTCCCCCCCCAGCTACCATTCAGACCCTCGCTGCTCTCCAGGAAGGGGTGGAGGAGAGCAAGTTGAGATGGGGGGAGGCACTGCAGTGTGCCATGTGGGACCGGCATCACCTGGCATTCTCCTTCCCCTCCACCTCCCCTGGGTAAGAGGCGAACTTTGGGAATGTACCGGGGGAGATGCTGCTGCTGTGCGCTGAGACACACTCTATCCCCACCTGCCTGCCTGTCTTACCCCTGGGGATATGTGTACCCCCAGTTGACACCCCTGGAATAGCAAATCATGATACATCTGCCATTTTGTAACAAAATAATATGACTAAGGGTCTACCTGAATTGTGCCAGAAGTGTGCTGCACAGTGGGCATGTCTACATGTGCCCCTATGGTGCTGTTGTTACTGCGCCATCATTAAGTACTTCCAAAAAGAAATATTGAATGACGGTGCAGTAACAGCCGTACTGCATCATGCCCGTGGCACACAGTTATTTTTAGCTGCTACATCACTGGAGCAGCACACTATAGTTAGGGAGCACATTGCTACAGTGACATAGCTGTGGCATCACAGTTTGTGCCTACTGATCCTATGTCGCCACAGCATGTTGCTACAGTGACATAGCATCTCATGGTAGATGCACCCAGTGGCTCCTTTATCCTTGCTCTTTTTGTCTTGCCTCCCCCCTCCCACTGCTGATTGGCAGAGGGGCTTTGGTGACCCAGTTGCTTGCTCTTGATCAGCTAGGAGGCAAAAACCATGGTTTTAAATATGCTGCAGTTCTTGCCTCCTGGCTGATCAGCAGCAAGCAGCAGGGCCGCCAGCACCCCTCAGCCAATCAGCGGCAGGGTGGCACATAGTGTAAAGAGCAAAATGAAAGGAGCTACTATGTAATGCATTTCCAACATGATTTAGGTAGATCTCTAATTATGACAACAGTTCTCAAGATTTCAGATTTAATTTAAACTGAACACCAGTCCAAAATCTAGTTTTGTTTCAGCATGAGCCTTGATACATCTCCAATCATAATTATTCTATAATTATTTTCTTCCTCTCTCCTCTCCAGTTGACACTTTCTGCAGTCTCCTGTCTTCTCAACCATTTTTGCTTCCATGATTTATATACTTCTCCTTTCTTTCTATGTTACTTACTTGGTGATGGCAGAGATAGGATGAAAAAATGTATATCATATTCTTATCAGTGTAAGGGAAAAGTCCATGCTCCCAAGCCTAAACTGTCCCAGCTGGTTTCCAAGACAGCCTTTGGTCAGCCACTAGAATGGCTCCATCTCCTCTCATAAAGGACCACTCTGGCTCTCCTGACTTTTGTTGCACAACACAGTGAGCTTTCAGACTGCCGTTTGGTATAGGCACATCTGTTTTTCCTTTAATGGTTCTTAGCTATTGCTTTCTGATCTCCTCATCTTTGTTTCCTGGTTCCTAGCTCCATATTTCTGACTATGGCCCATAATCCAGGATTCTCTTTTGGCTCTTGGGCTTTGCTTTCTGACCCCTTCGCTGTGGACCTAATACCTGATTTTTGGCCTTACTTCTTGGTCTTAGATTTGTTATCTCCCCAGCTCCTGATCTCTAGCATGTAGCCTCTGGCATGGCTTCCATCCATCTACTAGGGACCCTTGGCTCTAGCCACTACACTGAGCTACCTTAGTTTTCCCTACTAATCAGTATTTATAATGCTGCCTGGCTTGTCACAGGTGTAATGGGCAGAGTGAGGAGCTCTTTAATCAGACTATGGACTCTACTTGCAGTTTTACAGCCATGGATTGTATATCAGTGATTTGCATTGTCCAAATGTGCATTTGCGAGCCATTTTAGTGAAATGTTCTTTCAATTGGTATTTCTTTCTTAGTAATTGTCCTACTCTAAAAATCTAAGTCAAAGTCTTAACTTATTATTTTAAAGGTCCTTTTTGTTAATGTTACCCTTGTAAATGTCCACGATATAGGGGAATAACCATCATAAATTAAATAATAATAAAAATAGTTTAATTTATTGGGGGTGTTGTTGCATTCCTAGCAAAAGTCAAAGTGTTTACCTATATTTGTTTAATTTTTCTTAACACAGGGTGATGGTATCAGAGGTCTCCCAGGTGACCCTGGTTTTCCAGGACCAACGGGTGTTAAGGGCTTTCCAGGAGATGCTGGACTGCCAGGTGTTGGTTTACCTGGCTCAAAAGGATTTCATGGTCTTCCAGGGGACCATGGAACATATGGAAAGTCTGGACCTCCAGGTCCTCCAGGTCCTCCAGGAGATCCAGCTCAGCTAGGTATGAGTGATTACATTTTCTTATGTCAAAGCCTGTTTAAATTCGCTGATGATACCAAAATTTGGGGTGAGCTGAGCACACTAGTTGGGAGGGAAAGACTGCAGCAAGACCTGGATAAGTTACAGGTGTGGGCTAACAAAAACAGGATGCATGTCAATACTGACAAGTTCAGGGTGCTGTACTTAGGCAGTAGTAACCAGCAGCACACTTATAAGATGGGAAACTCCCTTCTTGAGTGCATGGAGGCAGAAAGGGA
>NW_017728906.1:95764403-95781216 GCF_001723895.1 Crocodylus porosus | reverse complement strand
GACTTGAAGATCTACAAGGTCCCTTCCGACCCTACTTCTATGATTCTATGAGAGGGACAGATTGCATACTATATGCAAACAGTCATATAAGGCTATTATAGAAGGAGAGTAATGAATTTGTACAAATAAGAAGGAGCTTGTTATACTGTTTTGTCCAAAAACTAAAAGACAATGCAATTTAAAAAATTAATGATTTCCCTTCAAATGTTGAAATAATAGTGCAATATTATTAATAGCTGCTAGAAAAACCTTCACTTCTCTTGAAGGAAGTGAAATGACTACTTCACCCTTTTTATTTTGCCAGTAATCAAATTGATTGCATGTTGGCTGTCTTTCCTCCCATAATTCCCCATGAAAAATACTCCACTAACTGACCAAAGACAAAACAAAAACATGAATCATCTGCTTCTCCTCAAGACATAAATGCAGCCTAAGAGTCCCATCTAGTCTTGGTTCTAGACTTAGGCACAAGGTTGCAATGCTTCATTTTTCAGGTGTCCTCCTGCTTAGCAGAATTCAGAAACCAAAGTTAGTGGCCCAGTCTCTTTTCCAATGGGAAGGTGGGGGCCTAAAAATGCAGTTCACAAAATCTGAGTGGGGAACTGTCTGTGCCAGTCAATAGGAAACAATAAGGACAAGGGTGCACTTTTAAATCAGCTCTCTTTAAAGACAGCTAAGCACCTAATTTTGGGCCAAAAGGAGGTATATACCTCTGTTCATGAGTCCCAGCTGAGCATCCTTTGCTAGAGTTAGGTAACTCAGGCAAATCACCCTTTCTCACAAAAAGTGAGAGGAAAAGATGCAAATGTTTCTCATTCCTATAGCCCTGTGGTTAGGGTGCTTATCAGTGGGATGTGAAAGACTGAAGTGCTAGTCCATGCACGAATATTTATGTATTTAATTAATTTTGTATTTAAAGTGGAACAGTTTCATGAGGAGGGACTATACACCTCATAACCAGGGCTCCTGGTTTTCTCTGACAAACACTCCCCTTTCCTCCCCCCAACCCAATTTTCAGATTTAAAAAAGTAACCCAAAATCCACATTTTCCTGTGATTTAAATGAAACACCACTAGGTCTATATAGTGGTGTTTCATTTAAATCATGGAAAAATGTGGATTACAGGCATCCCCTGCTTAGCACTCTTAATTGGTTCCTGAAAAACCGAGCGTTAAGCGAAACCGAAAGTATTTGATGGCCCAAGTGACCACAGTTGTTTTTAATAACCCAAGATGGCAACCAAGAGCTTTATAACAAAACTTGCTGAGCACTACATGAAATCAGGTATCAATTTCAAATGAGCATTATAGCGAAATAGTGAAACAGTGTTAAGTGGGGGTTTCCTGTACTTTTTTTAATCTGAAAATTGGGGATTTTATTTTATCAGAGAAAACCAGGATCCCTGCTCATAGCACCCAATAGCTTGGCTGTTAGTGCACTTCAGGGAGCTGAGCAACTTGCATACACATCCAAATACACAAAAGAGTTTGGGAGACACAAATAGGGCAGTCCTCACCTGGGCAGAAGGCCTTTTCTTTCAGGCCATGTTGAGGGGGTGGCAGACAAGTTAGGCAGGAAGACATCTCATTTGTGAATCCTGCTGGAGCTGAGGATAAGTGATGTCAAGTTAAAAGTAGATTTGCATATGTACACCAGTGGGAATATAGGCTCCTAAGGAATTTAAGTTTATGCAGAGTTAGGTAAGGATTGGGAGGCTTAAGGGGGCTCTAAGCTCGTAAGTCCCCTTTGAGAATCCAGCTCTCTGTAACCAGCCATAAAACTCATCAATCCATGTAGAGTTGCTGGGCTGCAAGGCCTTCTGTGTTTTGGGGGGTTTTAGGGGTTGGTTTGTTTGCTTGCTTTATGGGATAGAGAAGGAGAGAGCTATCTCTTCTTATTTCACTAAGTATTATCATGAAAAGTACTTTGCTTTGTTCAATTAACTCTTCTATATGGTTAGAATTAGATATGATTCACCATATTTCCGACTATTTAATGTTAGTGTCTTTTTCGTCTTTAATTTATGCAAATTATCTAGTGCACCGTTATTAAGAGAGTATATCATTTAATACTGTAATAGGCATCTCTAGTTAGAACAGAGAAGTTCAGCTTTTATAATTGTCCACATTTTTAAAATGCTTAGGGGCCTTCTTACTCTTTTCTCTTCACTGATAGGTTGTGACCAAGTTCCTGAAGACCTTTCTAGAGGAGATGGAAGGGAACCAATTTGGCCAGGTATGTTAAATGAATTAAAAGGGCTTGAAAATACTGTAATGCTTAATTTTATGGGATGTATACAGCATGGTAGTTTACTTGCTGCTACCTGGTGACAGATATAAATTGGTTAAATTTCAGATCAGAAATAACTGCATATTCACAGTGCAACTATAAAGTAATTTGATCTCCTGGCATGTATTGTAAAATTAATGAAGTTTCACCTCAGTAAACCAAAAAAGGTTTGGTTCATTGCTCCTTTGAATTTATTGTGATTAAAGAATAATTACCATGCAATTTGTAATAATAATTGCATGAAATTACTCCAAAACCCACCCAAGAAATTAGGTGACAAAGAGAATTTAAGCAAACATAAATGTACAATGTAGCAAACCATGTATTATAAGGAGCATACATTTACATCAAGAGCTTCAGTTCAATTTGGAATATAAACAAGAATATTCAAATTTGCAGTTGAACTGAATTCATTTCTCTGAATAGAAATGGCTTCTATTACTACTCCTTATTCAGAAATTTCAGTGGTGGAGGACTGGACTTGCCTTTCAGAGAATTTGGACATACGAATGTTAACTTGTAACTTAAGGTTTCCCTAGTATTAAAACAGTGAAGGTTTGAATGAGGATAAAGTAAACCACTAAATGCACTGTCACTGACAAAGAGAGCATGGAGGGAAGGGACAACAAAATATGCATTCATGAAATGCCATCTAGCTACACATTTCAATATAGAAATTAAAGAAATGTTTTTTATTGTTTTCTTCAAGATTTTTTCTGCAAGATTCCCTTGGTTTAATTTCATATATATTTATGTAAGTTACAAAAAAATGTGAGAGAGCATATAAGTGCATGCAACCCAAACTGCAGTGTTTGTTTTCAGGTGCAGGCTGTGTGAGAGCACCACCAGGACAACCAGGAAAGCCAGGATTCCCAGGATCTACAGGTGATGTTTGGCCATTACTTTTGAAACATTTTGTATTTCCAGTATGCTGCTTTGGAATTGCGTTTTGCCAAAACTGAAGAGAGTTGCACCTCAGCAATAAATATCTGGTGGAAATGGGAATAGGGGATACTTTTAACTTGGAATGGAAATGAGTTAGAAAGGGGGGAAATTATAAATAGCATATAACACACAATGATTGTACCACCTCAAAGCTAATCTTTTTCTCCTCATTCAGGAGTTTCAATCCCATAACAAAATTAGCCAACAGGAACATTTTGGTTTTCTTATGTTTTCCTTTTTTAATAGTCTTTACAGTTTATTATAAAGCCATGCTATCTAAATATTGTTTGGTACCCAGGTTTGGAGTCAGTGTCATAGGCTTCAGGCCATTGTCTTTCTTAACAGATGCAAAATCAAAATAATTTTTCCAAATCTTACATGCCCTTTATTTGCCAGTGGATATTAGAGATGAAACCTATTAGAGCACTGTTATAGTAGGGTTGGAGTGTTGTCGTAAGAGACATAGACAGACAGTTCTGTGCCTTTGGTGGCCATGATGCACAGAGCAGTGCCAGCTGATGATGACGGCAAAGTGATCAGCCTTCAGCCACTTCTGTGGTGGCAGCTATTTTTGCATTCCCCCCACCCTCCACAAAGGTGGCACCTGTCCCAGTCAGCCCCCACCTTGGTTATGATACTGATTGTTGTGGCCATGTGCTAGTCCTGGAAATGTACAAGAGACAAGGTTTCTTTGTGATATCTTTTCCTAAACAGGCTGGATAGGTAGGAAAGATGTTGGATAACCTTTTGGGTGTAGAGAACCCTACTGAGATGTAGAAAAGAAGCAGGCACAGGCTAAACTAAATGACAGAAAAAAACAACGGTCTGTGTTTAATTTTATGTAAATAAAAGCAGTCAATGGAATGGAGGAGGGTTGTTACATAGGAGCAACGATCATTAGTGGCTTCAAAGACAATGGAAACATAGTTCAGAGGAAAACCTAATTAAATAGAACTTGCAAAGGAAAAAGGGTTGTCATTACCTCTGGAGCGCAAAGAGGGTAGCAGAGCTAGCAGGCAGATTGTAATGAATCATAAAAACATGCATTTAGGTGGGGCAGGGGGCTGTGGGTCAGAAATTAGGGGCACCAGCAGGGCTGGGGTCAGGTGAGGGTCATGCCCTGGGGCAGGGTTTGCAGGGAGACCCAGCAGGGTGGGCAGGGACAGGGAAGGGAAGGGCAGCTGGAGGAGCATGGAAGGATCCACAGGCACTCTTTGGCTGGCACTGAGGAACCTGGGCCACATCCCCATGCTGGGACCCAGCCCCACTCCACCCTGCCAGGGGTAGGGATGGGCAGGCAGGTTCTCTTACCTGCATGGAGGAGGAGGTGACAGTGTTGACCATGGTGCTGCAGCTCCAGGGACACTGAGACATGCTGGATGCTACTGTTGTAGCACCTGGCAATCACCCTGCCCCACTCTACAAGCTGGGGCTGGGGTAGGTACAGGCTGTCTTGCCCCTGGCCATGCTGCCTCATTACACCTTGGCTTGGGCTGGGGCTGGGGGTGCTGCACAGCCAAAGCGGCGCTGGCTTCCAGCAGCAGCAGCTCAGTGTGGGAATGTGGATTGAGCCCCTGCACACCAGGCCTGGCGCCCTCAGAACAGGACTGGGGGCTGGGACTGATGGTGCTGCCCAGCTGGGGTGGTAGCAGCAGGTCCCACTGGTGGTGGCTTGGGACTCCCAGCACTGGTGGCAGTACCAAGCCTGCTGCTTCAGCCAGGCTGCAGCCCCATGCCCCAGTTCCCACAGAAATCTCCACTGCTCCCCAATACTTTGCCAGTGCATGTTCCTGGACTGCCTCTGTGCCATCAGGGGGGCCCCCGATGATGCAGGGCCGGTTTAGGCTTGCCAGAGCCTGGCACAGCCTCAATGGTGCTAGGCCAGTCCAGTCATCAGGGGCCAAACTCTGAGTCCAGCCCAGCCCTGCATCATAGGGGCAGGGACCATGCTCCAGAGAACCCCACCCCACACACCCACCCCTTGCCCAACACAGTGTGGGGCTAGGTCCTGAAGGCAGCTGGGGGGGCCCCTGGCAGGTCTGGGGAGGGGGACAGGAGGCTATATATCGGGAATGAGGGACACCCTCAGATCACTGTCTCCTCTTCCGCCCTTGCCCAAGCTGAGTCAGGGCCCTGCCCTGGGGTGCTGTGATTCCCGCCCCCCCCCACCTTAGTGCCCTGGGTAGTAGTCTCACTGTCTACCCCTAAGGTGAGCCCTGCCTGCCAGTCATACCAGCATGGCTTGCAGCAACAGGGCAGCGGGGTTCAGATCACACTGGCAGGGCTTTTCCTAAACAGGCTGAGGAGTGAGGGGCATTGGCATAGCAGGGCTGGTTAGGACCACAAAGCAGCAGGAGCGGAAACAGCCACAGCTGGACCTGTGTGCTGGTGAGTGAACAGGGCAGGAGGAGCTCTGATTTTCCCATGATAAAAAAAAACCAAAATCAAAATATAGGTATTTAGAATTTATTTTATTTTAATGATTGAGGCACTGGTAAGCTTCCAAATTGCTTTTAAATTATAATATATCAATAAAACATTGTGTTCAGCTGATACCTCTGCGTGCGTGTGTCTGTGTGTGTGTGTGTGTGTGTGTGTGTGTACAGTGGCATTTCATTTTAATCACAGGAAAATTCAGATTTGGGGTTTTTAATCAGAGAATTTGCAGTTTTTAAAAAGAGAAAACCAGGTTCCCTGATCATTAGTAACATGTTTTTGTCAAACATTTATGCTGCTCCTTTAAAAGAATCAGGGAAAAATTTAACTAATGAAGTTCCACAGGCTGCTAGTATAGAGAAGAGTTTAAATATAGTTAAGGTTGATCCTGCTTTGAGCAGGGGGTTGGACTAAGCAACCTCCTGAGGTCCCATCCAAACCTAATTTTCTATGATTCTGCGAAAGCCACCAAAGGCTGTATTGTGCCCTGGTTCAAAAGGGCCACAGAGGAGCAAAGAGAAGTAAAACCTTCTTCATCCTTGGGTTTCTAATAACTGTGGAAGAAACTCATGGATTGAAGTGCTGATATGGTGAGACAGAGCAGAGGTTACTTCCACTTGATATGCCCTACACCAGAAGCAAGTGGTATGAGGAGGGAGTCTCTAGTCATGTACTAAGAAATACCCTGAAAGGTATGCACACCCATACCATATTACTGCAAGAGGGTTTAATTGCAACTGTAACATAGGATGTGATGGAAGTATCATCCTGATTCCTATCAGTTTTTCTCCTGAGATGATCTACAGTCTCTCAAATACCACTCTGAGCCTGAAGTCTTAGTGTAGCTGAATGACCAATGCCAGACCATCTGAGGCAATTCATTTGTACTGGGCAGAGGCATTGTCTGCAAATTTTACTCCCAAATTTGGTCTGTGCAGCCCCAGGAAGATCATCTCAGTACCACTAATATGCAGAGACTGTCCCTAATTCCTATTAATCCCAGTTACTGTATCAGTCCTTCTGCTGCACTGGTAACTGGTGTAACTTGGAGCAGCATTTAGGATCAAAGGTATGCGAAGTCTTTCTTCACAGGCACCTCTGAGTAGAGCTGTGTTTTCCTCATCTGGGCTGGATTCTTAAGGTCAAACCATTTTTTGTCCTTAATGTAGGGTATGTTGTTGTGCTTATGGTGTGAGCAATCATCAGTTCTTGTTTCTTAAGAAGGGGATAAGCTATTTTTATCTCTTGTTGTTACAGCATGATGAATTACGATTTACATTTCCTTATGTGACCATGACAGTTTGGCTTTGCAGTCAGGACTTTTGAAGGTTATTGTTGATGCTATCTTCTCTGAGGTCCTTGCATCTGTTACTTAGGAAGATAGTTTGTTTCCTATGTAATTATACATATTTTAATTCTTTTTAGTGATCTCGAATTAAGTCAGATTTGTTTCTTAAACTATATAGTTCGAGATGCTGATACCACCATACTATCAGAATCACATGTGGTGCATTTTAGGCATTTTTAAACAAAATTCAGTATTTGCTTTTCTGTTTTTGTGATGAACATCTTCAGCGTTTGACACATTTTAATAACCATAAAGGCCAGAGGCAGAACAGAATCTTAAAGGTTAAAAAATGGTGTCTTTATGTTATTATTTCATCCTCAAGGAATACTGTATACTGAAGGCTAAGAGGATTAAGTGGCTGACTGTATTTTACACTCTCACAGCCTCTTGTTGTTATAAGCCTGGGCTTCTAGAGTTGCACTCCCATTCATTAATTTATGCGCATACAAAATTACTGTTGCCTAATTTATACTGCTACTAATGTCAGAGTATTGCCTTTTCGTTCTAAGATTTCCTGCCTTTTTTTCAAGTATAGTGTAATTCTGTGCCATGTACAATTAATTAACTGGTTCAGTGACCTGGGCACTGATGAACCATAGTACCGGTATATTAAGCAAAGGAGCATCTTTATAGCTTTCTATTCTTATGTACTTTTTTTCCTATGAAATTCATGACACTATGTTACACATCCTGAGCCAAATTATACCTTGGGGCCCCTGGCAGATGTTCAGTTAAAGGCACAATGGGATCTTATCAATGATATCAGCAATTGCATCTTTTGCCAAGCTACATGTGCCTGGCAGGAGGCCTAACTGTGGGATCAGATCCAAATCATGCCCTACAGCCAGTGTACGACTTCAATCTGCTCCCAGTCCTAGGAGCACTGATCAATAGACTGGGACTCCTAGCCCCAGGAGTGCACTAGTCAAGGGCTCCCATGCAGTCCTGAAGCTGAGCGCGCCAGTCAGCTGACTAGTGCCCCCAGCCTCGGGAGTGCACTGGAGCAAAGGGCTCCATGTACTCCTGAGGCTGAGAGCTCCAGTCAGCAGATCAGTGCTGGCCATACATTCCATTTAAGGCACAATAGGAACCAGCCACAAAGTTATTACACATATTTTGTGGAATAACTTTGTAGTTTATTCCCTGTTTATCATGCCATTAACTGCATGAATGTGTGGCTGGGATACTACTTAAGACATTATTAACTGGTTAATTATGTCTTAAATGTAACATCTGTCAGGGGCCTGAGACTTACTTGTCTCAAGGCCTATTTATTTAATTGTTCTAAAAAATAATACCTAAACTGTCTTCATTGTTCAGTCTTGCAAGAGATTGTTTAAATAGATTTTACCAAGTTTGGTTCAAACTAAATGCTGCCGAGAAGTAAAACATTTTTTCATAATATGATTTGGCACCAAATGTTAATACTAACTATCATAGCACAATGGGTTATTGAGCTATGACTTTGGTTTACTCTCCATCTGCTGCCTGCTTTCTATACACAGGTTTCTTAATTAGCATAAAATATATGGAATGAAGGAAAATCAATTATTACAGATGGCAAATGAATCTTGTACATTTCCGCAGAAGCATAACGGAGTAGTTCTGTACCCTGGGAAAGCTGCTGCGATGAGGCTTAACATGGAAGCCACTGCCAAGCAGTGATTAAAAATGGTATTTCTGTGGTGAAAAAAAAGGAGGCCAGGAGGTTAACTGATAGTTCTCATAGCAGTGACTTCCCCAGGGAGTGAACCACTGACCACAGCTGCTGCTCTGCCCTCACCACTTGTCTCATGCCCAGTGGTACACTTGGCTGCTAGAGTTGCTACATGATGGGTGCAGGGGGGAGAGGGAGAGTAAGGTGCCCCACCTTAGGCAGCACCTAGGACTAATGTCCCATTTGTTGACCTGCAGTTACACTATTGCATTTAAGTAACCTCATCCTGTTTTTGTCGCAGCCAGTAAATATATTGCAATATAGGAATACAAAATAAATTCACAGGGATGTTAAGCTTTGAAGTTTAATATTTTAGAGAATGTACAGAAATGTCATTAAAGATAAAAGTTGATACAAATTAATCTTTAAATCTTAAGGTATAATTATGACAGTTTCCGGCATACTTGTCTGTCTTCACGCATAATTTGATTTTCATTGTTTTGGATTTAATTCATTATGATTTTCCTATGTGTGATTTAGGTTCAAAAGGTGCAAAAGGGATTCCAGGTGATCCAGGTCTAGATGGATTTCAAGGCCTGAAAGGTTTTCCAGGTGACCCTGGTCAGGAAGGATTACCAGGTCCTCCAGGTATCTTGAGATGATTCGTTATTCTCTATATATTTGTGTTGTGTTTATTATAGTTGCAAGAACCTCAAGATATTTTTCTAGGTGTCCATAAAGTTGCCTTCCTTTCAACTGTCAAACAATAATATAACATCAGTATAAAATATTTTGAGAAGAAAATTATATTTCTCATTGACAAATTCATTTGCATATATTCAATTTGAAGTTTTTAACATCTTCCAAGCTTGTTTTATAGCATAGAATTATATATGTAACATGAGTTTTGAAAAATTAGATTTCAGACATGAGGTTTCTGTGTACCCCAGATGGAGCATATTTGTAGTTACACTTCTGAAACAGACCATGTAAGTGAGGAAAAAACTCCTGTAAATGCATCCATTTAACTCCTGTTAATATAAACAGGAGTTAAATTGTACATTCAGAGCAGGACTAAAGCATTTATCATGTAACGCAGATAAAATGTAGGCATCTCAATCCAAATGAGTGATCAACAAAAACTCAGCCTATATGCTACAGCCTGAGAGGCTGAAGATGTCAACTTTATCACCAGAAGAGTTACCTACGTGCCTAAAATTCTGCTAGTGCCTATGTCCAAAGGTGCCACCAGCTTGGTTAGGTGAGGGGTCTTGCCACCTTTCTCGCACACAAGCCTGCTTTGACATTCAAAACCTAGGCATCCTTGTGCTTAGGTCCCCTGAGAGGTGAAGTCCAGGAGATAAGCTTAGGGTACATATAACACACACCAGCAGTATTGAGCTCAGCACAAAATACAGGAGTAACAGCCATTTTGCACTCAATATATGGACATAGGTGTTGCTACCCAGCTTTTATATATGAAATAGGGTTGTGCAAAGCAGGCCGTATTTGATTCAGATTCAGCCCAAATCGGGGGCAGTGATTCGACTTGTTTATTCAGATCACTGTCCCTGAATCCATTCAGCTGAATCCGAATCTGACAATTCGATGCTGAGTTAGAGAACCAGCAATTCCGACATAGACACAGCTTTAAATGTTTTTTCTACATACATCGAGCTCATAAATGCTGCGATGCTCGAGCAGATGGAACATCCCACAGGAGCGCGGGCGGTGGGGAGTGTCCCACGTACTCGGCGGCTAACCCAGAAGTGCTTCTGGTCCACTTCTGGGTCTGCTGCTGAGAGCACTGGGGAGCCTCCTGCACTCCTGTGGGATGCTCCATCCGCCCCAGCATTGCAGCATTCACAAGCTGCCTGCTACCTAAAGGTATGTAGAAAAAATACTTAAAGCTGTGTCCAAATCGCCGAATCTTTCCGAATTGATTCAGAGGGTTCCAATTCAATTTGGAGAGATTAAAGGGCCCTCTGATTCAATTCGGATTCAGAGATTTGGCTACCGAAATGGGCCAAAACTCCACTGAATTGAATCGGGGACCGAAGTTTCACACAGCCCTAATATAAAACTAGTGATTTGACCACGGGTGCAGCAAGTGGGAGACTGAGGTTCAATATGCTCCTCACTGTGGATGAGGAATAGGTTCAGGTCCATGTCTTCTACATCCCAGAAGAGTGCCATAACCAACAGACCACAGGACAGGTAGGAGCAGGAGTGTTTCCTTCCTCCATTTGAGTCTGTGGAGCTGTGTAGAAAGCTGTGAAAGAACAGAGCCCCCTGACTTCACGGGCCCTCCCAGCTGAGGTACTGAGGGGAGCTGGGCCGGACCTGCAAGGTGGGGGAGCTTCCCTTTCCCCCACCCCCTTCCCAGGCCTCTTGACAGCAGCAGCACAGAGCTGCCATCTGATTCGCCTGGCCAGAGCTGAGGTGGGGAGGGTGCGGGGTGGAACAGAGCCCCTTTGCCTCATGGTCCTGGCTCAGCTCCCCCCCAGCACCCCAACCAGGGCAGCTGGGGGGAGGGGGCACAAGGTGGGGGCTCCATTCCAGCCCCATCCCTCCAGCTCTGGTCAGGCAAAGCAGCCAGCAGCTCCATGCTGCTCCCTCCCTTTTCTCCTGCTAACTGCCCTGGAAACAGTGTTGGGCTGGTGCTCACTGGCACAAGCACCAGCCCAACCCTGCAAAGTGGGAAAAATTAACCCTGGAGGAAACACAAGCTCTCCAAGGTGATCTTCTTTAGCACAACTTCATCTATTACCTGATTTGACCAGAGTCAATTTTTCATACTATTGGCTATTTTAAAGGTGCTCTGCAGCCTTGTATATGTGTTACATCACAGCTGTAGAGTCCTTTCAGGGGCCTGGTCACATAAAAATGTTACCTGTGTCATCACCCTAAGTCTCTTTGTGTATGTGGGCCAAACACCTTAGGCCTACGAACCAGAAGCTGAATATGCATCTTGCCCATAGACTGCTGATTATCACCCTTCCCTAATGGGAAACACCATTTTACATCTGTCCAGTATCCACAGTATCTTTCTTATATGGGTATTGTTCTAGATATGCATTAAACCACTGTTGTCTTATGTATTAGGCATAATTTTATTTGGTTGTTTTATTACTCTGGGAATATTTATATGAATGCTTTTTATATAGTTGAGTAGTTGATAGTTAATATAATTTGAAAACAAAACTACAACAAAACATACTGTTCATCTTATTAAAAGAAGGGCATATCTTGTCCCTCCTCCTGCAGATGAGGAGAGTTGTGACACTGAAAACAACTCAGTTCCTCAGTTCTGATGCATGAGGAACAAAGCAGATTTGGATGAAAGCCAAGTCTGACACTGCACACCTTTAGTGTTGTCAAGGACCCAGCCCAGCATGGCATCACTCAGAATGAAGGAGGAGGGCAAGATGACTATGTGGGGCAATGTAGATCCACTTGTTGTCTTCTTCTTGCAGAAGAGGCTGCATTAGGTCCATGGAAGCTACAAGCAATCTCCCTATTACAGATCTGCTTCTGCTCTGCAATCTAGAGTGGAAGTGATGTTACCTCCTGCGCACACCATCTAATCACGCTGGGGAAACACAGGATTCAATTTTCCCATAATTGGCTTCAAAAACCATTAATACCATTTCTGTTAAGTGGGGAAAAGGCACAAAGACATATATTTCAAAGTGCCTAAGGACCAAATTCTCACTAGTACTTAGGTACCTAAGCCAACCATTTAAGCCCCACTACTGGCTGCTGCTTAACCATTTCTGCCAGTGGATTTAGGCAGAGCTGCCTAAGCACTGACGCTTTCTCACAGCTAATGAATCCTGAAGTGGGATTCTCAAACTAGGCATTCTGCCTTAGAAGTGGGGAAAAGGCCTGTGTACCTAGCTTGGTTGTGACAGCCCCAACACTGGGGTGTGGGATATGTAGGTTTAAATCCCTGTTCTGCCTCTTTTGGAGCATGACCTTGAACCCTTACCTCCAACCACCTAGGTTACTGGTAATTTTGTGGTGGGTTCCCTTTCTGTCTTCCTCCCAATTTCCTCCCCCAGGCTGGATTAGTCACTTAACTGGAGCAGCGAGTTCAGATTTGAAGATCCTGAACAGGGACAGGAAGCTAAGCCCTACTTCTTTCTAGTGCATTTCACTCCCGGTCATTTTAAGTGGCTCCCCACTCATCTGGTCTCTACTTGTATGGGGAGCCAAGGCACCTAAATCAGGGCACCAAGGGTACCAATACTGAGTCTGTGATCTACTAAGATTCTCAGGTCCTTCTCTATAATGCAGGCATCCAGGCAGGCATCACTCATTTTGAGTTTGTATGTTTGATTGTTTTTCCTGAGATGTAACACCTTGCATTTGCCAGCATTGAACTTCATCCTGTTAGCTCCAGTCCATCTTTCCAATCTGTTGATATCCTGTCCTCCAATGTGTTCACAATCCTTCCCAGTTTCTTGCCATCTGCAAACTTGCTCAAGAAGCATTCAGTTTCAGAATCCAAATAATTAATACACACATTGAACAACACTGAGCTCAGGACAGAACCATATGGGACTCCACTTGAAGCCTCCTGATCTTCTGACATGGATCCATTTATAATTACCCTTTGCTTGTGGTTATTGAGCCAGTTATCTATCTACCTTGTAGTAGTTTTGTCTAGCCCTCATTTTTCCAATTTGTTTATGAGAAGGATATGTGGGACCTTGTCAAAAACCCTGCTGAAGTCCACATACGCTATATCCATAGCATTGCCTTCCTCCACCCAAGTGGCTACTGTGTCAAAAAAGGAGATCAGGTTTGTTTGATGCTACTTATTTAATTGGGTGCTTGTGATCAGCCTTGCCTCCTCCAGAAGCTTGCAAATTGGCATCTTTTATACATCAGTAACTTTTGGAGTTCTGAGGTGAGGCAAATTCGTCTATAGTTCCCCAGGTCTTCCTTTCTGCCTTTTTTAAAGAAGAACACTACACTGGCCCTTTTCCAGGTCTCTGGTTACCTCACCCATCTCCCATATAAGCCTACTGGATTGCGCAGGCATAACTTTATTTTTGACCTGGTATTTGTAATATCTGATATCTTGTGATACCTGGTAAGCCTCATGTTGACTGCTATTTTCCTTCTAGGATTTCCTGGACCCAGGGGAGAAAGAGGCCCATCAGGTTTAACTGGTCAACAGGGGGAAAAGGGTATTTCAGGAAAACCAGGAGTCCAAGGGCCTGAAGGACCAAAGGGAGTTGCAGGTGAAGTTTTAGGAGCATCAGCAGGCTCCATCGGTGATGTCGGACTACCAGGATTACCTGGATTAAAAGGTCCACCAGGAAATCAAGGAGTACCAGGACTGCAAGGTAACTGTTATGTCAAATAAAGAAATGTTACATGAGAAGAAAGATATGGGTGCAGCCAGAGTGCAGCTTTACTTGGGCATTACTATGTGAGATTGCAAAAAAGATGCTGATTATGTAAGCAATTGTGTAACATCCAGCAAATGCATTTATCCCTCTGTTTCAAAAAGATTTTCTTGGCAGGTTGCAGAAAGTAGGAAAAGGTGGCACCTTAACAGAGCTGGGCTGGGCTATTGCTTTGGGGCCTTCTGTTTTATGTTTATACATTAGGTACCTCTTATACTATTTTGTTTCAATGTTCATTCTCCTGTTTTATAAATTGTTCTTTTCTCTTACTGTAAGCCTCCTGAGCCTTTGTTAGGAAAGGCATCATATAAAATGAATGAATGAATGAACGCTAATGAGCTTTTGTAAGCAACTTCACCTGATGTAAGCTGATGACATAGGCTATTGTCTATGAAAGTTTCCTCTCTGAACCATATGGTTTCTAAGGTACTACCCTGCCCTACCTTCTGACTTCAGACTAACACAGCTAACCGCTTCTCCAGGTAGGTTGCAGAGTCCCCATCTCTGATTTTTTAAGCTCAGATTAGATAAATATTTGTCTGGACTGGTTTAGACAAAAGTGAACCTGTCCTGAGCTAGGGGGGGTTGGACTATATTGACCTCCTGAATTCCCTTTTACTCCATTTTTCTATGATTCCATAAACAGACAGCTTGCAAAAAATACACAGTTCATTATAAATATAAACATTAAGGGCGGGATATAAGTACTGAGTGTATTATTCATTATTTCATTCAATAAAAGATTTTGAATTATCACATGCCTGCACAAAATTTCTAGTTTGGTTCTCTAGAACATCACAGAATGGCTGTGATGTAGAACCTGTGCCAATTTGATATACAGCTCAGAATACGTAGAGCTCAATGATGGGATATTGAGCCTTTAACCTAGGTTACTAGGTCAAACCTGGATTTGTTTAGTGGTAAACAAAATTCTTAAGGTTCTGTTTTCAGAGTGCTTAGAAAAGGAGTTGTAGGATCATAGGAAAGTAGGGCGGGAAGGGACCTCACAAGGTAGGATCATCCCTGACTAAACCATCCCAAACAAGTGTCTATTTCTCAAGTCCACATATAACAATGGAAATCCTTGTGGTAATCTCACTGGAAAATGGTATGGGGGCCCTTTCGTGCCCAGTGGATATGGCCTCTTCAAATCAGGTTTCAGGCTTCCTATTTAGTACCTATGAAGAGATGTATAATGTTGCTACCTAGTCAGTCGCTAAAGATATCCCTTTATTTATGATTTCTCTCTTGGCTGTTGTCATTTTGTTTTTCAGTTATTTTATAGAATACAAAATATTACAGAGTTCTTTGTGGAAGACAAACATACTTTTTATAGAAAGAGCTTACAATTTATATTTTTGCAGCAAGATTTTCAAAGGCACAGATGAGAAGTAGATAGTGATACCCAATTCCTGCTGATAGCCAATCACATTTAAGTGTGCAATTCTCCTTGTATGTATGAAAAGCTGCCTTTTAAATGTATAAGTGTGAGAGGTAAGGAAGGGAGTAAGGACAACAGTTGTAGCATTATGATGGTGCGTTTACTCAATATATAGCCAGGTGCATAACACACTGAATCAATTAAGTGGGGGATTCTTTTGCTTTTTTTTTAAAGGACTGAAAAATAAGGGAGATAAGATTATAAGTGTGAACACTCAGTTGTGGGTACTGTAGAAAACATACTGATCTCCAGGGTAACTGACATGGGGAGACAAAGCTAGGTCCATCCATTTTACACTGCAGAGCATTTTACATACAGGGATGTCTTCAGTAGAGGCACAGATTTGCCTTCGGGGGAAAATGAATGAAGAGAGCAATTTGGTGCCTTTTTATAAGCACTAGACTTTTTATTCTTTTTCTCAGGTGAGTCAGCAAAGCCTTTAAGTAAGTTTCATACATGGGAGAAAAAGATTCAGATTAAGAAGGGACAAAAAAAGAAAATGTCAATGCCTTTGTGCAATTTTTTATATGTATATGAGACCTCAATATTAAGGGAAAGTAATGACAGCAAAAGGCAAACCGTGTCAGCATGTCTATTTTCAGTGTTTCACAATTCATACATAATTTCTCCAAGGAAAATATTGGACACAGAAGAATTTTTGTATGAGCAATTCCTTTCTTGATCCTCTGTCAGAAATGTAAATATTTAACCATTTCCACTGAAATCCTCAACTGCCTTTCCATAGAACCAAATGGGAATATATACATGAGAGGCATAGTTAGCTGTGTTAGTCTGAATTTAAGTAGATGGTCTGGTAAACTAACTAAAATAGATATACATAGCACTGCTTTCCATGTTCTTTCATGGCATTATGTTCATGAACAATGACTTCCCTGGATAAAAACAAGAAGAAACTAACAAAATGTATATGGAACAATGGGTGCATCTACACATGCTATTAATGTAAGGTACATGGCTGGGACGCAGCACTCCTAGCTGCTGGGACAGCTCTCCCTGCTGTGTGGGGATCAGGATAGTCCCAATCCCCACATGGCAGGAAGACAGCTACAGCTGGCACAGCTCCACACCCCTACATTGGGGCTTAGCCAGGAAGCAGTGGTCCCCATGCTGCCTGGGCTGATTGGGAGCAAGTTTCTCCCGGTTAGCATGTACATGTACACTACTTCACGGTAGCTAATACTCAGTTAATCTACTACCTGCATTTACAAGTAGTAGAAAACTGCATTAGCTTAATTTACTGCTCAGTAGTTTGTGCG